>NW_027472590.1:32196640-32796640 GCF_030347505.1 Rhynchophorus ferrugineus
AAAAACTTGATCAAACATCAAAAAGAGGCCCAATATAACCGAAATGCAGTCAAATTTATTTTTTTATATATATAATCATAAATTTAGCATTACTTTCAAGGACGAAACTGAAACAATAAATAGTAAAAAGTAGTCAAATTAATCGGACCGAAAACAGCTGTTGAAAATGGTCTACTACAAAAGTTGATAAAAAGTAATAAAATCAATCAATCAAAAATTTTTCTTTTATTTAGTATCACTATTTTTTGTTATTATGGCGATAACAATTTTATTAGGTCATGATGAATTCATTTCAGCTGAATTACAACTGTTGACTGAAAAGTATGTACTTACAAAAAGCATTTGTATGTTTCCTGTAATATCAGAAATACATATTTATAAACGTACACGAAAGTTTTGAAGTAGATTTACCAATAAACTTATCATAATTTCAACTTTAATTTAAAGGAATATTTTTAAATTCAACGATATATATTGTATTTATATTATATTCTTGTAGTATACATAAAATGTACAAGAACTGGCAGCCTGACAAAATCAAATTTTAGTGCACATGACAGGCATCTCTACGAGTAAACTCTTGTCGTTCTGAATAAGATAAATAAAATTAATGAAGATTGAGGAGCCGCTAGGAAAGGTTGAGTCCTTTGTCTGTTTTACATCTTTCTCGCAAATGGTTAAAGTGTTTTTTTTAGTAAAATTATTATGTTGGAGTGAGTGGTTTTAATAAAAAAGAACCAGACCCCATTCAAAATAAACAAAGGTGGTATTAGTTATTATTAAAATTATAGGTTTTCGTACCAAATGGTGAACAAGAACGAGTCGTGTTATATAATTATTAGCATAAATCAACAAGTCATTGCGCATCGAACTACGATTATCCATGTATTTTATTTGCACACCATCTGATCAGACTTATTTTAATAACAGTTTTTTTGGTAACATTGACTACAATGATACTACGTGACCCAATAGACCAAGACCACTTGAACACGATACAAACGAATGTTGAATCTTATCTGATATAACTGTCCAGATATCCATGGAGATTGTCCTGTATTATTCGAATAATCTTCGTAATGATATTAATAATAAATGCTAAATCGTTACAAGCCTGATATATATTTTCACATTATAAATCAATTGGTTATATAACTCGATCGACTTTATTGAAGTTTCTTTTAGTTCAGTGTCAGTTATCACGTCTTCAGTTCAAGTCTGAGTACGTTTTTATTGATTCAACCTTAATTAATTTTTTTTCGATATATATTAGGATTAGTGACCGCCTAATAGTGGAAACTGAATCGTAAATTATTAAGTTAATTACATTTCTTTTGTACAACGTGGGGCAAAAGTCCTGCTACCATTTTGATTGCCTATAACTTTGTCCAAAGAAAAGATAAGTAAGTTTGTTTTTCATAAAAAAAGGTACTTGGTCATTACTTTTTTTTCGTTATGATTAAAAAATTATATCGGCTCTTTTTTAGGCATTTTTCATGACATCCTGCAACATCTGAGGCTGAATTACTTCAATTTAGTGACGAATATTGTCTTTAAGATGTTGAATCTCTTGGCGCTTATTCACTTAAGCTTTTGATTTCAAAAAACCCCATAAGAAAAAGTCTGGTGTTGTTAAATCCGGATATCTGGCTGGCCATGCTAAATCGCCACTTAGAATGGTATTTCCTATTATAGTCATTTCGTATTTTGATGTTTATATAGTTAAGTTTTTGAAACAAAACCTGTACGGGGACATTTTTCATATTAAACCAATCACACCATGTATGATTCAATAGCTTATATAAGGTTTTATACAGCGACTCTCCCATGAAAGTAATAAGAAAGAAAATATTATTACTGTAGACCTTTTATCAATTCTAATTTTATGTATTAATTGTTTTTATATCCGCAAAATACATTCGTAAAACGTTATTGTATTAATAATTCATACATAGCCCGTGTTCCCTGCGATAGAAATAAACGAAACAAGATTTATAACTCGGTTATTAATAATGTATGGTGTGTTATTTTCGCTGACAATGATTAGGTTCCTAACATTTATAATAAAAAACGCTCGAAATATTTACAAATCGCCAGAAAAACAGTGCCGACATCATTGGGCGATAGATAAAAATAAATATCCAAGGTCAGAGGAAATGGTACTGTCCCAGAAAGAAAAAAATATGATTTTGAACACAAATCATCTTTTTCCTTTTCAGAGGTGGGACACTGTCTGCCATTCTCCATAATAAGAAAATCCAGTTGTGTTGTAAGCGCAGTTTAGACGCACTGAATAAAATTCGAATAAATCCAACGATTCAAGTTCAAACGCAGAAACCATTTGTCATTTTTCGTATTTATAAATAAAGAAAACTTTCACTAGGAACTTGGAATTTTATTTACGACTGTGTTATGTATTTATGAACAGTGTTATGTATTTTAATATTAATCATAGAAATACAATGTCAAACACCCTTGGAAAATTTGTTTTTTATTTAATTTTATTATTCTAAAGGGTATCCGGAAGTTTACGCGTAATTTGATGGACACCAAAACAAAAGCAGCTTAATACCTAACAGTTTACGACTATTAAAAATTAAAAATAATATTAATTGCATATTAAAAGGTGGTATAAGGATACCTTACTCCTCAGTCAACCCCGGATTTGACGCATGAGCATATTGAGCTCCTTTTAAATTTAGAACAGAGAATAATCCGAGTTTAGAGCATGCGTACTTAGTGATAGCTTTATTTACTTACATTTTTTTTTGGTGATTATCACTTTCAGTGTCGAAAATCAATCAATTTACATATTTGAACAATTAACAAGATCTCCAAGAACCATATAAATAAGTTTTACCATAAAAAAGACTAAAATCATTTAGATAAAACCCCGCCAATATAGTTAAAACCAAATGAAAAGCCACCACTATATATGAAAGTAGTGAAATTCTCCTAAAAATCTTCAATATGATCAACTATGATCGCTACTATTCTTGATCCACAAATCCCATTAATGAATTGACTACCTCGAACTTTTCATTAACATATTATACATTTACTAGCCTAAAACGAATGAATGATCGTACTTTTAAGAGTTTACAAAACAATAAATTATTTACTTAAGATATACTCTTGTACAATAATGCATTGTATTTTCTTTGTCATTAGGTCATTAGGGTGTCGTTGATAGTTTGATATTTTGTTTATTTAATCCAGGTGTGCTTTTGTTAGCAAATTTAATTATTTCATAATATCAGTGTAAACTGTTCTTATATATTAGCAAAATGCCGTCTAATTTGTTTTTTCTGAATTTCACATTCTTCGACTTTTACTCTCAACAAATATTAGATACTCACTGATAAAATAAAATTTAAATCATTACTAAAATATATTATGTTTAAAATAAATGTATAATTACTACCAGTTACTACAATTTTTGTTACAATTCTTGATGGACAAACCTCATTAATGACTTGACTACTTCCAACATAACAAGAATCATTTTCTTCTCTGTTCTTGTCATAAAATTTTGTCATATGTTGTTACCTATTCGATGTCGTTGAAAATGATGTGTTATAAATTTGGCAGCTAACATTAACCTTACATTCTGCACTTACCCTCGTTCTTCCATATTTCAAAACCAATGTACATTAAACCACCAAGAATAACACAACAATTTAATTATTATTACCATAAAATTGTTAGTGTAGAACACAATCTAAATATCCTAGATTTTTTGGTTGTTTTGACTTGAGCGACTGTACCGATCAAAAAGAATGTACCGTCATTAGAAAAGGACGATGATATGATTTATTCTTTTCCATGGTTTATTCTATGCAGGATAGTGCGCATACGCCAAATCCTGAGATGACTGAGGAGTAACGTATTCTGTTATATATACTTTAATCCGCGATATCTATTGATAAACATGAGATCTTCCAATGTATGTTCAAATGTTAAACAACTTAACCTAACTGTTAAATTCGATAGGTGTTACATTAAGAGTCAGCTCGAAATATATAGTCTATAGTTATTTTATACATACGTCATCTAAATCTGTGACATCAAAACGTCGCAATGTTGCCGCATAAGCTCTGAGTTTTATTTCAGCTTGGCTTTGACATCCAATAACATTCTAATCTAAATAATATAATTGAACAAAAATGTTATCAAACATAATTTATTTTAACATTATAACACATCTAAAAACTACACTTAATGATACAGCCACTATATATATAAACTATTATAGGTTAAAGTTATAACCTCTTATCATCATTGCTTTCAAGAATTTTACACACGTCTGACGACCGGACAACTTTGACAGGCTCATTCGTTTACGTGTTCGAACTAATCAGTGAGCATTGTGTTTCTTTTTAACAAGAATAAAATGAGAAGGAAAATATTGTCTGGCTCTAAAACGAATTTACAAGTTGCGGCACGCAATACATTAAAAATTTTGAGACATACGTACAAAAAAAATTTGAATAGACTATATGTATTTACACAGCACAAAATACGAAAAATATAAATTGTATCTAAAATATCAAAATTGAAATTATAAATTACAAGATGATTCTTGCAACTCATACTTATTATGCACTTTTTACTCAAACTTGATGTATTACTGTAACCCTTATTCTGGCCCTTATCTTCAAATTTGGTATATTGTAATTCTGACGAACTTTGAAGATATTTATACACTAGGTTTTGAATATTTTATGAAGCTTGTGACAAGCAAAATACCAATCGAATTACTAAGTTTATAATATAATAAAATCCGATAAAATATGTTTAAAATCAAATACCTGGCATGTTTATGTTCGCTCCTTGACAGTTTGCTTCAAATATTTCACTAACAATACATAAAAACTGAGAAAAATAATGAAAATAATTCCTTAATTACAACAGCGAGCGTTCAATTACTTTGTAACTTTAAAATGAAATATCAATTAATATGATAATTGTATGCGGGACCCTATATTCAAGAGAAGCATACAATTTGTTGTTAATCATTTATTTTTATTTTGTTACAGGTATGATCGTTGTACTGCACAAAGGTAACATTTTGTTCTTTAATTTATAGGATACATTGAGAGTGTTTTTTTTTAACAAATTGAAAGCTTTATTAAAATAAATTGATACAATGTATGTTAAGTAAAATATTGTCCATCGTTTATTACATTTTCCCATCTGTCAGGTAGAGTACAGAAATTGCATTAAAAATCTGCCAAGTCTGTAAAAATGGTCCATATTTTCTTCTTGTAAAATAGATCGATGTTATAGGCCACTTAATTCTCTTTCCTGCTATTCAGAATTAGTAATCGAATTCATTATAACAGGTCAATTGAAAAGTATCCGGTCTGCCATAGGAAAAACATTTTTTTGGCAAAATTAGTTTTTCTTATTCAACATAATTCCCTTCAAGGGCGATACACTGATTATAGCGACCCTCCAACTTTTCGATATCATTTTTTTTCAGTTTCGGGGATCACCTCTTAATTTGACGAAAATTTATTCCCAGCGAGCATACTTTTGAGATCTTAGAAGAGGGAAAAGTCGCTGGGGGCCAGATCTGCAGAATACGGTGGATGAGGATTGAAGCCCTATTCATGGATTTTAGTTTATCGTTTTTACTGACTTGTGACACGGTGCGTTGTCTCGACGAAACAACATTTTCTTTTTCTTGAAATGCGGCCGTCTTTCGGCAATTTCGTCCTTCAAACGGTCCAATAACGCTATGTAATAGTAGCTGTTGATGATCCTTCCTTTTTCAAGATAGTCAATGAATATTATTCCATGCGCATCCCAAAATACAGACGCCATAATATTGCCAGCCGACTGTTGCGTTTTCCCACGCTTTGGAGCGGGTTCATCGTGTGCAGTCCACTCGGATGACCCTCGATTGTACTTCCGAGTGAAATAATGGTGCCATGCTTCATCCATTGTCACATATCGACGCAAAAACTCGTGTTTATTGCACTGCGTCGAATCATCAACACGTCGTTGTTTTTGGCCAAAACTGAGCTAGTGCTGCACCCACTTTACACAGAGCTTTCTCATACCCAAATATTCGTGAGTGATATGATGTACAGATCAGTTCATATCTTTAGAGGGTCTGCTATTTCATTCAATTTCAATTTACGGTCATTCAAAATCATTTTGTAGATTTTTTAAATGTTTTCATCGGTAACAATCTCTTTTGGACGTCCAGTGCGTTCACAGTCTTCGGTTCTCGTTTCACGACGTCTATACTTAGTACACCAATCCTTGATAGTTGATTTTCCTGGGATACTGTCCGGAAACTCGGCATCAAGCTAAGTTTTTGCTTCAACTGTACTTTTTCCCTTCAAAAATCAATATTTTATCAACACGCGAAATTCCTTTGTTGCAAAAAGTTGCATTGTTCACGCAAAATGCTATAATTCAGAAACTAATGATACAACAGCTGTCAAATTTATGGACGCATCTTTGGAGGGCTAACTAAAAACATATGGATTTAATTCTAGTAGCGCCATCTATCTGTCAGGCCGGCGACTTTTCAACTGACATGTAATGATGGCAGATGATGTGATACCTTCTGGCTATCTATTCTGATTGGCAACTTCTCTTATCTCTGCTAGGTTATTTACAATTTAACTCATATACCACATCATTTTAGTGTTCTTTGTATACTCTTCAGATAAGATCCGTAAAGTTTTGAACTTTTTTTATTTTCGTCGTTCATTCATTTTAAAATTGGTGTTTTTCGATGTTATATTATGCACAGGTTGTTTTTACCTCAAAATGTTAAGAAGCCAAATTTTTAACCATCCTGGCGAATCTGATAAAGCAATTGTACCTGTGAAATCTGAAATAAAAAATAAAATTATGTAATTATAAAATCAACCAATCATATCAGCCATACCACACGAACTATAGTGTATAAGTGTAATTCTTAACTTTAGTAGTTTAGATTTAGTTTAATATGTGAAATATATACTGATGTATTAAACCCGTACTCGCCTTGCTTATTTATTATTTCAAGTACAACATAACAGTAATAATAAATTAATTTGTAAATTAAGATTACACTAAGCATATCTAATGTAAGATATAATTAATTTTAAAAAAAGTAATTATAAACAGGTGAAATTGATAGAAGAAATTTTTCAATATCTCTGAAATTCTATATGTAAATGATAACAACACCACCCGCCGTATCCTCCGAGCGGAGTTTCCTCTGAGTAAAAATTGCTTGGAAAAATTATCAAAAGCATATAATAAAACTGGCTATTTCCAACAAATCTATTGATAAGTTCTTGTAACTCGATTGAAAACCCAACCTATCCAAAAAATTAATGAATATTACGATCAACGATGAATTACATTTTTTCGGCACTAAAACTCAAATTCTCATAATTACTGGCAATATCCTATTAATGTTATTTCCTGGAAAAATAAAGCAAGAACATATTCAAGTAAACAATACTGGCCAACCTAAAAAAATATTTGTATAATTTGGTTATCGAAACCAGTATTGCCGGAACTATTCAACCATTAATTATATTTAACTACTCACATTTTGTTTATTTTAATTTTTCGCCATTTCTAATTGCTAAATCATCCGTAACTTTTATCTAAATACCAAACTTCCGCGACCTCTTTAATCCGAATTCGCCAAAATAGAACTTTTCGGCGTAATACCGCCAGAGAACCCAACCTTGTAACTAGTGTTGGGAACTATCGACTGTAATCGACTATCGACTGTTTAGTAATTGACTACTTTTACTATCGACTGTTTCAGTCGCTATTTTCGGTCCGCTTGATTTTATTACTATTTACTATCGATTGTTTCAGTCGTGTACTTTTAGTTAATATTTTTGGTTCTACTAGTTTCATTCGACTGATTTTTAATGTTCTGGCTCTGTCGTCATATCCGAGATCATAACAAAAATATACCCAGTTTATGCTTACATAGATTTATATGTAATATATGTAGTTTTATGATTTTTTTTGGTAGTTTGCTTGTAAATAACAATATATTGTATATTAATATAACAGCATTTTGGAATGATATTTTTCAAGATTGTTAATGTAATAGGGTAAAAAGATTAAAATTCTAAATGATAAATAGCAAAATAATTTGGACTGTTTTTATGGCCTTAATAGGTAATATTTCTATTCGATTTTTCTCGATTTTTGTTAAAACATATTTCCGTTCAATAATAGATAATGAATTTACTTTATTTAAAAAAGCTCTAGTAGTTAGTAGGATCATTTTTATGTTTGGACTGTTTTCAGTCGATAGTTCCCAACGCTACTTGTAACCCATTTTTTTAACCACTTGCTTAGATATAGTTGCCTTATTAATGAATTAATTTTTAAAAATGTAATTCATAAATCAGCATCGACTCGTTTTAATTTAATTAATGATCTCGAATCTGTCAGTGGATGGAGCTCTCTATAAACAATTTATATAATCCCATCGATTTCTTAGTCGCGGTAAATTATATACATGAATTAAACATCAAGACTCATATTTCAGATAGTGTCGACGAGATTTCCCACGAGCCTGATCCGCGATGATGCTTTACACGAATGTGTTTGTAATTTATGCGTATTTTTGGGTGTAAAAAAACAATTATTCAAATCAGTGACTATAAATAGGTGCTAATGGATTCTTAAAATGATATTAAGGATATAAAATCACCCAATTTATGATCTAATTACTTATAGTTAATGGTTACAAATTTCGCAAGTTTGTTATGATAGATTATTTTAATTAGTTGAAAGTTTTTACTGTTTTTTTTTTTCGGAAAAAAAACTATATGTTTATCAAGGAAGTGGAAAAATTTATATATTCAAAGTAATGGTCTTTTGATTCTATACATGTTACCCATATTACAAGCATTTTTTATTCTTTGCGATAAAACCATTCATAGAGCCATTCTGTAACTTCTTCGAAATTGGCGAAGTGCTGTTCATCACATTAGCGTCCCACCAAACATAGAGCATTGTCTTGCGACTAAAACGATTTAAGTTGCCTTTGGAGTCGATCATCCGGCTTCACCAGGTGATAACCATGATATTTTGCAGTTAGTGGTTTCAAAATAAATCCATTTTCATCATCCGTCACTATTCGATGCAGAAATTACTTCCTATCGTACTTTTGAAGCAGCATTTCACCGACGATTTTTCGATTATTTATTTGCCCGTCGTTCAATTGATGTGGGGACCATCTTTCCATCAAGAAGTTCATTGTCTAGATGTCTATTGCCATTAAATAGGTAAATAAGATGTAAATTATTCATTTATAATAAATTTAATAAAATACTCTAGGAAATAAGTATTATCTACTTTCGCTTGTCAATAACAAGAGTGTCTACGTTCTAGTTTTGTTTCTATTGATTTTTTATATCAAGCACTGGTGCACGGTTTATTTAATGACCACTTCAAACTATACTTTCGACAATCTTCAATTTATTAAATGCTATTAGTATATATTGTAAGAAACTAGTTAAGATATATGCCAGATGCCCCAGCACTATAACAATCACATATAAATCTATTTAAATCCTCTTTAAACACACATGCAGCGCTAATTTTAACAGGATATAAATTGAAAACTATAATTCTTTATATTAATCTCTCAGAACTTCAAGAATTTGCCCGTGGACAATAAGTATTATTATATGATTTCCGCTATATAATTTAACTATCCTGGCATGTAGAAGAAACGTATAATCTAAATCTTATTCTAGATACTATTCTAACTTATTTTAAAGCCTATCCTAACTGCTCTAACTTAGAGATTATTAAATCTCACTCTATGTGTCTATTAATCAGTTCGTCTGGTAGTTTGCGTTTGAGCCTATGCACTACACTCTCATCCCGCACATTTAACTGCTTGGCAAGTGCATTGGGATGCACTCTTAAGATCGCACTAACACTTCTAATCACACTTGTTATGGGTTCTAAGAAGATATCGCGCTGAATCAGTTTGTTGGAGACGTAATATGGGGCATTGACGACGACTCGCAACAGTTTATTCTGGAACCTCTGCAGGATGGCTATATTAGATTTACTAATTGTACTCCACAACTCAATATCATAGGTCCAAGTGGGCCTAAGTATTGACTTATACAGCGAAACCTTGTTATCTAATATTAATTTAGATTTACGCCCTATCAGCCAATACATTTGGTTTAGTTTAAGCCCAAGCTGTTTGCGTTTTGTCACTATATATATTTTCTATGGCAAACGTCGATCAAAATGCATTCCCAGATATTTAAAGTTATCTTCTTACAGAGGTTCATAATTATTCATTTCTACTGAGGGACAAGTTCTTCTACAAAGGTCACATGGGTAGATTTTGTTTCATTTGCCATGATACGCCACGTTTTCAACCACAATTCGACTTTGTTAAGATGAAGTTGAAGGTTTATTGTGGTTGATATTGGATCCTCGTGTGATGATAAAACCTCTGTATCATCTGTAGGTCAGCTGTATACAATAGATATAACAATGGGCCAAGAACACTGCCCTGAGGAACACCCAAATATATTTGGTGTAGGTCAGTGTATTCGTCATCCTGTTTGACAATAAATATAATATGATGGACAATCATAACCAACAACGGACAATAACAATAACTGATGATAACGCAATAATAAACTATACTAGGATGAAGAATGTATGTATACACGGTACGAAGGGAACGAAACACACGACGTATTAGCTTCTATCCTAACACTAAGAATAATGAACTTGCAATGGATTAAGGAAAGGTAGCTTCGCTAGGGCAAAGCCAAAATGTCAAATAAACAACAATATTAATAACTATTAACAAATAACAACAATAATTCCGACTATGATAAACGTACAATACAATCAAGGGAAATACAATCAAAAAAGGGAACAAGAAAAAGGCCAAATTCGACAAACTAGATACATTGCCACCTAGATCCAGCAGAAACTACTTCGGTGGCGTTTACGTATACTTCAAATTATCCATAGATCGTAACTATACATCAGAAACTTTGGCTACTATGGCATCAGTTTCTGGCTTGAGTTAATATCTATACTTTAGAGATGCAAGCATATAACAACTGTAATTAAATATCGTTAATGTACAATAATTTAATAAGTATGGGAAAAACGAAGAAATAATAAAATAGAGAAGAATAAATAAAAATAATAAATGGGAATTGAAAAAATTTTACATTGTCGTTCAAAACTTTTTTAAAATACATAGAAGACCCAAAATTAAAAACCCTAAGATATCAAACTATCAGGTGGAACTCTCAAGTACCATAGATATACGGAACGATTTATAATTTTCTTGAATGGTACATGTCTTTAACTGTGCTTTATGAAAAAAATATTAAGAAAATATAAACATATAAAACTTGTTTTTACACACGTATAACCGAATCTAAAAGCATTTTCCTTGCTTAGAAACAAAATAAAAGCCCCGTCAGCTAAACCGTTTTATAAACTGTCCGACCTCTAATTATTCACTAGTTCATTTTCACTTAACAACGGTAAATGCCGAAGCAGCGTTTTTTTTTAATAATCTCATCTAACAACTGCAAAAAAATAAGCTATAACCGCTTACGCACGTTCGAATAGTCGACCTCGGGCGAATTTTTCAAGAACCTACCTGTACCAGGTGTGGTGGTTTATTGTAAAATATAATTAAATATTATATTAAATTGATGTATTGTATTTAAGACGTGCGGTTTTCGTCGGATCAAACCAAGAATCCCGAAAAGATGTCGATATATTATCGCCGATAGTTTTTTTTAAAGTTCGTTTGAAGTCGGTGCCGAACCTAAGCAATACAAACCATACAAATAACCAGATTGGTGGCGCAGTAGTAAGGTGATAGGACGGTCCTCCTACTGTTCCGATAGCCGCGGGTTCGAATCCTGCTGGGGCATGGTCGTAAATTTATGTTTGTGAATGTTCTAGGCAAGAGTGTAAAATCCCGACAAGCAAAATGATCCTAGTCACACCAGCAACCAGGCTGGGTATGACCCAGATACCTTCTGGGATGATTTCTAAAGTTGGTCACTCGCCAGTCGGTAGGCTTAATGCTGACGACCGTGGTTCTGAGCCCACGTTAAACTTTAGGCCCTGTCCAGATAAACCCACAGTTGGTAAAAGGAAACTTTAAAATATATTTAAAAAAAATACAAAAATTATAATATAATTTTGTGACATATACACAAAATTAAATTACGAACAAAACAAATCTAATTTGTTGCTCGACACTAAAGTGATTAGTTTGTAGTAGTTAAAATAATATTGTAAATAGATAAATAGATTTAGGTGGGTATTAAGCTAAATAGTGTGTATATAGTAGAATATAAAATACGTGTAGTTGGTATATGTAGTGTTATATAAGTATTTTTGTTTATTTTCATTTAGTTATTACAACGATTATTATGTACATATTTTATTTGAAAACGTTTTTATTGTGTTAAAAATCTAAGTTTGATTATTTTTTACTTTTTAGTGAGTTCCTTATTTATTTTTTGATGAAGTCGTTTCAATTTTTTTGTTAAAAATATTTTATTTTCTTTCAAAATTTTATACGTTCATCAAAACACTATAGTTGAAATTTAAACTATTAGTAACATTTGTTAAGTAATATAAACATCTATCCTAATCCAGGGTAAGGTTTTAAGCTTTGTGAATTTATTAAATAGGATAGCACCACCAAGAATACGAACAATAAACAAACAATAGCACCTTTTGTAAAGAATCGTTAAATAACTATTAGCAATTCAAATCAGTGAAATAAAATGTAGTCACTTGCGACTAATAAGCTGTTAAGTCACACTGTATGTGACAGATACTGGCTGGATTTCAATTATATCTTCGATGACACTTTAAAAATATCCAACATGACACCAATGTAGATGTTTGTATGTTTTTAGTAATACTTTCGACTATAAAAATAAACTTACAGCTTGCCAATATTCCATCGACACATAATAGATTTATCTGTGTTGTATTTAATGATAATCGACGAAAATATAGAGTAATTTCAGTATGTTTATAATGGATATTAGCAATAATATATTAGGTGCTTGCATATATACTGATATTTTTTTACATTAAAAAGCCATTTATTGAGAAAAATTATTTTCTACAACTTTTTCTCAACTTTTTGGCAGTGCTCCTATCAACGCACCCTATTTTCGCATTTCTTCGGCATTTCAAAACTGTGTGCCGGAAAAAATCACAAGGCATTATATCTGGTGGGTACGCTAAGTGCGACAACATTACCCATTCAACCTGCAATAATGTAAACTTCGCAATACTTTTGTTAAAAGGGATTTTATGCCAAAGGAACCTGTAAGAACTTGGAATTGGTCTTTGACGATCCAGGTTTACAAAATTGCCTTGCTTTTTATGTCTATGGGATAGCAGAGACCGAGCAAATCACTGAATCGTAAAGAGTTGGCTGCCGATGGAGTTTAGAGTTGGAAAAAAGAACGTCCTCTAAGAAACAGTAACCTCTACATAAAGTTCTTTCGCAGAGCAAAAAGTTTCTTAATACTCACTTCAACTACTTTTGGAGAAATGTGGAAAAGGAGAGTGAAGAGCAAAATAAACGATTTTGCCAAAATAGGGAGATGGAGAAAAGACGGAAAGGAAATTGGACCCTCTCGATGATATCAGACTATTGGACACTTCAGAGAGACCTTCCAGACACTTCCCACGAGCGAAAATTTACAAAGAGGAGCTTCACTGCGAAAAAGAAAAGATTTTAGTAGGAACACATTTAATTAAAAATTATATATCGCTAATGGTTTGTAAAGTTATTAATGTGTTGTAAACAACTCGTTTAACATACTTACCCAAATTGTAAAGAAACGTGTCGTCCTATATTCGGATTCAGCACACTCAAAAACATAAACAAGATCACATTTTTGCAGACCTATATTATCTGTACCTCCGGCCTACCATAGTAAAACACATTTTTTTGGCAAAATTAATGTGTGTTATTCAACATAATTCCCTTCAAAGGTGACACACTGATTATAGTGACGCTCCAACTTCTCGATACCATTTTTGCAGAACGATTTGTCCTTTGCTTCAAAATAGGCGTCAATTTCGGCGATCACCTCTTTATTGGATGAACATTTCTTCCCAGCGAGCATTTTTTTGAGATCTGAGAACAGGAAATAATCCCAGGAGGCTAAATCTGGAGAATATGGTGGATGAAGAAGCAATTTTGCCTTTCAAGGTAGTTAATGAAAATTATTCCATGCGCATCCCAAAATACAGACGTCATAACCTTGCCAGCCGACTGTTGCATTTTCCGACGCTTCGGAGCGGATTTATCGTGTGCAGTCTACTCAGATGACTGTCGATTAGACTGCGGAGTGAAATGATGGAGCAATGTTTTATACATTGTCACATATCGACGCAAAAACTCGGGTTTATTACGCTTGATCATCTTCAAACTGCTTCGAATCATCAACTCGTTATTGTTTTTGGTCAAAAATGAGCTCGCGCGGCACCCACTTTGCACAAAGTATGATGTACACATTCTGTTGATATCTTTAGAGGGTCTGCTATTTCATTCAGTTTCAATTTACGGTCATTCAAAATCATTTTGTGGACTTTTTTCATGTTTTCGTCGGTAACAACCTCTTTTGGGCATCCACTGCGTTCACCGTCTTCAGTGCCCCGGAAAAACCAAGCTTTTGCTTCAAGTGTACTTTTTCCCTTCAAAGAGTAATATTTTATCAACACGCGAAATTCATTTTTATCCACTTTCTGACAATAATAAAAGTGACTTCACTCAAAATGCTATAATTCACAAACTAATGATCCGACAGCTGTCAAATTTATACACGCATCTTTTGAGGGTTAGAGCTAAAAACATATGTATTTAATTCTTGTAGCGTCATCTATGTATCCGGTCGGGGACTTTTCAAATGACCTGTTACCTTTGTGGCTTACACAAATGTATTTTCCAATACTAATAAATGTAGTATAAATGTGAATTTAGGTAAAACCTTCACACTGCAAGGTCACAAAGAGTAAATTGAGAAACATGCAATTTTATTGTAATCGGAAGCTGCCTATAAGGCTGAACTATAACCACGAATAAATCTTTGGTCATCTTAAGATGGTTGTGGTTAGGTCTGGCGACTCCTACCTCATATGCAATTCGACCAAATCTTCGTTCAAGTGATGATAACCATAGTCTACTAACCAAGTCATCAAATATTTCATTAAATTAATAATGTACTTCCACCGATCACCTAAAACTTATCAGTACTGTAGTAAGTGAGATGGTCTACAATTTTTGTTTTGATTTGTCTACAAAAGTTTGTGGTTAAATTGTTATAGATTTAAGTGATTTAAGTGTTTAACTATTAACTAGGGATAAAAAATATTATAAAAAATTCCCTACCCGAATCACCATACCATACGTTGCTCCGTTCGATTATCACCTGTACCGGTTGATATTTTCTATCTCGGTCGTTCTATCCGATTAAAAATATTCTGCACATTCAGGAACTATTAATACCACTAAAACAATCTCTTCCTTGGACTTGAACTGCATTTATTTTCATTTTTCACGAGTTCCCAGGCAAAAAATATGAAACAAAAGACAGTCTATTGGCATTTCTCGACGCCGTCGTGTATCAATTCATCGGGCAGAAAAAAAAAGCAATGAATTCGGAGCTATTAAGCCGGTTAATTTTAGAATTCGTCTCGAAAAATCGCTCTTTTACCGAGAAAAAAACATGGAAGCGAACAAAAAAAACGATCGCTACATGTGACAAAATTGACAGGGGATTTTCGTGTTACGCCTAATGAGTTAATTATAGCGACTGGTCGGTATTTAAAGTTGCTATAGTCGCCCGAATGTGTTTTCTCTATTATTCGCATTTTTTGTGTGGCTGGATCGTTGTTATTGTGGTTCAATGATCGCCAGAAACTTTTGCTAATTTGTTGTAATTGTCCGCTTATTAACACATTGTTGGCGGCTTTAACTTATTTGTAATAATGTACACGGAAGTCTATTAGTCGTTAGATTTATTTCGAATATTTGAAAGCGAAGATTCGTAAGAAGTCGCTGTGTTTTTTTTAATTAAAATGAATGAAAAACAAGGAAAATATATTTTTCGTTGTTTCGTATTTGATGGGTATAATGACAATAGCCATCAAGCACTAAAAATTATGTTAAATCAATTTCAATAGTGTTATTGAAGTATTCAATGTATACGGACGCTAATGATGGGAAACTCAAACTTGTGTTTTCGACATGTGTTATTATTGTTGTTTGATTTAAATAAGTCTGCTGTTGAAGCTCATCAAACACTTTTAGAAACCTATCATGATGTCGTATTATCGGTATCAATAACTTAGAAGTGATGATATTGCCATTGAGGACAAATAACAACCTAGAGGACCAAAAACTTTGATAGACGCTGAATTTCAAGGCTTATTGGACGAAACCACCGCTCAAATTCTTAAAAAACTTTCAGATAATTTAGCAGTTAATCACTTTAGTGCTACCGGCCATTTACACGTAATTTACATGTGGAAACTGAGGAAAAATTGATATTTTAATCAACTTTATGGCACAAAATGTTATGGGTTTAAAGTTCATGGCCATAAAGTTTTACTATACATATAGTGGGATTAGCAAGACGTCAATTGAACAAATTGAATGACTCATTGATGCAAAAGAGACCAGCAATAGTGACCATCAGAATTAAAATCATATCATCTTATATAACAACACTTTGCCGGAGTTATGAACCATACTTCAACAATTGCAAAATAGATTCACAACTGAGTCGCCGTCAAACCAACATCATTTTGGCGACACAATATGGCCATGTTGCCAAAAAGTTGAGAAAAGTTCATCAAAATAATTTGATTAAGATATATTGTACACCTTTTTCTCAATAGATGCGTTTTTACAGTGAAAAAAAACCAACTTGCTCGTACCTCCAAATGGTTTTAATAAAAATCCTAATGTTCTAATGGTAAGAATGAGATCTGCCTGATGGAGTGCATATTGTTACATCTTACATATTGTTCGTTACATATTGTAAGTTTGTAGTCAGAATAGTTAACTCTATGAACAGGACAATCATTTTTCTTGGAGTAAATGTGAAGTGATATATAGACTAGCATAAATTGACCACCAAGCATTATCACTGAACCCAAGTTCTGTTTTCAATATATCTAACCCTTTGTTAGTTAGTTTAAGGTAAAGACTTCAATCATATTTGAAGTATCTGCTATATTTCGAACCAAAACAAACAGATTGTGTCTCAGTCGACCTTTTGTCTTAGTCCCGGATTAATATTTCCAACTTGGGTTATAATTTTATTCCAAAAATGTCTGAAAATGTTTTTCTAAGCGTCATATTAGAAATATAAATACACAGTACCCTTCATATTGCCTTAAACAACCTCACATCGCTTTCTTTGTTAGCAAAAAAAGATTTTTATAAATATGTCAAGAAAATGCGGACTTTTTCAAGTTAATAGTGACAGACATATCTATCACCGCGTGTTATATGTAATACGGAAAACAATGAATCTTCACATATACCGATTTTTTTTGTGTATATTTAAAGAAGAATTTTCTCACAGTTATAGCCGCACGTGTCGAATGTAAATAGTTGACCTGTCGTATTTTTCTAAATATATTTTAACATAGTTGCGACTTTTTTTACTCAACATACATTTATATAGTAATTAAAATTCTAGATTATCTTCTTATGTTCAAAACTAAATACGATTAAATAAATATGCCCAACAGTTTAGGAACAGGGACAGAGAATTATATATAAAAAGATGGATACATTTTAATACCTGTACAGCAATAAAACTAATATTGGAAGACACCTTTTCATGGACTTTATGAGCAGTACCAAGCCTTGATGGTTGATTTTCCTGGGGCAGTGTCCGGAAACTCGGCATCAAGCCAAATTTTTGCTTCAACTGTATTTTTTCCCTTCAATAAGCAATTTTTTATCAACACGCGAAATTCCTTTTTATCCACTTATTCACAATAACAAAAGTTGCTTCACTCAAAATACTATAATTCGCAAACTAATGATCCGACAGGTGTCAAATTTATAGACGCATCTATGAGGGTCAGGGCTAACTAAAAACATATGGATTTAATTCTAGTAGCGCCATCTACGTATCAGGCCAGGGACTTTTCAATTGACCTGTTATCTTACTAAGCCACAAATGTATTTTCCAATACTAATGAATGTAGAATAAATGTGAATTTAGGTAGAAGCGTCACACTGCAAGGTCACCAAAAGTAAATTGACAAACATGCAATTGTATTGTAATCGGAAGCTGACTATAAAGCTGAACTATAACCACGAATAAATCTTTGATCATCTTAAGATGGCAGAGGTTAGGTCTGGCGACTCTTAGCTCATATGCAAGTCATACATTTATATAGTAATTAAAATTCTAGATTATCTTCTCACGTTCAAAACTAAATACGATTAAATAAATAGGCCCAACAGGTTCGGAACAGTGACGGAGAATTATATATAAAAAGATGGATACATTTTAATACCTGTACAGCAAGAAAACTAATATTGGAAGACTCCGTTTCATGTACTTTATGAACAGTGGCATTCCCAGGATATTGTTTTATTATCGTTGCGGTCTGGTTGGTGACGGCACTAACGGGCATGATGACCGAGGCGGAGTTTAACATAACGAATCAAGTTCAGCTCTTGAATGCACTGGTGGTTATTCAACATGGAACTCTGTTACAGGATTGGACGGTTAACAGACGAACTTTAGACGTCATTTTGTTTTTGATTTCTCTTTATATATGGCTGCTTATTTGCATATTTTTCTTCTGTATACAGGGACAATGGAAATAATATGTGTTAAAAGAAAAACTCGGCTGATTTATTTTTAAGTATATATCGCGTTCAGGGTAACAATTTGAGTTCAGTTAGTTCACTCTTAACACTGCTTCTTCAAAACTTAACTTATGTATTGGAGCCCATTCCTTAATGGTAGCCTTTGTTGAGTTCTTTTCCACGTTCTTATAAGGACTGATGTTTTCTCCAAGTTCTTTAAGGACTGATTTTCAAACTACACTAAAAACATTTTATCGTTCATTTCTCCATGTTAGTCACCCTTGTACTTAGAGGAAAACACTAATTCTGTATCAGGAATAAAACGATTCCTGATTCCAGCATGAAGAACTCATTCGTGTCTACAACGAATTATTAATAAATGTTATGTTTCGGATGTTATTATAATAACATAGTTTAAATGTTTAATATTTTGTGTACTATCAATGGCAAGGCTACAAAATAATTATAACCGAAGTTTCACTGTGTGATAAGCGATGGAAATTGGTATGGTGATTGCTCATGAAGATGAAGAGACTGTCAAAATCGTCGAATTTGTTCTAATTAGATATTTTCTTGCGAAGTTTTTTGAATTGCAGGAATGTTCGTCGTGTCGGTGGGTCGGTCGAAATGTGTGGCTGTCGATGCGATTGTTTGTCACTTTGTTGAACACTCACTACAATTTTTGGAAGGAATTTACACAAGAACTAAAAACACTGAAAAAATACTTGTTTATTGCGATCTATATATACATGTGGTCGACGGGAGAATGGACAGGATATGAGGTTAAGGTAAAGGAAGTACGGTAGCGCTGTGGAAGTGGTACAGTTACAAGGGGATGGAGTAAAGAAAAGAGAGCGAGACGTCGTCGTGGTGGTCTTTTATAGCCTGGAACTGCATGGTACCAATCCACCGGCGTTGCCAATCTTTGAACTTTTTGTAGGTGAATGCGTGGTGGCCTAAAGGGTCGTGGTGGTCACCACAGAATTCACAAGTCAATGACAGCAAGGTTAATATAATCCAGGCTCTATGTGGTAGAGCTTATAAAGTCATAGATCTTTTAATTAGTATAAAAAAGCTCAGACGCAGTTAGTTTCAATTCCTTTCAACATTGAACCTTATATACCATCTCCGGCTACGTTCAATATATAATTGTTTTCGATCAAGATGTCTTTTACCTTTAGTATATATTTATTTGTATGAAAAAACACAAATTCTGCAAAACAATTTTCTAAGAAATCAAAATTAACAAAAAGTGCCTCAAAATAAATGGCAAAGCGTCTAAATGCTAATAAAGAACTGTTGTATTGACGAAAATGACAATAGGTTAAGATGGATTTATTTTTAGTTAGCTGTATACGTTGAATTGGAATAATAATAGCGTCAATCAGCTAAGAAACTGTTTATCACTCTGATCGTCTTATTTTACACCGTGTGATTTTCGATTTTATCCTAATCGTTTTGTAAATAAATTGCCAGTTACCTGAACAAGAAAAACAATTTTATGGTTTAAAATAAACTAATTTAAGTGCGAATAAACTTTACACAATTTGTGTACAAAAAGTTGCGACATTATTTACTCCTGATTTTGAGGGCTTTTGCACAAAACAAATTAACATTTTGTTTATTTTAGTTTACTTATCAGCCAATATGGCCCTAGCTATTGATGCCACAAGACTTTGACCAATCTTAACCACCATCATCATCAGTCAATATATACCTATCATTGAGAGACACCTCCATAGGTCACTTGAAATCTTTAAACTACAACATAATATCTGATCAAGAATTTTGCTGTCTATTTACATCCAGATTCCCTGTATACCTTGTACATTTTTTGTAATATTTACTACATTTACTAAATGTGTGCTTAGTATTTTAATTTGTTGGTTTTATAATGAACAGGTCAATTGAAAAGTCCCCGGCCTGACACTGGCATAGTTAGCCCTAACCCTCAAAAGATTCATGTATAAATTTTACAACTGTCGGATCATTATTTTGTTTATTGTGACTTGTGACTTTATATCAACTTTAGTTATTGTGAAAAAATGGATAAAAAGGAATTTCACGTGTTGATAAAAGAATACTTTTTGAAAGGAAAAAATACAGTTGAAGCAAAAAAATCAACCATCAAGGATTGCGAAAACATTTAAAAAATGTATGTTATGTAGATGAGTTTTATGTAAATTTGGGAAATACATATTGATTTATTAATCCCGTACTCGCCTTGCTATGTATAAATTCAAGTACAACAGAAAAGGAGTAATAAACTAATCTGTGAATTAAGATTGTACTAAATATATCTAATGTAAAATGTAATTAATTAAAAAAATATATATGCAATATGATATATTACTCTCGGCAAATGAAGGAAATAAGTTAGGAATAAGGAAATAAATAAATCAAACCCGGGTCTTGTTAACAATATTTGACAATTTTGGCGCGTTAAACGGACAAGGTCATAATATATTGCAATTATATTTCGAATCAAAATGCAAAAGATTAACAAATATGCCATACATGTTTCGCAACAACACCCAATAGAAAAATAAATTAAACGCACAAAGCTCCCTTGTTTTTGAACTGAATATATTCGACACACTTCAGCAACCTTGTGTCTGTTATATAAAAGGTTATATACCTTCAAATCTTATTGTAATACCATGAAAAATCAACGTTCATTAAAACTAAAATATAACTATATTTTAAAAATAAAATATATTTTAAGTTTTTAGACAAGTAATTGATTTTTTTTTTGGTCGCCGCAACATACGTGGTATATTATTTGGTGACTACTACTACGTTAGTTGTATATGATTACGACTACAATAACAGGTTAATTGAAAAGTCCCCGGCCTACCATAGTAAAACACATATTTTTGGTAAAATTAGTTTCTTTTATTCAACATAATTCCCTCAAGGGCGATACGCTGGTTAATAGCGACCCTCCAACTTTTCGATACCATTTTTGTAGCACGATTTATTCTTTGCTTCGAAATAATCCTCAGTTTCGGCAATCAACTCTTCATTCGAAAATTTCTTCCCAATGAGTATTGTTTTGAGATCTGAGAACAGAAAATAGTCGCCGGGGGGTAGATCTGGAGAATACGGTGGATGAAGAAGCAATTCGAAGCCCAATTCATGGATTTTTGCCATCGTTTTCACTGACTTGTGACACGGCGCGTTGTCTTGGTGAAGCAGCACTTTCTTTTTCTTCAAATGCGGTCTTTTTCGGCAATTTTGTTCTTGAAACGGTCCAATAACGCTATGTAATAGGCGCTGTTGATGGTCCTTCCCTTTTCAAGGTAGTCAATAAAAATTATTCCATACGCATCCCAAAATAACGACGCCTTGCCAGCCGACTGTTGCGTTTTCCCACGCTTTGGAGCGGGTTGATCGTGTGCAGTCCACCCGGATAACTGTCGATTGGACTTGAAGTGAAATAATGGAGCCATGTTTCATCCATTGTCATATATCGACGCAAAAATTCGTATTTATTATGCTTGATCATCCGAATAATCTTCCAACATTAATCCGAGTAATCATCAACTCGTCGTTGTTTTTAATCAAAAGTGAGCAAATTGGCTTCATGATTAAGCTAGAAATTGTATAGAAATAGCTAGAGGAAACACTACATAGAAAGCACCTAATATTATGTGAAATGTACAATATGATGAATATTACATTAATATAGACAACTTTTCTGTTATAGGGAAACAATAAGGAAGAATTTACAAAAATATTCTTTCAAGATAAATTCACAATTCATGTAAGAACATTGTTAAAAATATAATTTAAAAGGAAGCTATTGAATATCGTAGCTCTATTGTAGCTTTGATCATACTGCAAAGCAACTCTTACTTAAATTTCACACAGGTCAATGGACGGACCCTTAATTTTACTGTTTCAGGCACAATACCCACACACACAGGGATTTTAAAGAAAGAAAAAAGAAAAACCTAATTTAATTTATTACATATTATGGAGAGTGTTTCTTTCTTCCTTCCCCCTACAGTATAATTTCAGCAAATTTATAGGATTGAAACCGATTTCTTGTTGAGAAATATGGACATGTTGAAATATTTTTCGTGTTCTGGAAAAATAAAAATATTTCTTTATATTACAGGCCTAAAGCTAATTATTATGTTACATGTTTTTTTTACTAGTTCATATATATTCATATAACAAGAAACAAGAAAAATCCATTTATTTTTTACAAGATATGCTATTCTAGATGGTACTTAGTCATAAAGTATCCCTAGAATAGACATTATTATTAATTGCAACTGTATTTGTGTCAAGGTAACCTTTTTCAATGGTATTATGTTTCTTTTTATGGAACATGTTACCGGTATACTCTAAATGAGTAAGGGCCTAAAAGAGCTGAAAGGTCCTGGACATAACAAATAAAACGCGTTTTTTTATCCAAATTGGATTTACTCATCAACGTAATTTCCATCAAGAGCCTCACAATCATTTCAGCGCCGCGCTAATATTTCAATACCACTTGTGTAGAACTTTCATTTTTTGTCTCAACATCAACTGGTGACAGGCCTATGCTGTCCACTCTGATGATGATTGTTTTGATGACAAAGTGAAGTGATGGATCCATGTTTCATCCATTGTCATATATCGACGCAAAAATTCCTGTTTGTTACCTTTAAACATGGTGAAACATTGCTCAAAATCATCAACACGTTCTTGTTTTTGGTCAACATAGAGCAAACGCGGTACCCACTTTGAGCATATATTTCTTATAGTCAAATGCTCATGTAATATAAAACCAACAGTTATTTTGATGTATTTACGGTATTAACTAACTCACGCAACTTCACTTTGTGATCATTGAAAACGACATTGAAGATTTTTTGATATTTTCTGATGTTACCACCTCATATTGACGTTCTGCATCATCGATATCACTACGACCACATTTGAAGTCAGCAAACCAAGGTTTTATTGTTGTTTCTGATCGAGCGGAGTCCTTATAACACATTTCATGCCATTGCTTCGCTTTAACAGTATCTTTCCCATTAAGAAACAGTGTAAAATTAAAACGCGGAATTATTTTTGATCCCTTGTTTTGAAAATAACAAAAGTAGTGTCACTCTTTTCACAATAACTCATAAACTTGTGATTAGAATATCATGAAATTTTAACAGCTTTCTTTTGAAGTTAGTCTAGCCCATCTATGTGTTAGGCCCGTGACATTTCAGCCCATGTGTTATTTTGTTGATTAGTGATTTTTTGTGCTAAATGATGACGCTTTAACATAAACATAATGACCAATAAACCCCATCGACAAACCTTATTTCTGCACTTTATAAGTTTATTTCAATATTTAATATTAGTATATTAGTTGATTATATCTATTAATTTCACTACAAAGAGGTTTGTATTTTCACCACTTTTTCTACATTCACTTCATTTTCCACTTTGTCAAAAGAACAATCTCCATTTGATCGATCCATTCCATCCTCCATCCACCCATTCATTTTGAACGACAGTCACAATATGCCTCAAAAAATCAAATGTTTGAAATAGCTCTTCAGTTAATTCATCAGGAAAACATTTTCCTGCTCTTGAATCTTTTCCATCTGGGTCTTCTAAATAGAATTACACTTCTTTGAGAATTTGAATTGAAATTATATCCTACGTCTTGTGATTCAATATCTTCGAACTTTTTTGATTCTTCATTCATTTTTGGTCGGCCTTTCACACTAACGTCAAAGTCAAGAAAAGTTTCTAAAAGTGTTTGATGAGCTCAATGTCATATATTTTCAAATAAATCAACAAAACTAATGAACAACTAAAAGGATTTTAGTCGTTACATGATTAAAAAATTCATAATGAAAACTGTCATTTTATGTAAAAATATGTCAAATTATATAGGTTAGGTTATATATATAGATATCACTGATCAGAATATATGCCAGCATTTAATATAACCATACTTAGACTGCCTGCTGTCATATGTTCCTACTGTACAAAGACCACTTCATTTGTATCCTAACGAGTGGTATAAATCAACGTACATCTGCGTATCGTATATATCGACACGACACAAAAGATGAGCGGTAAACATAAAGTAATATTGATATAATAGGTTCACGAAATATCAATCAAAGTCAGCT
Source organism: Rhynchophorus ferrugineus (assembly GCF_030347505.1). Taxonomy (NCBI): domain Eukaryota; kingdom Metazoa; phylum Arthropoda; class Insecta; order Coleoptera; family Curculionidae; genus Rhynchophorus; species Rhynchophorus ferrugineus. The sequence goes on from NW_027472590.1 coordinate 32,221,646, forward strand.
AATCAATCGGTGAAGGCTATTAAAAATTCTTACGGTAAAAAATTGTAAAGGAATGTCAAGGCCTCCGCATCATTATAAATGGCAAAAGCACGAAATTATTTTTAACAACACCCAACGGTATTATATATATTCACAACGCCTATATATAATTTAAGTATTATTTTATTTGTTTCGTTTCACAATTCATCGAGATCAAAAGCTTTGGAGCCTTGTCGGTGATAAACTATTAGTGTAAAATTAGTTTATTATTATTGTTATGCTGGTACAAAAGAAATTAGAGGTCTGATAACCGAAAAACGTAGACTTAACAGGTCAATTGAAAAGTCCCCGGCCTGACACATAGATGGCGCTACTAGAATTAAATCCATATGTTTTTCAGTTAGTCCTAACCCTCCAAAAATGCCTGTATAAATTTGACAGCTGTCGGATCATTAGTTTGTGAATTGTAGCATTTTGAGTGAAGCAACATTTGTTATTGTGAAAAAAATTGATAAAAAGGAATTTCGCGTGTTGATAAAATATTGCTTTTTGAAGGGAAAATACAGTTGAAGCAAAAACTTCTAGAACAAGAGTTTCCGAATACTGCTCCAGGAAAATCAACCATCGAGGATTGGTATGCTAAGTTTAGCCGTGGTGATATGAGCACAAAAGACGCTGAACGCAGTGGACGCCTAAAAGATGTTGTTACCGACGAAAAATTAAAAAAATCCACAAGATAATTTTGAATGACCGTAAATTCAGACATTCTAAAGATATCAACTGAACATGTACATATATCATTCATGAATATTTGAGCATGAGAAAGCTCTGTGCAAAATGGGCGTCGCGCGAGCTCACTTGTGACCAAAAATAACGACAAGTTGGTGATTCGAAGCAGTGTTTGAAGATGATCAAGCGTAATAAAAGCGTGGAAAAACGCAACAGTCAGCTGGCAAGGTTATAACGTCTGTATTTTGGGATGGGCATGAAATAATTTTCATTGACTACCTTCAAAAAGGAAGGAACATCAACAGTAACTATTACATATTGTTACTGGACCGTTTGAAGGGCGAAATTGCCAAAAAAGAGCCGCATTTGAAGAAAAAGAAAGTGCTGCTTCACCAAGAAAATGCACCGTGTCACAAGTCAGTGAAAACGATGGCAAAAATTCATAAATTGGGCTTTGAATTGCTTCATCATCTACCGCATTCTGCAAATCTAGCCCCCAGCGACTATTTTCTATTCTCATATCTCAAAAGAATGCTCGCTGGAAAGAAATTTTCGTGGAATGAAGAGGTGATTGTTGAAACTGAGGCCTATTTTGAAGCAAAGGACAAATCGTACTACAAAAATGGTATCGTAAAGTTGGAGGGTCGCTATAATCAGTGTATCACCCTTGAAGGGAATTATGTTGAATAAAAAAGCTAATTTTGCAAAAAAAATGTGTTTTATTATGGTAGGACGGGGACTTATAGTATACAGTCGAACATAAAAGCTACTCTTTTTTTGAAGTCGGTAAAAAGAGGAGTTTTCTGTAGCACGTTGGAGCTACGAGCTACGAAAGATCGAAAATAATTTCAATTTTGAAAAATCCTCGTAACGCCATATTCTTAAACGCTTAAACGATTCGAAAATATTTTAAAAACTCGATTTTTCATTTTGCTTAGGACGAATTCTCCTGTCTTCTTGTAGATTGTATTAAAATACATCAATACATATATCCAAATATATTAATCACACCGAAAACCGCGTATATTATAGCTTCCAAACGCTCGAAGAATAAACCCAAGGCGAAACAACACGAGGAAGAGAGAGTCCGTTGCCGTTGTTCCGATTTGTTCCGCCAGAACGACAGGAGCAAACGTGATTAATTTAAACGCTTACCAATAAAGGCATGTTCGTTTTTTCCTTAGCGCTAGAAAGGTTCACGCCTTTAATTTTAATCTGAACACCGTTACGCAGAAACTATGGACACCGATCAAAATTAATCGACATGTGGAATTTTATAAATATATACTATTACGAGTTTAATAATGCCGTAGCCGAAGAAGAAAAAACAGATTCGTGTCGAAATATATTGTATTTTTTCCTGTGGTCGGAGTATTTAGATGGTGGCATTGCTAATAAATTGGATCGGTAATTATTTCTTTTGCCAGTTCGCCGTTTAAAAGGTTTTTTATGTGGCTAAATTTTCGTATATATCTCGGTACTCAAAGTCAACCATTTTCAGTGTTCATAGATACACATCGTCAGTATCACGGTATTATGGTACACATTGTATATCAGTTTTGTTAAGACTTCTTATTGATGAAAAACAAAATGTTTTTTTTACTTCCGTAAATGATACAAAGTGACTGACGAAGAGAGATACAATCCTTGTTTAGAATTAGTGTATCTAATAAATTATTTCTTACACTGTTGCTAGTAGTTTTTTTATATTTTAAAGTCTCCACTTTACCAACGAGGGTTTATCTGGGCAGTACCTACAGTTTAACAAGGGCACCGAACCACGGTCCTAGCCGATTAAGCCGACCGACTGACGAGTGACCAATTTAGAAATTATCCCAGAAGAGATCCGGTCTTACCCAGCCTGATTAATGGCATGACTGGGATCATTTTCCTTGTCTGATTTTACACTCTTGCCTAGGACAATCACAAATATTAAACAATCACAAAAATAAATTTACAACCATGCCCCATTAGGATACGAGCCAGCGACTATCGCAACAGTATGTGGACCGTCCTGTCGCCTTTACCACTTCGCCAACCAAGCCGGCTGTTAGTAGTAGTAGCTGATTAACCTCCAATTGGTTTTTACCCTTCGAAAGAAAGGAAAAGACCCTTCGATGCCATCTTAGTTCATGGTGTAATAATATTTATATATTAACACTGTTTTTTTTTTCTATTAAATGCACCTCACTATACTACACTACACAAGATCAAATGGTTTGTTTCTTTTGGGCCTATGTCAGTTGTTACAGTTCGACATTGACATGTGAATGAAGTTTCTCCTCATATTCCCTTGCGATTATTTTAATTATTATTTTTAATTATATTAAAACCGTTATATTTGGTACAAGAATGGAACAACATCCGTTGGAAGCTATTCTAACACTCTAGTAATCTTTTCCGCGATGAATTGTAGTTATTTTAAAATCAACTGGATACCCAGCATTTTATTAATAATTAAATATTGCATATATATAATTTGTTCATAATATTTTTACCGCACCCTGTTTATTAAAACGTATATTGATTTGGCAAAAACATAAGAAATGAATCTACTTACAGTTTACTGACACACCCGCTAACCAACGATCTATTAAATATATGCAAGCTTTCGACATCGCCTACCAAATTGATCAAACTAATTAAGATATTATCTTTGTTTCTTTCTGAAATGTAATGTTTCTTGAATTTGGATCCAGCATTGACCTTATGTAAAACAATAGATAATTGCAACATATTTTTATTAGAATATTAACTGAATTATTCATAAGTAATATTTAAGTCTTCGAAATTGATATAATGGAGTGGAGGTTTGGAAATGTTAAGCCTGTGCGGTATTTTTGGCTTAAGCGAATTAGTAATCTGATGTTTAAATTTGTTTATATATAATTACTGTTTGTTACTCTTGAAACCTAAGTCAGAGAAGGTTTATATGGTGAGAAAATATTGTCTTGTCACATAAAGTGTCACTGTCACATTCACCAATAATTTCACTGTCCAAAAAATCAACATTTTTGTTGGTTATCAAATATTTACGGATTATGCAATTCAGAAAATTGAAAAAATGCCGCTATTGTCAGACGGTGATTAGAATATAAAGTAATTCCAAAGCAGCAGTGAAACCCCCATTGGGATCTTCTCCACCCCTATACTATGATATGACGCATTGTCCATAACAATAACTGATGGTCCCTCCGAGTTCCTTAAAAGATGATTTCCAAACCACTGCAAAAACAAGTTATGGCTCATTTCTCCATGGTTGTCACCCTTGGACTTAGAGGAAAACACTAATTCTGCACAAGGGATTAAACCATTCCTGTTTCCAGCATAAAGAACTATATGTCTGCAATGAATTATTAATAAACGTTATGACTAACAAAATCTAATCGATAGTTATTCCAATGTTTACCTTCTTCCATGAACTGTTGTCGTCTTTACAGCATATTTATTATCATCTTGCCATGAGTGACCCAATGTACCATTCTGAAATATCCATGTCTCATCTAAATATACACATTATTATAATACTTCTTCCTTGATTTTGTTGTATGTTTTTAAAGATTTTATTCTTTTAAAAGCAATGTCTGGATGTTTCATAATTATGTTCAATCCTATATTACCCAACAGTGTATGAAGGGCTGTTCGAGATCCCTCAAATAGCTATATATCTTTTGACTTTTTATGGATTCTTTTCAGACTAACAATTTTCTCTGAAATAATTGTATTAAATTATGTTTCGATTGAAAAAAATATCTACTGTCTTTATTAGTCAGCTGTTTTGCATAAAGACGGTTTCTTTTTGGTGAATTTAAGGTTATATTGTTTTTTTTATTATTTTTTTTTATATATTTATATATTATATTTTTATTGGTTATATTGTTATATTTTTTTGAGATATTTTGGTGACCGTGTCTTTAAAAAATATTTTCAATAAAAACCGAGCCGATTTGAAATTCATTAAAACAAAGCGTTAAAACAACGTTTGCCGGTTTATAACCCGTAATTATAATATTTTGAAGAGTTTTACAGACGTTTGACAAACGGACAGGTTTTGTAGGCTCATTCGTTTAAATGTCCGAACTTCTCAAACAGCATTCTATCTCTTTTTAAATAGAATAAAATGAGAAGGAAAATATTGTCCGACTGTAAAACAAATTTACAACTTTCGATAGGCACATATATATGCGACAGGCATATATTGTTGACGTGCGTCACTATTGTCATCAATATGTCAACGACGTCACCAAATATTGAAGATAATTTAATACTTTACCACGTAATATATTTATATGTAAAAACCGTATTATCATCACTAGATGAAGGTTGCTTAAAATTAATGAAACTTAATAAAAAATAGTGTTAATTGTTGTCTATTTTTATGCGCCATACTTTTTTTGAAAAACCTGTAAAACGCACCAAAAAATTAAGGCGATATAAATGAGAATTTATAGAAACCTTAATAAAAGTCAAGTGGTAATAGTTTGATATACGTAAATGTGTTTTCCACAAAGAATTTATAATTTTACGAGGGTTGCTATTTATATTTCTGACCTTGGCACCACTAAGTGTTGTCAGACGCAATCTGATATTTTCCTGGCCAAACTTAGCATTGTTGGAAATAACCTTCTTCAGAATACTTTGTATTGTATACAGTAACTTGACAAATTATACTTAACTTATATTTCATAACTTTCGATACGTATTTTAAAGGCAACAATGTATCGATGAGCTAAAAGCTATAAAATCCACGAGGTTGTCCAAAATCTGTCTTTTGACCATACCGTAGTATACTTGAACATCACTATATCAAGCACCAAAAAGATATTGCATGATTATGTAATGTGTACAAGAGAAAAAGATCACACGCTAGTTATGCCGCCACCAAGAGCCAGCAGAAACCACTTCGGTGACATTTATGTATACTTCAAGTTCTTCATAGATCTTAATACGATGAAGCATACGATGGTTCGAAGAAATAATAAAATAGAGTAGAATAAAATAGATAACGATAAGTGGATACATAAATAAATAAGTAGAAGACAATAAATAGAAATAGAAAATAAATAGAATATTGTAGCAATCTTGAGGCATGTCGAATTTTACATCGTGGAATAACGGTCTACAGAATACCCAGATATAGAATCCCAGATGTTGAACACGGGCGGGGTGTCAGCAGCGCCAACTAGAACCCGATAACGAATAGCTGGTAACCCCGAGACGTTTATCTGGGATGTTATTGAAGGGTATTTCGATTCATTCAGTGCTCAACCATCGTTTGGTTTAGACGTACCACCATCGACTGCCCAAGCCTCGTCTCCAGATAACACCGCTGCCATCCATTTTATCTAATTGTATTTTTCTCATTTTTTTTATATAACCAATAAATAACGGTCACATAATGTAAACACCACTGTTTCATTTCGTTTTACCTCCATTCACCGAGACATATCATTTACCCTAAAATATAAGAAATGAACACTAATAAATATAAAACAATAAATAGAACATCACAAATGGAGATTTAATTAATGATAAAAATGGGAATTGAAAATAAAAAACTGGAATACTCTGTGAACACAAACTGACCATTTGATGAAACTCAGCTTGGACGGCACAAAATACAGTAAAATAACGAAAAAGGTGGTGACTGAGTGTCGCGCCTTCAGAAATGAATACTTTTAAGGTTCTAAGGTTCCTTGGATGTGTTAAGATATCCTATCCGGCAAATACAGCCCCCAAAGAAACATCAACAATGTTCATTCATTGTTGTCTTCGCAAAGTCGACAAATTCTACAATTAAAAAGTTCCTTTGCATTATCATTCTTTTTTTTAATAACATAAACGATCCGAAATTAAATGGTCTAAAATGTCTAACTACCAGATGGAATTCTAAGTGCCATGGATATTCGGAACGATTTACAACTTCCTTGAAAGGCACATATCTTTATATGTGTTTTAAAGAAAAAATATCAAGAAAATATAAGCAATAAAACTCACTTTACGTTTGTTATTGGACAATAAATATAAATAGCAACCCTCGCACTGTTCATTAATAGTTTTATTTGTTATTCCGTCCAGTAATAAACTAGAAAATTTAAAAGGCTATTAAAAATGTATGAAAACACCTCGTTACTAATACAAATTCGTGGTGTATTATAATTATTTTTCGTGTGTTTTTTCACAAAAACATGGTACACGTATCAAGTAAAAATGCGAATATTATACGTGATAGGCAGTTTGGTAAGTTTACCAAAAAAAAAAGTTGATTAATGATCGAGCCAAATCTCACGTACAGCACACACAATGTAAAACGCAACTTCGAAAAAAACGCGACGTTAATAAATCGAAAGCAAAATAAATAATTCCACATTTTTACGTTTTTTTTTTCACTTTCAGATCGGTACCAATAAGTTACTCTACATCGCTAGAGGATCCGTTCATATCAACAAAACACCCAAACTGTGCTACGCCAAGACGATCGACTGGCAGAAGATCGGTAGTACCACAAAGTTGGATATCTATCAGTCGAGGGAGGATTGTAAGCCTTGTCCTGAACAGTGCAACAGTAAGTATTAATCACTATTAATCATAAAACAAGCGAGCAAAAATTATGTTATCAATTTATTTTATTTTAAAATTATAATACATCTAATGCAGATGTCATCAAAGGACTTAAACTACAGTTGAATTTACGGTCAAAGTAGTTTCTGGATAATATATACCTTATTATATTTACATTTAACTCTTTTCTAAACCACCTGCTATACTTTGAAGGTCTAATTCAGTTAATTAATAACCGTATAAATATATAATGTATTTTATTTTCATTAAAGACAATATTTGCCTTTTTATGTTTAGTTCTTCTCTTGTTACCCGTGTACATTTTTCTTGATAAATTTAGATTTCATCACTACATTATCTCTAACACATTGGCCATGTCTGCAAAACAGTTGTATTCATTCTCTTCTCGTATATTTTAACCAAATATTCATGTTTAGTCTGAACATTTACATGCATATCTGTACACATACATTTTTCACCCTCTTTTTCTAATGAGAAAAACTGAACCAAACCATTAAGAGGATTTTGAAAAACAAATGGTAGTAGGAGAGGAGACAATCCAGACTATACAGCAGATGCATCAAAACTTTGCAGTCAACCTCTCTCAAATTTTACAGAATCACTAAATAGGTTTACGATGTAGTGTTATCATAATGGGATATAACACCTTTCCTATAGATTAATTCTTCTCAACTTTTTGAATCTTCTGCTCAAAACATATTCATTTTTGACGGCAGATTGTTTTGAACTATTGTTAGTATTGTGCCGTTACCAATTGTTAACGATTACATATAGTCTATTCAAAGTTTTTTATATATGCGTCGTCAAGATGTTTAATGTATTGCCTGCCGTAATTTCTTAATTCATTTCAGAAGCAGATAACATTTTCCTTTTCATTTTATTTTAGTTAAAAGCGGACACAATGCTGTCTGATTAGTTCGAACACGTAAACGATTCAGCCTGTCAAAGTAGTCCGGTTGTCAGACGTATGCAAAATTCTTGAAAGCAACATAGGTCGTAACTCTAACCTATAAACTATTGTGGCTGTATAATTAACTGTGGCTTTTAGGTGCACTGTAATTTAAAAATAAATTATATTTGATAACATTTTTGTTCGACTATTTTATTTAGATTAAATTTTTTTTGTATGTAAAAGCCAGACTGAACTAAAAGTCAGAGTTGATGCGGCAACATTGCGACGTTTTGATGTTACAAATTTAGATGACGTATATACCAAATAGCTTTGAATAGACCATATATCCGGTAAATATATTGTCCATCATCATATATGCAAGATATCTATCCTTCCTTAGATATTCACACAACGTACTACAATTATAATATTTTTTGCAGAATACTGTTGGAACTCAAATCACTGTCAAATACAGGCGGATGATTGCCACGAAGAATGCTTGGGATGTACCAGAAATCAATCAAATGCCCATTGCGAGGTATGCAAGAACTACGAGGATGATGGTATTTGCGTCCCAGAATGCCCACCCAAGAAGTAAGTACCATAAAGTAATAAAATCTCCATGTCAACGATATAACCCAACACATCAATTGAAAAGTCCCCGGTCTACCATAGTAAAACACAATTTTTTTTGGCAAAATTATTTATTTTACCCAACATAATTCCCTTCAAAGGTGATACACTGATTATAGCAACCCTCCAACTTGTCGATACCATTTTTGTAGTACGATTTATCTTTTGCTTCAAAATAGGCCTCAGTTTCGTCAATCGCCTCTTTATTCCACGAAAATTTCTTCCCAGCGAGCATTCCTTTGAGATCGGACAACAAGAAATAGCCGCTGGGGTCCAGATCTGGAGAATACGATGGATGAGAAAGCAGTTCGTAATCAAATTCATGGTTTTTTGACACGGCGCATTGTCTTGGTGAAGTAATACTTTCTTTTACTTCAAATGAGGCCGTTTTTCGACTATTTCATCCTTTAAACGGTCCAATAACTCTATGTAATAGTCGCTGTTGGTGGTACTTCCTTTTTCAAGGTAATCATTGAATCCCACAATTCAGACGCATTAACCTTGCTAGCCAACTGTTCATCGGGTTCATCATGTGCAGTCCACTCAGATAATTGTCGATTGGACTTCGAGGTGAAATGAGGGAGCCATGTTTCATCCATTGTCACATATTGGCGCAAAAACTCGGGTTTCTTACGCTCGATCATCTTCAAACACTGCTCCGAAACATCAACTCGTCGTTGTTTTTGGTCAAAAGTGAGCTCGCGCGGCACCCACATTGCACAGAGCTTTCTCATAACCAAATATTCGTGAATGTTATGATGTACACGTTCAGTTGATATCTTTAGAGTGTCTGCTATTTCATTAAATTTCATTTTACGGTCATTCAAAATCATTTTGTAGATTTTTTAATGTTTTCGTCGGTAACAACCGCTTTTGAGCGTCCACTGCGTTCACCGTCTTCGGTGCTCATTTCACCACGTCTAAGCTTAACATACCAATTCTTGATGGTTGGTTTTCTTGGGCCTGTGTCCGGAAACTCGGCAACAAGCCAGGTTTTTGCTTCAACTATATTTTTTCCTTTCAAAAAGCAATATTTTATCAACACGCGAAATTCCTTTTTATCAATTTTTTTCACAATAACAAAAGTTGCTTCACTCAAAACGCTACAATTCACAAACTAATGATCCGACAGCTGTCAAATTTATACACGCATCTTTTGAGGGTTAGGGCTAACTGAAAAACATATGGATTTAGTTGTATTAGCGCCATCTATGTATCAGGCCGAGGACTTTTAAATTGTCCTGTTATAAATTAATAAAGTCTCCATATCAACGATATAACCTAATTTTAGTAATAGTTTTTGAAAAACGACTGATAATTGCCCGCATTCGATATATTTTTCTCAGCTCTCTTTTGACCCATTAGCACGAATTTTAACATTCAAGGACAATGTGCTCATATTTGCGAGCAAACAAAAAAAAAACATAATAGAATCAGCAGCGCCCGATTGATATTAATTTATTCCCACATAATTAGAGGATGAAATCCATTAGGTAGTATTATAACAATCAGTAAATTAAATTAAAAAAACCTCGATTTATATCGCGATTTGGATGGTTAGTTCATTCACCAAAACTCCCGTTTTACACCCTTCAAATGCAATATTTTTTAATTAAAAGTAAAAGGCAACTCTTCTTTTAGATGGTGGTTGTTCTCGTTCAGCATTTTGAACGTCAGTTTTCCGCTAGCGCCATCTTTGTACTCGTAATATTTAAATTTAATTTTGAAACTACACTAAATAATTTCATTGTTTTAAATAACAGGTTCGGCAAAAGTCCCGCTACAATTTTGATTGCGCGCCATCTTGGTTATGTGACGTTTAGCTCAGTTTCGCTTTAACCATAGTGTTGTGTAGACGTCCAAATTTTATTATGGATTAATATACGCCACAAGAACGAGCAGAAATAGTGACAATATTTATTGAAAATAATCGTTTGATTTTTGCCACTCAGACAGGCCTCGTTCTCTCGAACCGACGTCTTGTAATGCTGAAAATGTGACTCTGGTACGCGATAGTGTTGCAGGGTCTCCAGAAACATTAATTCGGTGACGTGGTTCCCAGTTACACATTTCTGCACGCAGTTTAAGGCGAATTTTGAAAACTGATTTGAAAATATTCCCGTTCAAAATTCAATTAGTCCAAAAATTACTACCGAGAGATCCTGATCAACGAGTTGTTGAGTACAGTAATACAATCCTAAGGTTATCTGGTAAAATTGAACAGTTTTCGTCTAAATTAATATTTTTTTGAAATTTTATATTATTTTTTTTATATCTATTTTTTGAAAACGACCAAGGTGTTGCTGTTACTGTTACTGCTGAACGTTACGTTCTTGTGCCTGAAACGGAAGAGCAAGGACTAGAGGACACGTAGTTTCAACAAGATGGGGCCACAGCACTCACATCTCGTTCATCAATTCAATTATTGAATGACGTTTTTCCACGAAGACTAATTTAGCCAAGTGGCGATTTAGCATGGAGCCAGCCGGATCTCCGGATTTAACAGCACCAGTCTTTTTGTTATGGGGTTTTTAAAATCAAAAGTTTACATGAATAAACCCCAAACGATTGAACATCTTAAAGGAAATATTCGTCACCAAATTGAAGAAATTCAGCATCAGATGTTACAGGATGTCATCAAAAATGCCTTAAAAAGAGCCGAAAATTACATAGCTAATCGCGGTCACCATTTAGCAGATTTAATTTTTCAGTCATAACAAAAAAAATGTAAAGACTAACTAAACTTTTTATGAAAACCAAATTTACCTATCTTTTCTTTGAGCAAAATTATAGGCAATCAAAAAAGTATAAAGTGGTTTAAAAAGTATGATCCAAAATAAAATTTATAATAATTTCGAAAGTATAAAATAAGTTGATGACTACGAGCAAGAAAATTTTCAACTACGAACAAAAATATTTTATCATTATTTTAGGATAAAGTATACAAATACCGAAATGAAATTTATTATCTAGAAGCCCACTGTTGTTTATTCACACTTATTCACCGTTCAGTTGTTTATTTTTACCTTTAAAACAAAACATTTTTATTACCGCTGTAAATTAAAATATAACGACCGCTGGTACATATATCACCATATTAAAGTTACGAGCCTATTGGAACATGCCTGCTCTCCCAAAAAGATCATTGAAACTCAGTAATAAACAATACGATGATACATTGTCCGAGTGTAATTATTTTCTGGTCCCACCACATTGGGGTCTATATGGAAATTTTAATATTTTACGATCAGAAAGCAGTTTTAATAGGCTATACCATGTCGGTGCCAACAGGAGAAATAGGCCAACACGAACACTACTTTCTCATGGTTCATTGAAAAATTTACAAACCCTTGTCAATGTTCAGGTTAATTCGGTGCTTGTAACTCTTAAAACCCTATCGAAGTTTTCTCTCACAATAGCCTTGTAGAGTGACTGAAATTTCGACTGGACCGTATATCCAAACCTCACATATCATCATTGTTCTTTTATACAACTTTGATGTTTCTGTTCCTTCATTAGCGCTCCAAATAGTCCTATTTGTCCGATTTTTGGTTCATATAATTCTCTAATAACAGATAAATAATGCAGAAAAATTGAAATAACAGTTTAATTGAAAAGTCCCCGGCGTGGCGCTACTAGAATTAAATCCATATATTTATTGGTTAGCCCTGGCCCTCAAAAGATGCGTGTACAAATTTGACAACCGTCGGATCATTAATTTGTGAATTATAGAATTTTGAGTGAAGCAACTTTTGTTATTGTGAAAAAATGGATAAAAAGGGATTTCGCGTGTTGATAAAATATTGCTTTTTGAAGGGAAAAATACAGTTGAAGCAAAAACCTGGTTTGATGCCAAGTTTCCGGACACTGTCCCGGGAAAATCAACCGTCAAGGAAGCTAAGTTTAAACGTGGTGAAATGAGCACCGAAGACGGTGAACGCAGTCGGTGCCCAAAAGAGGTTGTTACCGATGGAAACATTAAAAAAATCCACAAAATGATTTTGAATGGCCGTAAATTGAAATTGAATTAAATAGCACACACTTTAAAGATATCAACCTAACTTGTATATCATATGATTCACGAATATTTGGGTATGAGACAGCTATGTGCAATGTGGGTGCCGCGCGAGCTCACTTTTGAGCAAAATCAACCACGAGTTAATGATTCGGAGCAATATCGGTCGTTATGTGACAATGGATGAAACATGGCTCCACCATTTCACTCCGAAGTCCAATCGACAGTCATCCGAGTAGACCGCACACGATGAACCCGCTCCAAAGCGTAGGAAAACGTAACAGTCGGCTGGCAAGGTTATAGCGTCTGTATTTTGGGATGCGCATGGAATGATTTCATTAACTACTTTGAAAAAAGAACGGCCATCAACAGCGACTATTACATAGCGTTATTGGACCGTTTGAAGGACTATATCGCCGAAAATCGGCTGCACTTGAAGAAAAAGAAAGTACTGCTTCACCAAGACAGTGCACCGTGTCACAAGTCATGGAAATGATGGCAAAATCCACGAATTGGGCTTCGAATTGCTACCTCATCCACCGTATTCTCCAGATCTGGCCCCCCAGCGATTATTTCCTTTTCTCAGATTTCAAAAGAATGCTCGTTGGGAATAAATTTTCTTCCAATGAAGAGATCGTCGCCGAGACTGAGCCCTATTTTGAAGCAAAGGACAAATCGTACTACAAAAATGGTATCAAAAATCTGGAGGGTCACTATAATCAGTGTATCGCCCTTGAAAGGAATTATGTTGAATAAAAAAAAACTAATTTTGCCAAAAAATGTGTTACTATGGTAGGCCGGGGACTTTTGAATTGACCTGTTAATGTCATATTACAAATTTTATTCCAATAAATAGAATAAAATAAACAAAAAAGGAATGTAAGTAAGAAAGCAACAATATAAAAAAAATATTAAAATGAGATCTAGAATAAACATAATATTCTCTCTATATGAATACTCTAAAAGTGTAAGGATTATGTGCTTATCTCTTGTCGGTTCTGCTTTTTTATGGGTTGTGATAATTATTCTATCTTGATAGTTATTAGCATTTAATTGTTTGATATCCAAAATTCGTTTCCATTATTTCAAATCAGTTAGATCATATAATGACTGTAATAGTTTTTCAACTGTTACTTTAGCATTTATCTTTATTATTTGATTGTTCGAAATTTTCTAAAGGAAGTTCGAAAAGGAATATGTAACTTATGACATAGTTGAAAATAAATTAGTAAGCACATGTTGAAAAGAATAGAAATGAACCTATTACTTTTATTATATCATGTCATTGTTACTTTTCGAATATTAAGATTAAATATATTTGGAATCATTATTCCATTCCTTTTTTCACACTGCCACCTGCCAATTTAAAATTAACTGATCTGTACAATATATATAATTAAAAAATTATCTCTGTCCTTTCCTCTCTTAAAATTATTATAGGAAGGAATTCGTATATCTATTTCTGCTATCACAAATCGAAAACAAAGCCTATATTTGATTGAAGTAGTAATTACTATTTTCAGTCGATAGTTCCCAACACTAATAAAAACCCTCAGTGTCTTATTTCCTTAAATAAAATAGAATGTTAACGTTTTATTATTGTTTTAAACCCCTTCATATTTTATAACTTAGTTTAACTAAGTTTTTAAGTCATGATACCTCTGAGATGCTCATTTTGTCATCAACACCTACCAAGGTCATAAAATATGTATGTCAAGCGGTATTTTAGTATACATTTAAAACAAAAAATATCAATAATGAAAACTGTCCGCGACATAAATTGCGATGCATTGTTAAAACATTTGTTTGTATAACTTGCTTGCCAAGCAGAAAAAAAAATATGACGCTACGTAATTCCTTACGTAATACACAATCATTTTTAGACCATCGAACCAAGATACCAAAAACACTAAAAATGGACACGCTAAGATACGGTTAATTTAAATATTATAATAAAAATATGTAGGTTACTTGCTTTGGGAATATCTTCTAATATAGATATGCTTTGTACACATCTATTTTAGTTTTTCTTGATATTTCCTTTTTATTAATGATTTTTCTACTTCTAGCGAAGTACAATTTCATGGTTTATCCCATCCTAGTGCCTTCAACGTTTTCTTGACGGGTTTTGTTTATGAGACGGCTGTTATTATACTATAAAATCACGGTATCGTGTCTTCGGACCCATTCCGGATGGTTTTCAATCAATACGTGGTTCGAAACGATTGTTTGTTCTCGGTAGAGGTCGCTATTAACTGTTTCACTAGGTTTCAACAGTTCGAGTATTGTATTGCGACCAAAACGATTTGACCTTGGAATCAGTCGACCGACTTCGCCAGGAGATTGTCCTTAAAGATTTCAAAATAAATCCACTTTTCATCACCACACACTATTCGATGCTACAATAACTTCCTATCGTACCTTTGAAGCAGCATTTCACAGACGATTTTTCGATTTTCCATTTGTCTGTCATTTAATTGATGTGGCATCCATCTTCCCATCTTTTGTCCATTTTTTTTGTCTGTGTGTCCCATCTAATCTCTTTGAAATCGGTACTAGCAACAAATTGGATTTTTTTGAAATATATATTTTAAAGTCTCCTTTTACCAACTATAGGTTTATCTGGACTGGGCCTAAAGTTTAACGTTAGCTCCGAACCACGGTCCTCAGCATTAAGCCTACCGACTTGCGAAGCTTAGAAATCATCCCAGAGCACATCCGGTCTTACTCAGCCTGGTTACTGGCGTGACTGAGATCATTTTTCCTGTCGGATTTTACACTATTGCCTAGGATAATCACAAACACTAAACAATCCGAATATAAATTTACGACCGTGATCCAGCAGGATTCGAACACGCGGCTATCGCAACAGTAAGAGGACCGTCCTGTTACCTTGCGCCACCAAGCCGGCGTTTGAGGAATTTTGATTTCATATTGTCCGCAATGACAACATTGGTATTAATCCTGTATATTTCCTCAATTATTCTTACATTTTTGTTACTTACACCTCTTTTTTCTAATATATCCTAAAGTGTTTCTCCTCTTACTTCTCCAAATGCCTTTTTCACATCGATGACTGTTAGTTATATCTGTTTTTTACATACAGAATAGTGACATATTAACATCAACATGATTTGACACTAACGCTCTCTATCATTAACTAAATATTTTCAATTATTAAAATATTTCATCTAACACAATATTATTGTATATCAACACAAAGAAAAGAATTTAACAAACACGATGATCTAATTCAATTGGGTAGAGAATGAGAATATGTATTAAAGGAAACAATGACATAATTTTATTTTTTTATTATTTAATTATTACATTTTTACAGTCGTTTCCGTCTAACCTACAATTTGTCTTTATACTAACTTAAATCTAGGTATATAACTAGGAGGACCCATCGGCCCTATCTCAATCTCTGGTGAAATAGTATTTATACATGTCACTGCTGTATATTTTATTATATGCACCTCACTACACAACACTACACAAGATCAGATGGTTGGATTCTTTTGAGTCTGCGTCCTGTTCTGGTGGTATCCAAAAGTTCCAATATTTCAATATTCTCATGAGAATGGAGCCTTTCCTCATCCCCCTTGCAATTCTCTTGATTTCTTGACTGACTGTGGGTATCTTAAGGTCTCGATGAAGGTAATCAATCCTATAGTATTTGGGTGCGCCCACAATACCTTTCAGGAATTTGTTCTAAGAAATTTGTATTTTATTTATGTTGCTCTTTGCAGAACATCCCCATAATTGGACTCCGTATGTCCATATAGGTTTCAGTATTTGCTTATATAATAGCAATTTTATTTTATTATGCACTGATAATTGTGATTTTCTTCCAATTAGCCGGTACATATTCCTATATTTCAATTCCAGTTCATGTTCCTTCCAACGAAGTTTTGCATCTAGATTCATTCCGATATATTTAGCGTTGTTGCTATATGGAATGATAGTATGATTTAATGTCATTGGTGCTTGTACGGTCTGTTTAGAGATGAATTGCACATGTACAGATTTACTTTCATTAATTCTTATTTTCCAAGCTTGTGTCCAATTATTTATATTGTCACTTGCCTGTTGTAATTTTCGCGAGGCTTCTTCACTATTGTCTCGCACAGTCAGCTATAATCGCAGTATCATCAACAAATGTAGTCATCATAATATTCTCCATTTATGGCATATCACAAGAGTAGAGTAGATAAAACATTGATCCCAGTACACTTCCTTGTGGTACACCTGCTTTAGCTTCTTTTATTGTAGAGTAAGCTTCTTCTTGTTTGACTCTAAACATTTTGGATGTAATGTATGATTTTAATAGTTCGGCGTGTTGTTTTGGTAGCATTTTCTATAGTTTATGAACAAGACCTTCATGTCAAACCGTATCGATGCCTTGTACTATATCTAAGAATATAGCTAGACATACTTTTTTACTTTCGTAGGATTTTGGTGTTGTGGTGGAAACTGGTGTGTTGGTATTAGGTTTTTTCTCTCTATGATCGGTTTTATTTTTTTCAGCAGGAGTTTTTCAAAAACCCTAGATATTACTGGCAGCAGTGATATAGGTCTAAAGGTTTTTATTTCGTTTGGTGCACAAATTTATTTGATTGTAAGAAAATATAGAACGGCATTGTTGACAAATTACGTAAAATCAGGTGCCCGATTACTTATTCGCTAATCGTAGCGGGCGTGGTATCGGGGCCGAGCGATGGGAATGCTGAGATGTACACTTTTTGGACACAAAGATCGAAGAGCATATTGTTGACGTAACTGATAACCGAATGCTATTGCAATCACCGTTGTAATACCTTGTATAATATATTATCAAGATAGTGATCAATAAAATATTTTGCTGAATATTCGTATTTAATTTACCAAGAAATAAAAGTATTTCTTACATGATGTATATTAAATATATCCCGACAAAATTGTCGTAAAAACAAATAGAGAATTCGTTAGATTTAATTAAATACGGTTTAGTATTAGGCACTGTAACGGTTTCATCGCGTGTTATCCCTTGATTTCATTAAGGGAATCTATTAACTACAATATTCTGTCTTTTGACGATATCGGGCACGTTCATGATGTTTATTTAACACCGACAAATTCCCAGAAGCACCAATTCATTGCGCCCGTCTGTTATTCGGTTCTTTATGCGAGTGCTTGGAGGTCGCTAATTTAGAATCGGCCTTTTTTTTTCTAATTAATCTATGTCCTGTAATTTTCGGTGCGTAGTTCGCTGTGAGTAAACGAAATTGCGGTCGAATAACGCGCGAGAAAAAAAACTCTACGGTATTAAGTGGATATAATGGTTTAGAGATCAAAGTTTTAGGCGTTTTTTTTATCTAGTATAATATTTCGTGTCCGTAACACTTATATTATATAACTTAATTAAAACTTAAAAATATATAAGTAAAACGACATGAAATAATATGCCTTAAATCTATACCTTAAATAAATAAAACCACACATCAAAATAAATGGCATATAGTCTATCCAATAGAACAGTGGACTCAAGTAATCTATTTTTATGACCGGAAAATAGAGCTTAATAGCTCCAAATATGTCCATGTTAATCTTGCGTTACGGCTAAATGACAAAAACCTAATTATATAGTATGACGGATGCCCGAAACCTCAAGCTGAATCAGCCAAATACTTTGGAATATATCTCGATAATAGATTAAACTGGAGGCATCTGGGTGGATAAAAAGCAAAGCAAATTACACTCAAAGTCAAGCAATTGTACTGGTTAGTCGGTAGATACTCTCAACTTGATCTAAAATCAAAGAGATTGCTTTATCAGTCCATCATAAAACATATTTGGAGCTATGGGATGCCAATATGTGGTTGCACTAAGAATCAAACCTAGTAAGTAACTAGTAATCCAACATACCCAAAACAAAGTTCTAGGATTGCACAATGACCTCGAAATCAAATTGATACAGGAAGTGATCCAAGATTTCGCCTTAATACATGGAATAATGTTGCTAAATCACAGCAACGCGGAAGCAATATAGCTACTGGACAACACACAGCAAATCAGATGATTGAAGCGAACCAAACCACACGAGCTTGTTTAGAGTATCAGTGTATTCTTAACTTTATATATACATAACAAGTCAATTGAAAAGTCCCCGGCCTGACACATAGATGACGCTACTAGAATTAAATCCATATTTTTTTTAGTTAGCCCTAACCTTCAAAAGATGCGTGTATAAATTTAATAGCTGTCGGATCATTACTTTGTGCATATATAGTATTATAGCATTATAGCATTTTGGGTGAAGCAACTTTTGTTATTGTGAAAAAAATGGATAAAAAAGAATTTCGGTTGTTGCTTTTTGGAAGGAAAAAATACAGTTGAAGCAAATACTTGGCTGATGCTGAGTTTCCGGACACTGCTCCAGGAAAATCAACTATCAATTATTGGTATGCTAAGTCTAGACGTGGTGAAATCAGCACCGAAGACGGTAAACGCAGTAGACGCCCATAAAAGATTGTTACCAACGAAAACATTAAAAAATCCACAAAATAATTTTGAATGGCCGTAAATTGAAATTGAATGGAATAGCAGACACTCTAAAGATATCAATTGAACGTGTACATCATATCATTCACGAATATTTGGGTATGAGAAAGCTCTGGGCAAAGTAGGTGCGGCACGAGCTCACTTTTGGTCAAAAACAACGACGAGTTGATGATTCGGAGCAGTGTTTGAAGATGATCAAGCGTAATAAACCCCAGCTTTTGCGGCGATATATGACAATGAATGAAACATGGCTCCATCATGTCACTTCAAAGTCCAATCGACACTCATCCGATTGAACTGCACATGATGGATCCGCTCCAAAGACGCAACAGTTTGGCTGGTAAGGTTATGGCATCTGTATTTTGAGATGCGCATGGAATAATTTTCAGTGGCTACCTTGAAAAAGGAAGGACCATTAACAGCGACTATTACATAGCGTTATTGGACCGTTTGAAAGACGAAATCGCCGCTTAAAGTACTGCTTCACCAAGACAATGGACCGCGTCACAAGTCAGTGAAAACAATGGCAAAAATCCATGAATTGGGCTTTCAGTTGCTTCCCCATCCACCCTATTCTCCAGATCTGACCCCCAGCGACTATTTCCTGTTCTCGGATTTCAAAAGAATGCTCGCTGGGAAGAAACGTTCGTCGAATGAAGAGGTGATCGCCGAAACTGAGGCCAATTTTGAATCAAAGTACAAATCGTACTACAAAAATGGTATCGAATAGTTGGAGGGTTGCTATAATCAGTATATAATCCTTGAAAGGAATTATGTTGAATAAAAAAACTGTTACTGATTAATTCCGTACTCGTCTTGCTTGTATATTAATACAAGTACTACAGAACAGTACTAATAAATTAACTAATAAATTATGATTGTAATAAGCATACCTAATGTATGATGTAATTACTAAAAAAATCTAATTTAATAGCGTCAGAGCGTCGCAATGTTGCCGCATCAACTTTGGCTTTTAATTTATTTTGGTTTTGATATACAACAATGTTCTAATATAAATAAAATTACGAAATCCCATCTATTGAATCGTTTCCAAGCAAGACAAGTGGGTCTTTACATCGATTAATGTGCTTTAACTAATATAATAAAGAGACTGAATACAATTAGGGAACAAAATTTTGCGGTATTAGACCGATGTGAGAATTTTTTTTTTGGTTTTTGTCCCACGAAGCGCGGTGTGATTGATCCTGTTTGGTTCTGCGGTGATTACCTTTTGTTTTCTAGCTACCTTAACATCATTAGCTTGCTAAAGTACTTTTGTTCATTTTTATATTTTACGTTTTGGTCTTGTAAATTGACGGTACAGTGGCGGCTCGACTGGGTAGGTAATAACTTAGATAAGTCATAAGATACTGTTTCAGTGATATTTCGATTACTCTAATCTAAGACATATAACATTTTAGCTAGTTACTGGATTGTATTAATTACACTGTGTGTAATTACATATATTGAATTTTCTATTCTATTATTAAAAATATTGTCTATTGATATAGTTAAGATGTCACGTTGCTTAGTAATAGTGTGAATACTATTTACACGTAAAATTTGTATTACTCCACAACGGCAGTCGATATCCTTCCATATCTGTTGTATGTTAATGTTTATAACAGAAACGTTGGAAACAAAAAACTTATTTTAAACTTAAGCAGATACAAATAATAGAACTCGAAAAATTGTGCTGATTTAAGTTTTGTTGCTATATTGCTTGGACTACAGGGAAGTTTCAAGAAATATTGAGACACCAATAACTACTATGAAATTAAAAATTAGCCAAGAAGAACTGACTTTGTGGTAAATGAATCTTTAAATATATATTATTCTACAAGAAAATGTGATTCATCTACCCTTACACATAAAATTTGTTTTTATTAAAAATTTTATCAAGGTTGTGGATAAAAATGGTAAAAGATTTTTGAATTTGAAAACTGTTTTCTCTAAATTAAGTGAGGCTAAATTAAAAGAAGATATTTTTGTTGGCCAACAGATAATAAAACTTATAAAAAACAATGAATTCGATAAAAATCTTACCGCCAAAGAGTTAGCAGCTTGGTTATCTCTAAAGAATGGATTCATGGATTTTTTGGCAATCTTTTTCGAGTTTTTAGTGAATGACTTGTTAAAACAAAAAACGACGGGGTGCAGAATTTCGATTTTCCCCCCTAATCTTAGAATGGTGAGTGACGAACAAGGCGAACGTTTTCACCAGGACATAAAACAGATTGAAGAGCGTTATCAAGGAAGATGGAATGCTAAAATATTAGCATATTACTAGTGGTTTGTAAGTAAAGAGGATTCTACTGTACTCAAGAGCAAAAGTTAATATCTCGTCAATTTCTTTCACAATATATGGCTCATTTTATTTATTGTCTTCTTAAACCTGAGCTATTTTGATTCATCGTTTATTTGTAAATATATATTACAATTCTTTTGATAAAATTTATATTATAAATAAATAAATATGATTTAACATTTTTCATACTGTTTATTATTTATTTATAATACTTTAATTTATCATAACTTTAAAATGGTACGTGTTACAAAAATTCCGTTTAAGTTTTTGTGTTCAGCAGGTACAATTTGACATAAAAATCCATTTTATTTAATTTTATTAGAACAAAAAAGGATTTGTCTCATAGTGTTATTAAAAAGGTCATACTTTGGTTCTAAAAAAATTATTTTAGATACAGAAACGGAAATAAACAATTAATTAAGCTTTTCAAATTACCAGCTTATTCATTACGTTAAACCAGTACATTTTGAGACGAATGTAGAAATAAATCCACGCAAATGGAACACACATAAATACGATTATAATTTTAATGAATCAATTAAAAGGATTTTCTCATTATTATTAAGACCCTGGGTATGGAATAATTGTAGATTAAAGCCAATGTCTTTGAAATGAGTTCATATTTCAAAATTGACCAAAGGAGTGTTTTATCACGGAATTTTGTTTCAATAACTCTGATGGCCTCCGCTCTATTAAGGGAGTAAGCTCATGTTACTATTTTAGATTTTCGGACCAATTGGATAGGAAAATTCGCGAAAAAAAAACTAGTTTACAGAAGGAAGAAATATTTTCCATAAAAATAATGAACCTCTTGATACGCCCCAAAAAAAACTGCGCTAAAATCACTTAAAACACTAATACTGCATGCCACGTTAGCTGGCTTTGATTTAGATGTTCTCACACCTCAGAAAATGATTTTTACGAATGAACAGGGGTACTTCTACCACTAGAAAACGGTTTAATGATGGGACTTGATATTATAATTATTAGTGGATTATAGGACTATGTATATTGATGGCTGAGAATATTATAATGGCAAATAAATTCAAATTAAAGTTTACCTTATTACTTTAGTCAATTCTTCACCTGTATCCCAAGTACTCATGGCTTTGGTATTAATTCTTATTATTATTCAATTTCGTTGTTCTTTTTTTTCCTATTAGAATTATATGAAGATAAAAGTCAGATATCACTAAGATAACCTTCTGAAATATCCATTTTGAAGCCATAATTAGTTTTTTCTGAATAAACTGAAATCAATTGAATTAGATCATGCCTTAACATCTAAAATATTCCAGGATTTGTTGCCTTTCAAACCTACTAAAGTAAAGTTTTACTAAATAGACATTACTAGATATTAAAAAAGACATCTAACATATAACCTCACGTATATTTTTGTATTCTTAAAAATAAATGTTGAATATTATGCATTATGACATCCATTACTTGAATATTTGCGCTTTAGACCACGAAAAGAAATAGCTAGAGGGGTTGTAAAGGCTCCAGAAATAAGGCCGTTGATTCAGTATTAAAATTCAATGGTTTTTATTGAACCACACAAACGGCTGCAGCTGTTCAGGCTGTGCAGACTTTTCAGAATGGGATAATGGCGACGGAACCGTATTAGCATATGTAAAAAGCTACTAGACAACAGACGGAGATTGAATGTTTCCTTTTTTAGAAAAGAAAAACAATAGAGTCGCTGTAATTTACAAATATATATGTCCGTATTGTAACAAATAAACGTTCAAATAAATGAATGAATGAATGTTTTTTAAATAAATTATTATATTTATTACAAGGGGTTTATTAATATAGTCGTTCCTGATTTATTTACAACTTGTGTCTACACTGATTTAAAATTAGATACTTCTCTACGAAGAACTATTGGTCCTTGCTAAATCTGCAATAGAATACAATTTAATAACACATTTCAGTGTTTTAATTTTTTTTATATATGTGATTATGGTTTTAATTAGTAACGTTGGGAACTTTCGACTGATATCGACTATCGACTGTTTAGTAATTGACTACTTTTTACTATCGATGTTTCAGCTGCTATTTTTGGTTCGACTGCTTTTACTACTTTTTACTAGTGACTGTTTCAGTCGACTGTTTTCAGTACCTATTTTCGGTCCGACTAATTTTATTACTATTTACTATCGACTGTGTCAGTCGTCTACTTTTAGTTACTATTTTCGGTTCTACTAGTTTCTTTCGGCTGATTTTTAACATTCTGGCTTATATAGATTTATATGTAATATGTATAGTTTTATGATTTTTGGTACTTTGCTTTTGTAATAGGGTAAAAGATTAAAATTGTGAATGATAAATAGCAAAATATTTCTGACTGTTTTTATGGCAATAATAGGTAATTTTTTTTTATTCCCTTTTTGGTTTTGATCTAACTCTGTCTCGATTTTTGTTCAAGACTCTTGATTGTCAAAACTTCTTTCCTATAATCTTGAAGACGTAATTTAGATTCGCAAGGTTCCAGAAATTGAGTGATCCACAGATAATTGAAATATAAAAGTAATTCTACTTCCTTTAAAATTAAATTATTCACTTCATATTAATAGTAATCAGTAATTATTTTTTTCCTTTTCTTTCGTAAATTTAGTACTTGAAGGCATATATCCGTCTCTCTTATATAACTGTTGTAAAATATAATCACATTTAAAATTAACTGCTCCAAGTAATTATATCCGTCCTTTCTTCTCTCAAAATTTATACAGGAAAGAATTCCTACATCTTCGTCTAACATCACGAATGAAAAAAAAACAGTCGAACCATGCATTTGACTAGTTTTTTAACTATCGATTATTTCGACTGTTTTGCGACTATCGACTGTTTCGACTGTTTTCAGTCGATAGTTCCCAACACTAGTTTTAATCTTTTTTAATATGAGATTTTCGAATACTTTGAATATTACTGGCAGCAGTGAAATTGGTCGATAAGATTTTATTCTATTTGGTGGTTTTCCAAGTTCCGAAAACATAACTTCGGCCATCTGCAAATATCCGAGAAATCTTTTAATCAGAATAATTCGTTGAGTGAACGAACTAATTTATTGTATCTTCTATTAGATCTACAGACCTTATAATCCAACTAAAGCAGTTTTAAAGTTCAGTTCATTAAGAATGCATAGAAGTACCATTACGTATAATCAACAAATCATCATCTATTTATTTCCGTTTAGAACAAGAAAATCGGCTAATATATCATGTCAGGATATTGTCAAAAATCTAGTTAGCATTAATTTATTTCAATCATGATAAAAAGCATAACAGCATCTGTAATATGAAATATTTTCAGAGAGGAAAATATCGGCGAGCTTAATGTTTTTTAATGTGTTTTTCGATTTTCCTGTTTATAAAAATAAAATGTTGGGCATGTGCCAAGTAACGCTCGCTATCTAGCAGTCTCCCGATATGGTAAGTCTTCTCTCGTGGAAATAGGTACTGTTTATTTCGGTAATATCTAATCAGCAACAAGCCGAGTGATATTTTTTAATATAAGGTATTTTATTAGACACCCTTATTACATTCTTAAATACATTCACTATGCATTTCCTAAATTCAAATTAAATTAGATTACTTTTCTTATATTTATATTTTAAAGTCTCATTTTACCAACTAGGGGTTTATCTGGATTGAACCTACAGTTTAAAGTGGGCTACGAACCACGGTCCTCGGCATTAAGCCTACCGATTGACGAGAAATCATCCCAGAAAACATTCGGTCTTACCCAGCCTGGTTACTGGCGTGACTGGGATTATTTTCCTTGTCAGATTTTGCACTCTTGGATCACCAATATTAAACAATCACAAACATAAATATACGACCATGCCCCAGCAGTATTCGAACCCGCGACTATCACAAGAATAGGTAGACCATCCTGTCGCCTTTACCACTGCGCCGCCACCAAGCTGGCAAATTAGCCCACTTAAAACTAAAGTTAAAATTAACTCTTATGCACTATACAAGGTCGTGTAGTTTTATTCATTTGAATCTTTTCCGTCACGCTGTCCATTAACTTTGTTGTCTCTACATTGGTGTGATTTAATTACCTTATACATTTTATGGCAAAATCTTGGAGAACCTTGTGAAAACATTTCATTTCGAGATTTTAGAATTCAGTTGCACTTTATTATATTACTTTATCACCCACCTTATTATCCAGACCTAAAAAAATGGAACATTTTTGGAAACAATATTAAGATTTCACAGAATTAAGACTGTCTAAAGACCATAGACCTACTTCAACACTTATAACATACATTTATTATTGTGTAATTGAAAAATTTTATTGTATATATTCTACTGTTTATAATCTACTGTGTAGTATTTTAAGCTGTTAATCATCACTACATAGTATAAAACAACATCGCCTTTTCTGTCCCTATATCCCTATGTGCGCTTAAATCTTTAAAACTACGCAACGGATTTTGATGCGGTTTTTTTCAATAGATAGAGTGATTCAAGAGGAAGGTTTATATGTATAATACATGCATAATATACTAAGGCAACATTGCTAATTTTAGAGGTTTCTAACGTGATGTCGTAAATTAACCTATTTTTTTAGGCTTATTTAGCAATTAGCAAAAACGCTGCCTAACCCTACGAGTTAGATCAAATTAATGTACTACAGTATTGTACACCATAAAAAGGTCTACAAAAAAGTCCGCGATGGTATATGTTTATCTTTTAGGGATAACCCACATTAACCATTTTTATTGTTTACTTTTTACGTGAGAAAATGGCTTATTTACGAAGCTATTTTAAGCAATACGGCATTAATCCTTATCGAATTAAGTACCTTAAATACAGTGTGCAATTAATATAGATCAATATGGTTCCTTACAGCATGTAAATTAAACAAATATTTTCGGAGATATTACAAATTTAAAATTTGCGTTTAAAAATGTGTAATGTAATAAAAATTGTATGAATTTAGATATTCCAAAGATAGCAGGAAATCTTCATAGTAAGTATAGGGGAAGAGGAATTGTTTTACTCCAAATTTAATGCGTGCAGGCCAAGGGCAGTAATGAATGAACCAAAAATACTGGATCGATTTTAATCATGTTTTCATTGAGTGACATAGGCATATATATTTTATGCCCGTGCAAAGTCGGAGCGGGCCGCTATGTTTTTATATACAACGTTCATATTTTTTCTGTAGTGTATTTAATTTAGTATCATATAATTAGTGTTCATATAATGTATTGTAATTTACCCTAAATAACCCAAGAGGCTGACGGGTTTAAATAAATAAATAAATAAATAAATAAATAAATAAATAAATAATGAGTGTTTGTATTCAAGCAACTAACATATTTGAAAGTAACAGTATTAATATGCATACATTTCGAGGCTATTCATCATGCTTAATAGTCAAATCAAATTTAGCGAATATATCAATTTTTAAATTCGACATATCTGTCTGCCTATGTTACAATGTGCAGTAAAAAACAGAAAGACCAAAAAATTGTGTTGTTTGCCTAGAGAAGTTAGGTTTTTAATCTCGATAACAACAAGAGTTTACTCAAGTTGTCAATTTACACTAAAATTTGATTTTTCCACGTTGCCAATTCTTGTAAATTGTATGTATATTTCACGAAATATAATACACTACCTAAAATTATAACGTAGAGTTCTACAGTCCTTATAATAAAACAGCCCACGTACGTCATCAACACCGTCAATCGTATTGGCGAAGTCAGTTTATAAAAACGTAAGATCCCTTTTAAACTCTCTATTTTTCTTTCTAATTCAACCAATTGGTAATCTGTTTCAAGGTTCTCTGAGAGTTTGAACTGGATTTTCGTCAAGTAAATCCTGTAATTCATTTTTGTGCACTTTTTGGTCCTTTCAACTGTTCTTTGTCGTATATATCAAAATCGACACTTTTAAATCGTACTTTTGAACTATTATTTCACCTAGAGACAGGTCAAAACTGTCTAACTTGGAAATAGCTCCCATAACTATTAAGCAAGCATTCTTATTCAACAATGTATATCTAATTACTCATAATAAATAAATAATTGATCCATTAATAAACTAATTATATCATTATATATAATTAACAATAATCATAAAAACGACGTGGTGTCTACTGCTATTATATCCTTGCAGAAAAAAATGGTTCAGTTTATTTTTAGTCGTACACAATTATTTGAACCTGACCTACTATGACGCGTTTATTTGTGTCATAAAAACACCATTTATATAATAACATTAGGAATCTGGAACCGTGGTTGACGGCGCTTCTAATTGGACCCTATAAATTATGTTGATTTATTCCTATAAACTAGAAATCGAGCTCGTTCGAAGATAATTGGCACACAGGAGATTTTTATTAGGTGTCAATAATGTATTTATTATACCGACAACTCGTTTACTACTTAGTGGATCAATATATTTTCGTATATAACGAAAACTATCATGATTTACATTAATATTACATAAAATATTATAATATTATTGTTATTATAATTCATATTTATTATTTATTATACATGATAGGCAATGATTTATTATATGAAGAAGAATTCACCACACAGTTGTATTCGCTGAACATATAAAAAGAAAGAAGCCGTTTTGACAGATTATTAATGATACTGTTTTGACTTTTCCTTGACATTTACCGCCTTTACGAAAAAAAATACAGTTTTTGTATCTATTCTAGGACTGTAAGTTAATTTTTAAAGACCTTTGTGTAAGTTCAAGGCTTTTTTTTAATTTGCATACGTTAATATCTTTCAGAATTGTAAAATATGATTTAGATGCATGTATTTTGGCCTTGCAATATAAACAACTGTTAAACAAATCAACCTAACTATTAAATTAGTAGGAACGTTCGTCTGGTCGGTCGGAATGTGTGGTTGTCGATGCGTTTGTTTGTCCGAACGCTCACTACGATTTTGTGGAAGGAATTTGCACGAGAACTGAAATCAAAACTGGCTGAATAAAAACTTGTTTATTTCGTTATTGAATGATACTGCGATCGACGGGAGAATGGACAGGATATTAGGTTAGGTAAAGGAAGTACGGTAGCGCTGTGAAAGTTGTACTGTTACAAGGGGTAGAGAAAAAAAAAGAGAGGGAGACCTCGTCGTGGTGGTCTTTTATAGCCGGGTACCGCATGGTACCAATCCACCGACGTTGCCAACCTTTGAACTTGCTGTAGGTGAATGCGTGGTGGCCTAAAGAGTCGTAGTGGTCGCTACAAATTCAATAGTTTTGACATTTCTCTACATAATATAACGGTTTTTTATTTAGTAATATTGGGTTAATCAGTTTACACATATAACAGTCATAGTATGCTCAATACTGCACTTGGAGGATCAAAAAGTTCGAAGAGAATTAGTTGCAAGACGAAAACCCAGTTCAAACTATCAAAGAACGTTTAGACAATGTAGCAGTTTATTAAGAAACTGTTTTTGACGTTTGCATGTCCTGAGGAACATCCGAAAAGAAAGAAAATGGCTACCACACGAATTGATTGAAAGAAGAAGATGGCTTTTCTATGGTGTAGTATTATGACAGATGATTAAAAGTTCTAAAGCGGAAAATGATCAGAATATATGCAAAAACCTAATCAATTAACTTCTTCCATCCGAGATATAAGTATTTTTTAGAGCAATCAATTTTATTAGGTATTCTCATCGCTATTCTAGACAATTCCTTACTGTAACTGAATAATAATACCGGTCATGATGACGAATACCTTTTAAATATTCTTGGTAAGAGTTGATTATCTCCTACGAACAGTAGAAAACAATACGCCGAAACTACTTTTGCAACAATTTTAATTTGGCTCGAAGAACGAGACATATGCGAAAACTATTACATGCAATTACCGCCATCTGTTTTAACTTTAAAAAAACACATAGATATCGGTAACAAGTAAACTATGGTTGTTTGTAATTGTATCAAATTAGTTCCATTGTGGGGGAGATATTCCAAAAAATTCTTTGTTTTTCTTGTAAGGTTTTTGCTTCTGATATTTTATAATAATGAAATCAGTATTTTGCGCCACTAACAATAACGTTCTTCAACCTCTTGAAGAACGAAATAACGAAATGTCAACAAAATAAGACCAATATGTGCCAAAAATGCAGGAAAAATTAATCAAAAAACTATTAAATTGATACTGTATGACACAATGTTAACATAAATAAGATTACTTGTTTCGAATTCTTTATTCCATTATTAAAAACATTGTCTATTGATATGGTTGAATAACACCTCACATTCCTTAGTAATAGTGTGAAAACAGGTCAATGGAAAAGTCCCCAGCCTACCCTAGTAAAACAAATTTTTTGATTTTGATGACACACATAACGATCCGACAGCTGTCAAATTTATACATGCATCTTTTGAGGTTTAGGGCTAACTAAAAAAACATATGGATTTAATTCTAGTAGCGTCATCTATGTGTCAGGTCAAGGACTTTTCAATTGACCCGTTATATCATGAATAATGCTAGAGGACTCAAAATCTCAGTTCGGTCCAGGAGTTTGTGTCATATTGAACGACATGTCTGTTTTTAAAAACTCACGTAAAGAACACTAGCCGACCTATTTTACAGACTTTCCACCACTGCAGTGACGATAAAACTATACTGAATGTTTTTTACAACTATTACTTCGCGATATTTCCTCATTATTTCTACAAACTTATTTAACTATCTAGTATAAATAGTTAAATCCTTAAGCACCATTAGTTTTTTATACTTAATAAAAATATCACACCTAAATCAAAATACAATTTCCATCTCGCAATTTCCTTTTAAATTGTCAAGACAATTCGGCTTCGGAAAATGCACGACGCTAAAAGCGAAAATTGCGATATTTTATTCTAATTTTGAAGAGCGCTCGTATCCGTGAAAGCGATTCATTTTAATTAACGTTAGTATGAAGCAATTTCTGAAAGCTGAGTGCAGTTGTGCACCTAATTTATTGCCCTCTTATTGGTTGAAGATGTTGCAAAATTGGGTGCACGGCTTCATGTTCCAGACATATTCTAATAATCATAAATACTATGCCATTAAACTAAATTAGTATGATATATATTATCCGTCATTAAGACAAACTAGGTAAATTGTTACCAGAAAATGTTAACATAAAAATATTATGTTTTTTACATCTTACACCTTACTATAGTTCATCATTTCATTCCTATATATTAATGAAAGTAAAGCTGTACATGTGCAGTTCACCTATAAACAGACCGTACAATAACATTAAATAATACTATCATGTCATATAGCAACAACGCTAAATATCTCTATCTATAAAGAAGAAAAGAAAAGAACTGGAATTGAGATATATGAAAATGTACTGGGTAATTGGAAGAAAATCACAATTGTCAGTACATAATAAATTGCCATTATATAAGCAAATATTGAAACCTATATGGATATACAGAGTTCAATTATGGGGATGTTCTGCAAAGAGTAACATAAATAAAATACAAATTTTTCAGAACAAAGTCCTGAGAGGTATTGTGGGCGCACCCAAATACCATAGGACTGACCTACATCGAGACTTTCAGATACCCATAGTCAGTCAAGAAATCAAGAGAATAGCAAGTTAAAGGTAGCACAAGCATGTTGTCCAATGTAGACCAAACCAAATTGGTTAGGATTTAAAGACAATTTTGGAAATCGAATTAGACAACTCTTTCGTTATTAAGATAATTACTTGATTGAGGCAACATAGATTTAGAAAAGCTAAATAATCATTTGCGTTTTGCTTCAAAATCCAATTGGGGGTCTTTAAAAAGCTTTTTGTCAATTATATTGGTTATATAAGAGTTATAGTCCTTGAAGAAAGTTGCTTTAGTTGAAGAAACAATAGTTCTATCGTCGAATGTGATATGAACGTGGAAATACGATCCAAATACGACTGATGATTTATATTAACTTTATAGTCTCAACAATGATTTGGTTATTGTCTGAAACCATACCGATATTACTTTATAAATAGTGTGGTAGCAAACAATGCTAGAAGACAAAACAGTATCTTTTAGATGATTATTTTTTCACTATAAAAAAGAATTTTTTGAGAAAAAATATACAATACATATTAGTCAAAATATTTTTCATCATTTTCTACAACTTTTTCCCATTTTTCTGACATAGAGAAAGAATTATGTTGCTTTGGCTGCAATCTACTTATTTTAAAGTCAGTTGTAGATTCATTGTTCGTTGATCCGATCTGTTGTCCTTAATTTTTGGTTATTTTTGAAACAATACGTCATTCTCTGAAAATAGACAGACATCTGCAATAACAGTTTCATTCGATTTGTAGTTCATAATATACATATTGCTAATCCCACTTAAAACTATGAACATTCCGCTTCTTAAATTGATATGAACTCTCCTGGACTAACCAACGAATTCTTATTCTTGAAATTGTCGTGGTAATTCCATATATTTCGACGTGTGAAATTGCCTTTTGAGTGATTTTTCTCATCCACCAAAATAACAAAATAAATTGTAACATTTGATCCAAATATATGTAATAATTTTTGCTTACAACATTATAAAGTATACATTTAAGTTTAGCCTTTTTGATGTTGTACTGCCTGGTTCCTATTTTCCTGAACCAAAAGCGGAGGTTCGATTATTTTAAAAGAACCTGTGGAGGAAGATATATATTTTTTAATTTTAAATATCTCCAAAGTTAGTTCATTTGAAGAAAATCTTTATACTTCCTTTCTTTTTGCATATTCTAGTGTGGAGTTATATATCCATATTTCGGAAAGAACTATTATTTTTTACTTTTAAAAATATTTCGTGGGCTAGAGCGAGATCCTTTGGAAAAAATTTACTCTATTTGAACTCTCAGATCCAGAAAAACTCTTTTTTAGTTTTTACTTCAAGATTAGTTGATATGGTGAGAGTTGATATGGTGAGATACCCACTATAACAGGTCAATTGAAAAGTCCCCGGCCTAGCATAGTAAAACACAATATTTTGGCCAAATTAGTTTTTTCCCTTTAACATAATTCCCTTCAAGGGTGATGCACTGATTATAGCGATCCTCCAACTTTTAGATACCATTTTTGTAGTACGATTTGTCCTTTGCTTCAACATAGGCCTCAGTTTCAGCGATCACCTCTTCATTCGACGAAAATTTCTTCCCAGCGAGCATTCTTTTGAGATCTGAGAACAGGAAATAGTCACGGGGGGGGGGGGTCAGATTTGGAGAATACGGTGGATGAGGAAGCAATTCGAAGCCCAATTCATGGATTTTTGCCATCGTTTTCACAGACTTGTGACACTGTGCATTGTCTTGGTGAAGCAGCACTTTCTTTTTCTTCAAATGCGGCCGTTTTTCGGCGATTTCGTCCTTCAAACGGTCCAATAATGCTATGTAATAGTCACTGTTGATGGTCCTGTCTTTTTCAAGGTAATCAATTAGAATTATTCCATGCCCATCCCAAAATATGCGGTGCACCCACTTTCTCATACCCAAATTCGTGAATGATATGATGTACACGTTCAGTTAATATCTTTAGAGTGTCTGCTATGTCGTTCAATATCAATTTACAGTCATTCAAAATCGTTTTGTGGATTTTTTTAATATTTTCGTCGGTAACGACCTCTTTTAGGCGTCCACTGCGTTCGCCGTCTTCGGTGCTCATTTCACCACGTCTAAACTTAGCATACCAATCCTTGATAGTTGATTTTCCTGGGACAGTGTCCGGAAACTAGGCATCAAGCCAAGTTTTTGCCTCAACTGTATTTTTTCCCTTCAAAAAGCAATATTTTATCAACACGCGATATCCATTTTTTTCACTATAACAAAAGTTGCTTCACTCAAAATGCTATATTTCACAAACTAATGATCCGACAGCTATCAAATTCATACACGCACCTTTTGAGGGTCACTAACTAAAGAACATATGGATTTAATTCTAGTAGCGCCATCTATGTGTCAGGCCGGGGACTTTTCAATTGACCTGTTCTAAGACTTTTCTTTAAACTGTTGATTAAACAATTTTTATTCCACTAACTTATCGAATTCTATTAACAAATAAATATTCCAATTTGTACTTTGTCCTTATAACGAAATTTGACACAAAAGTATAAAATACAGAATAAAAATACGGCAAGGGAGCTACTAAGTAAGGTAGTACCCGCATATAATCGACACCTGCTAATCATAAAAACTAACTATCGAAATAAGCTTCTTGGAATAATTAATTAATGCTAAAAGTACATTAGTGGAAATAAGAATTAATTTACTTTTGTAATTTACTTTGTGTTTTAAATACGACTTATAAATGCACCCTTTTTGCAATAAACTTACTAAACCACTGTTAAAGCTGCGTGTTAGAATATAATAAAGCTTTGCAGTTAATATACCCGCATATGCTTCTTTGGTTCTGAATATATATATATAAGGGCAACCAACAGCAAACAACCGTGTATTCATTAAGAACGAATTTTATTAGTTAGCCTTGAGAATGTGTCATTTCGTAAGTGAAATTAATACAAGTGAGTTCACCATATCAATTATTAATGTAATAAGATAACAGAAATGCAGCCGTGCATTGCTAAGTTGTCATCGTAAATACTAGAGGAATGCATAAAGTAATAATACCTTGTTTTCAAGCACAACGAAAAAACGTTTCTTATGAAATACTTCTTTCATTTCATCGCTGCTCGTAAAATAATAATGAACGTGTCATTCCTTATATAGAATATAAGTTTTTCTTATAAGAATTTGTTTCTTTATAACAATACTATTGGAACTAGCCGTATATAAAATTTATGACATGTAAAGATGAACTCGTTTTTACCTAAGTAAAATATTTTACTTCAAATGAAAGAATATACAGTAATGCAATAAAACAGCCAATGCGCGCCATTAATATTGATGGCGCCAACGCGTCGCAATGTTGCCGTATAATTATTATCGCTAATGTTTTTAAAAATTTAATTAGCCTTATTAGCTCTACAACCTACCCAGGGGACAATACGCATTTCTTTATATATTTTTCTTATGTTATATTATATATAATGTATAATTATGTTATATATAATGTGGTAACACCAGAAAACATCAAAAAATAGACAAAATCTTTTTGAATTATCGAAAAGTGAAGTTAGCTAACATCGTGTATCAAGAGAACGTGTTGGTTTTTATATTGCATGAGCATTTGATTATGAGAAAGCTCTGTTCAAAGTGGGTGCCGCCTTCGCTCACTGTTAAGTAAAAACAAGAACGTGTTGATGATCCTGAGCAGTGTTTGGTCTTATTTAAACGCAAGAAACCGACAAATTCGCGTCGATATGTGACAATTGATGAAACACGGATCTATGACTTGACTCCGGAATCAAAACTATCGTCATCTGAGTGAACAACTACTGGTGACAGGCAAAATATATTTATTAATTCTACAAAAGTGGTACTGAAATATTGGAGCGGCCCTGGAATCATTGTGTGGCTCTTTATGGAGATTACCTTGATGAATAAAGTCAATTTTGAACAAGAAAAATCTTTTCTTTGTTACGCCCGGGACTTTTTTCAGCCCATTTGTTATATGAGTGCATTTTGTTTCATTGACTATAATACGCCATGACTTCAGCAACAATTGTATTTGATTCAGGTGTATTTGTAAACTGCCGTGTCGTTTTCATGACATCCTACATCATCTGAGGCTGAATTTCTTCAATTTCATGACGAATATTGTCTTTAACATGTTGAATACTTTGTTGAAGTTTTTGATTTTAAAAAACCCCATAAGAAAATGTCTGGTATTGTTAAATCCGGATATATAGCTGGAGATGCTAAATCGCCACTTCGCGAAATTAGTCTTCGTGGAAAAACGTCAATAATTGAATTGTTGAGCGAGCTGTGTGTGCTATGGCACCATCTTGCTGAAACCAGTTGTCCTCTAGTCCTTGCTCTTTCATTTCAGGCACAAGAAAATTTTGAATCATGTCTTGGTACTGTTCAGCAGTATCAGTAACAGCAACACCTTGGTCATTTTCAAAAAAATAGGGACCATTAATGTTTCCAGCATGAATACCACACCATACAGTTGTTTTTAGTGGATGCAATAATGTTTCATGAATTAATTGAGGATTCTGTGTTCCCCAAAACCGAATGTTCTGTTTATTAACGTGACCACTGAGAAGAAAATGGACTGCATCGCTCATTATCAATTTAGACGAAAAATCTACAATTTCACCAAACAGCCTTAGGATTGCATTACTGTACTCAACTCGTTGATTAAGATCCCTCGGTAGCAATTTTTGGACTAATGGAATTTTGTACGGGAACGTACGAGTTTTCAAAATTTGTCTTAAACTGCGTGCAGAAATGTGTAACTGGTCACCACGTCTCCGAATTGCTGTTTCTGGAGACTCTGCAACACTATCGCGCACCAGAGCCACATTTTCAGCGTTGCGAGACGTCCGTTGCCCTCCAGAACGAGCCCTGTCTGCTGTCGTACCGTATTGTCGAAAATTCGCATGTAAACGATAAATTGTGGTTTTCTGAGGCCCTGGACGATTAGGTTATTTTTGACGCAATTTCCGCTGATTGGCAAAAATGGAACGATTATTTTCAATAAATATTGTCACTATTTCTGCTCGTTCATGTGGCGTATATTTATCCATAATAAAATTTGGACGTCTACACAACGCAATGGTTAAAGCGAAACTGAACTAAACGTCACATAACCAAGATGGCGCGCCATCAAAATTGTAGCGGGACTTTTGCCCCACATGTTATATATGTGTAGAAGAAGAATTGTCAGATGAAACAAATAATGAGTTAAAGTGACTGTATTATAAACTATATATTATACTTTCTATTAATACGTTTTTATTTTCAGGTACATGCTTCGTGCTATGCATCGATGCATAACAACCGACGAATGTTTGGCGCTCAACAACCACACCGGCAAAACGTTCGCCAACAAAAAGTGGCTGGTTTACGACAGAGAATGTCGCGGTAACTGCCCAACCAACACCGAATACCAGAAGGAATCGAACACATGTCGCCCCTGCGACAATTTCTGCACGAAGAACTGCACCGCCACGGAACTGAACAATCAGAACTCCATCGCCAATCTGCGCGGCTGCACCCACATCAGCGGATCTATATCGATCGTCGGCCTCAACACCGAGGAGGATCTGAGGGCTCTCAGAGACAGTCTGCAATCGGTGAGGTACATCAGCGACTACCTGTTGATCGCTCGGAACAAGGTGATAAGGAATCTGGATTTCTTGTCCAATCTGCGAGTAATCAACGGGAATAAGAAAACGACGAATAGAACGTTGTTGGTTTACGAGAATCCCAGTCTGAAACGGTTATGGCATGACAATGTCTCACTGAAAATAAATGGTAAGTGTTTCTATTTATACACAATTTATTAACACGTTCGCTGCTAATCTATGATAAAATACTTACTCCAGAAGCCGACTACGTTTTTTCTGATTACAACAATAAAATATTGAAGAATAAAATACTGAATACTGAAGTCAAAATTTAATGCCGATGGCCGCAT
Source organism: Rhynchophorus ferrugineus (assembly GCF_030347505.1). Lineage (NCBI taxonomy): Eukaryota > Metazoa > Arthropoda > Insecta > Coleoptera > Curculionidae > Rhynchophorus > Rhynchophorus ferrugineus. Next base: position 32,258,863 of record NW_027472590.1, read on the forward strand.
GACGCGCGAGCGCGTGGCGAATCAAAATGGGCAGAATTAGAAAATACATTTTTGATTAGAAAATATAATTTAATATACCATAACAAAATTATATATGTAATGAGAATATTTATAAAAGATATTTGTTCAAGTAAATTGAGAAGTCAAAGAAATAAATAATCGACCATAAGCTAATACAAATTTTCACTAAAACTCACAAAATAAATCAAAACCCTATTCAGATAAATTAGGAGAGGTCACTCATGACCAATTTTTGCGCAATCTAAACAGTAACCAGGATATCCAGGACATGCACTGCATACATAACTAGTGCCTTTTCTTTTTTTTTTGTAAATAACAATGTTTATATTGCTTTCTTATTACCTTTCCTGCTTTCTTCTCCTCTCGTATTTTCAAAACATGTTCGCTGATAACCGCTCTGGAAGTAGGTTTGGACGGAGCCTTTAGTAACTTTTTTATGATATTTTTCTACTTTTAGGACGATAGGGCCTGACATATCGATATTTTTCCAGTCATTTGTAATTCTGTAATACATATGAATCAAAAAGGAAAAATCGAAAACAAGCACGTAAATGACTCGCCTATAGTCTTAAGTTAATGCCGATACAACTATACGGGCACACTGCTAATGACGTACCAAATACAGGGCTTAGAAAGATCAACGCAAATAGAACGCGCTGGAACATAATTGGTCTCCAATGAAAGCTCCACGTTACGTGCTAGCGCGTTATTGGCGGCGAACGTGTTAAATTAATTAAGTGACTCTCTCATAACAAAATAATAATATAAAGAGAGTAATTTGAAAATTATATATTACGTTACTAAAACTTGTTTTGTTAATACATGACAGTGTTCAAAAGGGCAGGTATATCATGTTTTCAGAATGATCGAGACATTCACGCCACCTTAAATAGGGTGAACCAAGAGGTTCTCAAACATTCACACCAAGTTAATATTCATGTTTATAATTACGCCAAGTTTATATTCCCGAAAATTCACGCTAAGTCTATATTCAAGTTATAATTTAAGTAAAATCGATTCGTATGATCGAAGATATTTCGAAAGAATAATTATTATATTATATGTAGCTAAGATACAGTGACTTTCAAAGAACAAATTGGTATTAGTTTCGTGAACCACTGACATCCCTCAGGACGACTTTTCTGTTCACAATTTAATTTTTTCATTACGTTGATCTCCATCAAGAGCCACACAATCATTCTATATTACACATATTTCATCACCACTTTTTTAGAACGATTTATTTTTTCAAAATAGGCCTGTCGCCAATTGCTGTCCATTCAGATGACGATCGTTTGATTCTGTAGTGAAGTGCATTGTCACATATCGCCGCAAAAATTTCGGTTTGTTACCTTTAAACATAGTCAAACACTGCTCAGAATCATTAATACGTTTTTGTTTTTGGTCAACAGTGAGCAAACGCGGCACCCGCTTTGAATAGAGCTTTCTCATAGTTAAATGCTCATGCAATACAAATCCAACACGTTCTTTTGATATCTTTACGATGTTAACTAACTTACGCCACTTTACTTTTCAATCATTCAACGCAATCTTCTCGATTTTCTTGATATTTTCTCGTGTTACCACTTCATTTGGACGTCCTACGTTCTGCATCATCGAAGTCTCTACGACCACTCCTGCAGTCAGTAAACTAACGTTTTATTGTTGTTTCTGATGGAGCGGAGTCTTTATAATACTTTCCAAGCACTGCTTCGCTTGAAGATTATATTTTCCCATCGAGAAGCAGTATAAATTTAAAACACGAAATTATTTTTGATCCATTGTTTTGAAAATAGCAAAAGTAGTATCATTGCTAGCACATTAACTCACAAACTAATCATTAGAATATCTTGAAATTTTAACAGCTTTCTTTTGAAGATTAGTAAGTATTAGTAATTAATGTTATATATATAAATACATTTCTCATCTTATGTTAAAAATACTGTGAAACATTAAGATTAGTAACATTTAATTTTTGAATTGGCCGGTTTGGTGGCTCAGTGGTAAATGCGACAGGACGGTCCACCTACTGTTGCGATAGTCGCGGGTTCGAATCCTACTGAGGCATGGTTGTGAATTTGTAATTGTCCGAGACAAGAGTGTAAAATCCGACAAGCAAAAAATAATCGCAGTCACGCCAGTAACCAGGCTGGGTAAGACCGGATGTCTTCTAGGATTATTTCTAAGTTGGTCACTCGCCAGTCGGTAGGCTTAATGCCAGTTGGCAAAAGGAGACTTTACAACATATTTAAATATATTTTTTAAATTATTACCTTTACTATATTATGAAAGAAACATGATTAATTTGTGTGATCCAATGATTATAAATTCTAACCGAATTTTGACCACAATGCGATCACTGGTTCATTTAAAACCTGTATTTTTTCATACTACAATACTATTGTTAACGCCTGACTTCTCATATTTAACTTTACTAAATCGTACATCACTATCACGACAGAAAATTAATTGCATCGTTGGGAATAACTCCTCAATTATTTTTCCATCATTTTTCACGCTCAAATATCGAGGGGGATCTTTATTCACCTGATATTTCAACGCTCCACACTTGATGAATATTAATTTCTAATTCAATTAGTTATTTTTAATTATGTGCGGGTACTAAAACATTCACGACGCCAAATTAAAAAACGTATATACCTTGATATTACTAATAAAAAGTGGCACAAGGGGAACGCTGAATTAAAAAAAAAGTTTGATTAAAAACTTCCCGAAGAATTTCTGTTTTTGTTTTCAATTAGTGTCGGAAATTGGAACGCCAAGAAGGGAAAAAATGTCGGAATTGTTTTCGCGAAAATATTGATGGCGATTTTATGATGATTTCGTTTCAGTTAATCGAGTAAAGAGATATATAGTCTATTCAAAGTTTTTTTAGTAATGTGTCGTGGATATTTGTGACGTCGAAACATTGCAATGTTACCGAATCAACTCTGAGTTTTAGTTCAGTTTGACTTTGACATACAAAAAAATTCTAATCTAAATAAAATAATTGAACAAAAATGTTATCAAATATAATTTATTTTAACATTATAGTACATCTAATACATATATTATCGAAGGACTTAAAACTACAATTAAAAACACTGGTATAATAGTTTGTAGGTTAGATTTGTTTTGTTTACATTGAACTCTTTTCCACACCACCCATGAGGTAGAGTTTCTAGGGGCGTTTTTTTATGTAGCAGTATCCCCCTGGAGACCTAATCCACCAAATTAACAATTGTATCTCTAGGAAACGTATTTTACTTTCATTCGAGAACATATTTTACCTTTTTACGTTTAGTTCTTGTTTCCTTCGATGGTGTGTTTACTTGTCAAGTCATCTTGGTATCACCGTATATTTTATTTCTTCTGATACTACCTGTGTACGCTATTCTTCATAAAATTAATCACTGAATTCTGTCTAATGCATTTACCATATCTACAAAACAGATACTATTCATTATCTCCTCATACATTCTAACCTAATTCTCATGTTTAATTTTGTCATATCTGTGATTTAATCATATCTGTACACACAAATCTTTCAAGCCCTACAATACCATTTTCTAGAGTTATATTCAATTAATTATGTGCATACCTTTAGTTGTTTCCACTCCCATCACTCTATCTCAAGAATATCCAGAATTGCACAGCATTATCAAATATTTCGCAGTTAATTTCTAATCTGTCTAAAACATGTTCACTATTCCACCGTTTATCAATTACTTCCTCTGTATGTCTCATCGAGTTCATCCAACCGAAGGTGTTATGGTTGACAATGCTTCCTTCCACATATTCAAACAGTTTTTGATGGAATATCCATCTTGACCACCATTATATCTGCAATTAATTATTAATAAATATAATGACCAACAAAGTCTAATTGAATGCTATTGTAACTTTTACCTTTTCCATCAATTTTTGTTGTCTTTACAATTTTTTGTCATTCTCTTACCAAGAATGTCATTAAGATAAACAAATTCAAATAGTTTATCTTCCTTGCTCTTATTTTATGCCTTTAAAAATTGAATTAATTTTAAAACAATGTCTGGAAGTTCCATTAAACCTCTCCGAGGGTTATCTTTACACCATTTAAACCCTATGCCCTGTAAGAGTGAATGAAAGGATGTCATACATGCCCCAAAAAGCTGTATGTCCCTAACTTTTTTATCTATACTTTCCAGATAGACAATTAGAATATTCTTGTATGTCAAAGCCAAACTGAGCTAAAACTCAGAGTTGATGCGGCAACATTGCAATGTTTCGACTTCACAAATATCCATGACGCATTACAAACTTACTTGGACTTGCAATCCGAAATTATTCCTTCACATACCTATTGTTTGGTTGTTTCGATACCTATTGAGAATTTCAACAATTCCATTATCAAGTTTATGTTAATCTGAAGTCATAACCGTTTTTTATTCACCACCCGTCATTGTTATTGTAGATGGCCGATAGTAACAGATTATTCAAATAACGTTTACGTTATCAAATGATAATAATTCTGCAGAAATTTTAGAAAGATATTTAACTTATAGATATTATCCAATGTTAAAAGCAAACAATTTTGATGTTCCTCCAGAGAAACGTAAATATTACGTCATTTAAATTAGGTAAAAGCGAAGAAGCTCTCATCCTCTATACTTTTTCATCGATGTTTTCATATTCCGTTTTTATAAATTTAAGTTTTGTGCCAGTCCACAGGCGGAGATCTGTTTTATTATATTTGTTTTTTGGACTTTCTGGATACTATAAAGCATTTCAATAACTTTCCGTCGCTTTTTATGTTTATTTCCGAAGAAAGATCCACAAAATTCGATGCGAAATATTTTATGATCGTAGATTTACACAAATAATATGCTAATATATAGATTTGAGTCTAAATAAAAAATATTGAAACAGTATTTTAATCTATTGATTTATGGATTTACTTAAACGTTAATACAATAATTAGTACAGTACAGTCATATTTTATGTGCTTACTACCGTTAGTAGTTGTAGGTTGGACCGTGTTATAGAAAGGCATTTATAAATTTGGTGAGGTTTCAAAGAAACTGGTACGAATTAGTTTATTGGGTGTTTACTATTTTATTTCAAAGTAACTGTATCTTAGCTATGTATATTATAAAAACTATTCTTGCCGTGACAATATAATATAGAAAATAAAATACCCGAACTATCTTCAATCATAATACGAATCGATTCTACTTAAATTATAACTTGAATATAAACTTGGAGTGAATTTTCGGGAATATAAACTTGGCGTAATTATAAACATGAATATTAACTTGGTGTGAATGTTTGAGAACCTCTTGGTTCACCCTATTTAAGGTGGCGTGAATGTCTCGACCATTCTGAAAACATGCTATACCTGCCCTTTTAACACTGTCTTGTATTAACAAAACAAGTTTTAGTAACATAATATATAATTTTCAAATTAGTCTCTTTATTTTAATATTTTGTTATGAGAAAGTCATTTAATTAACTCAACACGTTCGCTGCCAATAACGCGCTAGCGCGTAATGTAATGCTTTCATTGAAAGGCAATTACGCTCAAGAGCGTTCTATGTGCAGTGGTCTTTCTAACCCTTGTATTTAGTTCGGCATTAGCAGTATATCCTTACAGTTGTAGTGGCATTATCTGAAGACTATTGGTCAGTCATTTACGTGCTTGGTTTCCATTTTTCCTTTTTGATTCATATGTATTACAGAATTTCAAATGGCAGGAAAAAATATCCATATTTCAGGGCCCTCTCGCCCTAATAGTGGAAAAATAGATATGAAACATACCCTAACTTTTTAACAAATATTCAAGCAATCGTACTGCAATTTATGACTTTCGTTTGTCTCTTATAAAAAGGTTACTAAAGGCTCCATCCAAACCTACCACCAGAGCGGTTATCAGCGAACATGTTTTCAAAATACAAGAGGGGAAGAAAGCAGGAAAGGTAATGAGAAAGCAATGTAAAAATTATTATTTACAAAAAAAAAGGAAAAGGTACTATTTATGTATGCAGTGCATGTCCTGGATATTCTGGTTACTGTTTAGACTACACAAAAAATTAGTCATGAGTGATCTCTTATGATTTATCTGAATAGGGGTCGTTCATTTATTTCTATTGTCTTCTCAATTCACTGAATAGATATTTTGTTTGTTTGTAGTAACATTTACTTAGTTAGGAATGCCGAAATTGAACGATATTTTTTGACCGATATATCCATATTTATTCAGCCATTATTCTTCGATATTTTTTTTAATTAAAGATATTCCTTAAACATTATAAAGAACAATATAAAATTGGTACTTAATCGCAGTTACTGCAAAATAAATTTCGATATTTCTTCCCTCCGATATATCGATATTCTTTAAAAATATCGATATATCGAAATATCGATATTTTTCTCAGCAGCCGACATCCCTACTTTGGAACTATCTATACATAAGCTAGACCATTTACTTTTTTTGAATCTTATGCATCACCCTGCCAAACTATTCAATTTACAACTGAGCAATTCCAATGTTCAATGTCCCTACGACGTTAATGCGAGTGTATAATTTAGTTTTAGTAATATAATAACCTTAATATCCAAATCGCCCTTCAAAATAACTATACATTCATTGGGTTATGACATACATAGATAATCATTTATAGTAATTATTACTTCGTTGGTTATGACGGACAGAAGTGGGACAACAATTACAGTGGTCATTACTAAACAGCACGTAAATATTCGAAATAATTTAACAAAGTAATTTTGACGTAATTATTGAGCAACGGACATATTTATGTGAATTTTTGATGTTAAATGAATACAAACATTAAAGCCAATGCTATAAGCTATAAAATATGTTAAAGAAGATTGAAATATTAAGTGCTTGCGTGAATTCTGATAACACTGCGTGAAATTTTTTTTTGTTATATCATATTAAATAAAAGGGAGTTTTTGTTACATTTTATTTATTTGCATTTTATTTTCATCACTTCACAGACAAGACAGCATGACAATTTTATATCATATTTATTTATTTATATTATTAATTTTATTTAAAATATAGTAATAAATATTTACAAATAGACAATGGATCAAAATAGCTCCGGTTAAAGTGGTCAATAAAAAAAGTTAGCCATATATTCTGAAAGAAAATGACGAAATATTAACTTTTCGTCTTGAGAACAGTAGAATCCTCTTTCATTACAAACCATCAGTAATCTGCTAACATTTTAACATTCCATCTTCCATGAAAACGCTTTTATATCTGTTTTATATTCTGGTGAAAGCATTCGCCTTCCATCACTCACCAATCCAAGATTAGGGAGGGAAAAATCGAAATCGAAAAAAACGTTTTGTACTTCGATGACGCAGAACTTCCTATTCGATCTGTTGCAGTGCATCCTTCACAATTCTTGTAAAGAATGTTGTGAGACAAGAGGATCATTCGCCATTGCTGTTTTTTGTAACAATATGTTGTTCAATTTGCCACTGATCCCAAGTACTTGAACTCCTTTACATCTCATCTAACTTATCTAGTTATCAATATTTTGAACGTATCTTTATATATATTGAACAATACAAGAAAAACCTCAGCATTATCAACAACAACGAAGAGTTTGTAGCATCAAACAGAACCATGGCAAGACGGTTAACATAATGAACCAACGTGATTGGATGTAAATCCTTCTTGCTCTTCTCAACTTGTCTCTCTTTACTCCTCAGTAGATAATGAGATAATAGTGATAATGAGATTCATTAATTCCTTTCGGGAATTAGCTTGTAGAGCCTATAAGATCAATCAATCAAGAGCCTATAAATCAATTTTCTGGAGTAGTATTTAACTGAGACCATCTAAGAAATATCTATCCATCAAAAATATAGTAATATGTTTGTACTTAACATTGTTCTATTTACATTTCAGGTCGAATTCTGTTCAACGACAATAAACAGTTATGCTTAGACGAAATCGACAAACTTATCAAGAAAAGCAACATTACACACAGCATTACCGATGTTTCGGCCAATACCAATGGAGTGTCGTGCTCTATACCCAAAGATGACACCTTGCCTATCAAAGTTACCGTCCTCAGCTCGGATAACGTGACTTTAGAATGGCAACCACTGTACAACGATATTTTGTATTACACCGTTTATTATTCAGGTATCTATCTGTGAATCAAAAAACGCCTTTTGTATTACAGAGTGGTATAGGTTTTCATTCTTGTGACTTCGACCAACATTTAATCGACAAATAATCATCAAACTGATGAGTTTTATAATTTTCTTTCTTGGTTGATTTTGCTACAATTGTTTTGTTATTTAATCATAATCTAGTGGATTCTTTGGATTCAAGTAAAAACTGGACAGAATACATGCAAGCGCCTAGTAAAAATAACCTAAAGTAACAAAACCTAGTTAGTATCATCAAGAATTTAACCAAGAAATGTTTTTATCAATAGATCGGCTAGAAACTACAGAAAATATGTGCTCGGATAGTGGGTGGGTCAATTTCATCACACTGAACACCACCGCAGAACTAAGCAACTTGACCGCCTACACCACCTACTACTATTACCTCCAGATCTTCCGGCAGAGTCGACAGAGCGAAACCCCCGTTTATAATTTCACAACATGGGCAAACGATCCGGATCAACCCAAGGACTTCTTGGGTACGTGATGTGCCATCATTTATTACGTAAGACGATTTGTGTCAGTTTTTAACTTATTTATTTAGATAATTAATCTTAAAAAATTGATGGTATTTTAATAAGAACTAAAACTATATATATTACATATAAATCTATGTAAGCATAAATTGGGTATATTTTTGTCAAGGTCGCGGCTAAGACGACAGAGCTAGAACGTTAAAAATCAGTCGAATGAAACTAGTAGAACCAAAAATAGTAACTAAAAGTAGACGACTGAAACAGTCGATAGTAAATAGTAACAGAATCAGTCGGGCCGAAAATAGCTACTGAAACAGCCGATAGTAAAAAGTAGTCAATTACTAAACAGTCGATAGTCGTTTCAGTCGATAGTTCCCAACGCTAACGTAACTACTATATAATAAGACAAGACAAGTTGTGTTCGAAACTCCCCTCCACCCAAATCGTCTTACGTAGTAAATAAATGAACCCAAACCAAACCCACCGAAATAATGTATTATTTACCTTTAGGGAGAGCTCTTGATCATCAATCGATCAAGTTAATTTGGGGGAGACCAGAGCAAATACGTGGTGAGTTAGACAACTATATCATCACCGTCTATCGGGAGGATTACGACAGAAGCTACATCAATCAACGAGATTATTGTCAGAATCCCCACAGGTTTGTTAAATTTGTAGTTTATGGTTACGTTTTGGAATAAATAATAGAACAACGATTATTCCATTATCATAGCGTTTATTGAATGCTTTTTCATACACAGCATTCTTAGTTTTATTTTCTGACGCGTAAATAAATAATGTTGATCGAAAACATAGATTTTCAGTGTTGGTTTTTTAAATTTATTAATATATTATTACTAGTAGCTGCCAACTTGTCATTTGTCTCTATAGTGACTTAATACTAACTTTCAGTGTTTTACCATTTAGTACAGTTCTTTGTCCTAGTATACACAAGCACACGGTTTGGTTCACTTGAGTATGTGTCCTATTTAGTGTTATTCAGGAGTTACACTTGGTTGTTAACATGAGAGTGGAGTCTTTACTCGTGTATCGTTGCTAATCTCTTATTTACCCCTATGACAGTTGGAATCCGAAGGTCTCGGTGTAAGTAATATTTCCTATTATATCTCGATTCATCCACAATACTTGTATTATATTGATATTATTTCCCCATCACTGAATTCCATAGGTCCATACGAAGGTCACTATTTATATTTCGGGAATTGGCAACACTGTTGGCATGTCCACCTGACGATTCCATCGTAAAGTTTGACATTTTTGACGATATACGTACTCAGAACATTTTGTTGCACCTACGCTATTTGTTTATTTTACATTTAGTTGAAAGTTTCGTCTCGGCAAAAAATGGAACTGAATCGTGAACATTTTCGTGCGATGATTTTTTACGATTTCGACGTGGATTATCACAACAAGAGTACATCAATCAACTTAATTTGACTTTTGGCGATGAAGTTCCATCAAGAGCAACCGTATATCACTGGTTTTGTGAATTCAGTCGTGGTCCTAGTTCGCTGTTCGACGAGTTTTGTGAAGGTCGTCCAAAATCGGCTGTTGCGCCAGAAAACCAGGCACCTATTGTGAGATTGGGGTATCCCTAAGTATTAGTGCCACCAGTATATATACGATTTTACATGAACACTTAGCTGTGCGAAAGTTATGTTCGCGTTGGATCCCGCATAATTTGACAATCGCTCAAAAATGATTCGTGTCGATTGGTGTAAAAAAATTCTTAAGAAATTCAATCGCGGTGCTTTGAAAAACGTTTATAAAATTGTGACAGGTAACGAATCATGGATATATTCCTATGAGCCCGAAAATAAGTAGCAATGGGTGTTCCAAGATGAACCAAATCCAACAAAAGTTGTTCGCGCATGAAGCACATCAAAAAAAATGGTGGCCCGTTTCTTCAGGAAAACTGGTCATATTGCAACAGTGCCTCTAGAGGATCGTAGAATAGGTTGGTATACAACCATTTGTTTGCCAGAAGTCTTCGGCGAAATACGAAAAACAAACAAGAGACGCCTGATTGTTCTTCATCATGACAATGCCAGCTCTCACACATCGGCTCAAACAAGAGACTATTTTTGCACTCAAAACATCGAATTGATGGGTCATTCGCCGTACAGCCCTGATTTGGCACCCACTAACTTCTTTTTGTTCCCATCCGTGAGGAATAAACTGCGTGGTCAACAATTTTCATCGCCCGAAGAAGCTATTGAAGCGTTCAAAAATCATGTTTTGAAGATACCTCATTCGGAATAAAATAAATACTTTGAAAATTGGTTTAAGCGTATGCAAAAGTGTATCGATCATCGTGGCGAGAATTTTGGAAACAATAAAAATATATTCGCAGTTTAACTTTTTTTTTTTTCTATTCCCGAAATATAAATAGTGACCTTCGTATAGGTTTTAGTATACGCTTGTATAGCAGTAACTTATAATGTACCTGGCTGGATAACGTCACGTACCTAGGTCTCCACTTCAACCAACGGCTCGATTGGCATTTCCAAATCCAGAACGCAATCCAGAAAGTTTTGGGATAACAAACCTGCCATCTTCTCTGAACTGCCGTTCTAGCAGACTTCCCATCTCCATCAAATGCTTATTTTACAAGATGTTAATTCGTTCCATATTCCTCTACGGATCTAATGTCTACTTCGAGTTTGTTACACGCAACCAGATGAAACGACTTCAAATTTTCCAAAATAATCAAATTCATATTCACTGACACTCCAGAAATCAAGCACATATCTCAATCTTTCCACAAACAACAACACAGCTCAAGTTCTTCTGAAAACGCGCTTGTTCGCGAGCTGGTGGACATTCTGGGGGCTTAGCACCGCGTCGCCACTGACCTCCCCTTTTCCAGGCTGAAATGACCTCATCCACCGCTAAAGTCATAACTTTTGCCCCCCATACGACAGCATCCAGTCGTGTGTATCCAGTCTAGTCAAATGATCAGAGACAGAAAATACAGTTTAATAGCTCCAAATCAATCCATCTTAATTTTTCGCTGTGGCGAAACGACAAAAACCTAATTATATCACTTGACGGATGCCCCGATCCTTCAAGCAGAATCAGCTAAATACCTCAGCATACATCGCGATGGTAGGTTAAATTGGAAACATTGTGTTAGACAAAAAGCAGAGCAAATTAGACTCAAAGTCAAGCAACTGTACTGGTTAGTCGGATGATACTCTCAACTTGACCTAAAATCAATGATATTGGTAATTCATAAAGCTTCGCAACCAGTGAAGAGCTGCATGATGACGTCGAAACTAAATGGATATAGGAAGTGATGCTAGATTTAGCGTTTAAACATGAAATAAGGTTGCTGAATCACATCAACGTGGAAGCAATACAGCTACTGGACAACACGCAAGAAATCAGAAGATTGAACCAAACCACACGGACTTGTTTAGTGTATAAGTGTATTCTTAACTACTGGCCTTTCTTGTGTATTAATACAAATACAACAGAACAGTAGTAATAAATCCATTCATAAATTAAGATCGTACTAAGCATATCTAATGTAATATATAATATTTTTTTTCAAATACATTTTCTATTACTAGTAACAGTGAATTTGGCCGATAGGATTTTACTTCATTTGGTGGTTTTCCGGTTTTCGGTTTCATAATAGCTTCAGTCATTTTACAAAGATCCAGGGCATGTTTTCATCAAGTTGGAAGTTTTATAATTTCCATTATATTAAGTCATAGGTCGGTACTTCCTTTGGATCGATAGTTTTAATGTTTTTTTTACATTTTTTGTACATTTTTCGCTAATTGACTCGAATCTTTCAGCCCTGATGGTGCTTCAGTGGATAAACCTGACGACGCGGATATCAAAATATACGAGGAAGCGCTGACCAGTTCCAGCAAGGTGCTGTACGATCCAAACTGTCCGACGCCGTTCGAACTAAACATCGAGCTGGTGAAAAAGGTATGGCTGAGGCTGTGCGACGAGAAATCGCAATCGAAGTACGGTTTCGACGACTGCAAGAACTATTACTACCAGAGGGTGAACTATTCCGACATCGCCATACAGAAACGGTCCGGGATGATGACCATGACGAAGTCAAAGAAGAAGACCAGCCTGGATCTGGACAAGGGACGCGTGTTCAGTATCGTGGCCGGCGCGAATCAGACCACCACGGTGGTGAAGAACCTGAGACAGTTCACCGTGTACGTGTTCTATATTATGGCGTGCAATCGGGACTTGAGGGGAAGGAAGCTGTGCAGTCCCGTGCTGCAGACGTCGGTGAGGACGGACCGGAGTCCAAGAGCCGACGATATACCCGATTCTACCATCCGCTTCAGCATCAATCAGAACGACGTGGTGATCGCCTGGAGCGAACCGACGAATCCGAACGCTTTCATCGTCTCGTACAACATCATCTACGAGAGAAGCACCGAACACTCGAAACCGGTCACCATCTGCGTCCCGGAGGAGAGGTACAAAGCCGATCGGAGCTACACGCTGAAGGGGATGCTGCCCGGCAGCTACTACGTGATGCTGCAGGCGGTGTCCCTCGCCGGACCGGGAAACTATAGCCGCAAGATGCACTTCGACATCGGGAGCCCCGCCTCGAGCCCCTTCTGGCTGATCTTCACCACCGTGCTCCTCTTCCTGCTGGGAGTGGCCGGTTTCGTGACGTTCTTCCGGATCAAACGGAAGAAGTCGCGCGAACACATCCAGCTCATCGCCAGCATCAATCCGGACTACGTGGGCCTGCTCTACGTGGAGGACGAGTGGGAGATGGACCGGAGGGACGTGGAGCTGCGCAAGGAGGTGGGGAAGGGCACGTTCGGCACCGTCTACATCGGGTTCATCAAGTCGAAGAGCATGCTCTGCGCGATCAAGACCGTCCACGAGACCGCCTCGATACAGGAGCGGATCAATTTCCTCACCGAGGCGTCGGTCATGAAGCAGTTCAGCAACGCGCACCACGTGGTGAAGCTGTTCGGGGTGGTGTCGCGCGACCAGCCGCCGCTGGTCGTGATGGAGCTGATGGAGCGCGGCGATCTCAAGCAATACCTGCAGAGACTGAGGGACTCGTCGCAGAACTTCGCTTCGAACGAGATCTACCGGATGGCGATCGAGATCGCCGACGGTCTAGCGTATCTGACGTCGAAGAAGTACGTGCACCGGGACCTGGCAGCCAGGAACTGTATGGTGGCACATGATAGGACGGTTAAAATCGGAGATTTCGGTAAATTAGACATAACACCTCAATTGAAAAGTCCCCGGCCTACCATAGTAGAACACATTTTCTTGGCAAAATTAGTTTTTTTATTCAGCATACTTCTCTTCAAGGCTGATACACTGATTATAGCGACCCTCCAACTTTTCGATACCATTTTTGTAGTACGATTTGTCCTTTGCTTCAAAATAGGTCTCAGTTTCGGCGATCACCTATTCATTCGACGAAAATTTCTTCCCAGCGAGCAATCTTTTGAGATCTGAGAACAGGAACTAATGGCTGGGGGCCAGATCTGGAGAATACGGTATATAAGGAAGCAATTCGAAGCCCAATACATGGATCTTTGCCATTGTTTTTACTTACTTGAGACAAGGTGTATTGTCTTGGTGAAGCAGCACTTTCTTTTTCTTCAAATGCGGCCGTCTTTCAGCGATTTTGTCTTTCAAACGGCCCAGTAACGCTTTGTAATAGTCGCTGTTGATGGTGCTTCCTTTTCTAAAGTATTCAATGAAAATATTCCATGCGCATCCCAAAATACAGACGCCATAATCTTGCCAGCTAACTGTTGCGTTTTCCCACGCTTTTGAGCGGGTTCATCATGTGCAATCCACTTGGATGACTGTCGATTGGACTTCGGAGTGAAATTGGAGCCATGTTTCATCCGTTGTCGCATATCGACGCAAAAACTCGGGTTTATTACGCTTGATCATCTTCAAACACTGCTCCGAATCATCAACTCGTCGTTGTTTTTGGTCAAAAGTGACCTCACGCGGCACACACTTTGCACAGAACTTTCTCATACCAAAATATTCGTGAATGATATGATGTACACGTTCAGTTAATATCTTTAGAGTGTCTGCTTTTCATTAAATTTCAATTTACGGTCATTCTAAATCATTTTGTGGATTTTTTTAATGTTTTCGTCGGTAACAACCTCTTTTGGGCGTCCACTGCGTTTACCGTCTTCCGTACTCATTTCACCACGTCTAAACTTAGCATACCAATCCTTGATGGTTGATTTTCCTGAGGCAGTGTCCGGAAACTCGGCATCAAGCCAAGTTTTTGCTTCCACTGTATTTTTTCCCTTCAAAAAGCAATATTTTAACAACACGCGAAATTCCTTTTTATCCATTTTTTTCACAATAACAAAAGTTGCTTCACTCAAAATGCTATAATCCATAAACTAATGATCCGACAACTGTAAATTTTATACACTCATCTTTTGAGGGTTAAGGCTAACTAAAGAACATATGGATTTAATTTTAGTAGCGCCATCTATGTGTCAGGCCGGGGCCTTTTCAATTGACCTGTTAGAGGTCATGGAGTGGGTATAACAAAGCGTCGAACTTGCAGGTATGACCAGGGATATATACGAGAACGACTACTACAAGAAAGGAACCAGAGGTCTGCTTCCGGTAAGGTGGATGGCCCCGGAGAGTTTGGCGGATGGTGTCTTCACTTCCGATTCGGATATATGGAGTTATGGGATCGTTCTGTGGGAAATATCAACACTTGCTGAACAACCATATCAAGGTAAGCAACGCTAAGATAATATATCGTTAAATTATGTTCGAAAAAACATTAAAAAACGAAATTACATTTTCTTAAATCTTGTTATAGCCAAAGTAACAATGAACTCAAATCTCTTTTTGACAGTTGCAGTATCGAGACTAACAATTATACACATACATTTGAGGCTTTAGAAGACTTGGGAACTAATACATAGTTAAATATATTTTTCTCATTTTTACCTATTCAGTTAATAAGGATATCAAATAAGTTGTATGTAAGAAAAAGTAGTTTCAGTTTTTTCTAATAAATATCGAGGAACTAATATGTTTCATCCAATAACACAGCTACATGACTAGACATCGGCCATAAGACAGTTTTGAAACATTTGTTGTAAAGCTTGCTTCGAAAAACCTTTAAAAAAACATTAAAAAGCTGAAAAACATAAAAACCGAAATTATTTTCTCCCCAAGCCCATAAAATGCTGAAATGTTCCGATATTTTCGCAGGTTTGGTGAACGAGCAAGTGCTTCAGTTCATCATATCCCAAGGCAAACTAGAGAGGCCCGTAGAGTGTCCAAACCTGCTATGGGAGATCATGAGTAGATGTTGGGAATGGTATCCGCGAGATCGGCCAACGTGCTTCGAGGTCGTCGAGACGCTTCAAGTAAGTTCCTCCGCCCATATCTAAAGTAAAACAATCGCTCACGCTAAATTCTGACGATTCACAGGATCAAGTGGGCCAAGATTTCAGAGTGGTATCCTATTGCCACAGTAAAGAAGGACAGGAGTTCCTATTTACCCAAGGCAGCGCCAGACCAAATAACCCGCCAGCTCTCACTTCGGGTGTCAAACATCTGTAGGGGAATGAAAAAGGAGAAGAAGAAGAAGACCCGGCAAAACCTCAACAGATTCCAATGTCACAGTACTGAGACTTGTCCTCTAGTCCAAAACAGGGAAATTCCATTAGATGTTAAGTGATAAGTGATAGTGATGAGACTTAGGAAGTACGGTGTTCATACCATTAATTTTAGTATCGTTGTACATAGTATTTATAAAAAAAAAACTTGTTATTGCATGTTTTCCGTCATTCTCTTCGATCGTTGGTGAATTCTCCTTAATGTACAAGCTAATTCAATGTTACTAGATTCGACATTATTGCTATAACTCACTGTTTAAAGTCATAAAGAAACCGACAATAAACAATACACTTCGCAGCATTAGTCATTATGGTTATGCAACTCAAAATACTTCTAAGAAAAGACCAGTAGCTTATAGGGTTCAAGATTAAATTAATATTATTTCAAAAAACCACACTCATTTAACCTGTACTTGTACATTCTGGAAATTTACATAATAAAATACTACCAGCATACTTACATTAAGTTATCGTTTGAACATAACGCTATATTATTTATTGAATTTGTTATTTTCGTTTATTAATTTAAATCAATAACATATCAACGCAACACAATTGGTACAGGACTTTTCTTCATAACCTCAAATTGTGTCAAAAACAAATCCCTCAACTTGTAAACGTCATGCAACTTATTGTGATTTCAGTAAAAATGATCTAATACCTCATTGTAAATGCATGCTATGTAGGAATTAGTTTATTACTCATCGGAGATTGATTTATTCAAGATGTAGTGAAGAAAGCATATATAATAAAAATTGATATTTACTGAAATTATATATCTACCTAAATATATTTTACGGCAATTAAACGCTTGACATAACACTATCTCAGGATTGAAACTCGAGGTACAAAGCGGTACGCCACTAAACGACAGTTCCACGCAGTGCAGGTTATTTATCGACCGTGGAATATTGCTAAAAAGAATTAAAGAATTGTCAATATATTTTCCCCGAATTTGTGGAGCCGTTATAATAGTAAGTTAATGTATTTTTTAAAGTTATTTTTGTTTTGTATAAATAAATAAATAATTTTTCAACCCAGGAAATGTTTTATTTCGTTAACCGATAAAAAAATGTAGAGAAATGGTAAAGGTATAATAAAAATTGTTAGAACCGCTTTCTATCAAATCTAATAGTTCTACAGATTTGGTGAAGGTGTGTGGCAATTAAAATACTGAATTCAATAGGGTTGCTCTGTATTTATACCTTACAAAAAACTCGGTTAAAGCCACAACACCAAATGTATCAAGATGGCGGGATCCACATTCGACCGGGCGTAGCGCGTATACAATTTAATATCTAAGCAACTACACTAACATTTATATATGCAACTATATATACATACGACGGTCATCATCGTAACGCCTCCAGCGAATTATTTATATATCCAACAACATACATATTAGTTGATTCAGTAAAATTAAATTATAGAATTAAACAACGTTTTAAATAAATGTATATTAAATATATAGTTTATGTAAATGTAAAAACAAATTTGATTTAATGCAGTGCTGTTGTATTACTAAATATTTCTGGGAAAAAGTCCTGATATTCAGTTGGGTCTGAAGCTCCAATGTACACCACTCCTTCTTCTGGAGATAATTTTACAGGTACTACTGTTTCTACCACAACTGGCACAGCTGGTATTTCTGGAGCTGTCGGATTGGACTGTGTAATGACACCTGAACGGTGCAAATTAATAACTGCGAGATATATTTTTAAATTAAACGTTACCTGGACTATCTCCAGTGAACTGAACGGCTCCTGCTTCTTTGCGACTTGCCGAAACACTACCCGTGTCTCCCTCTGTTGATATCAACGGACCTGAGGGTCCTTTCACCGTCGTTTTAGATGACGGACCCTTAACTGTAATTCCCGGTTCGTCAGATCCGATTATAATTCCTCCCCCATCCAGCGGTGCTGCGGATGACAAAGTGATCATTGAGATAACTAGAAAAAACAACTGCAAACCAATTTAGTAAATAATTTTAAAACAATAGATACGCGCAACTTTACCAAGAACATTATATCAGCCTAGTTCCCGATACCTATTCGCGAAGTTATTGAAAATGAAACTAAATCGTTTAAGATTACGATGTATTATGTTAAAGTGAAAAAGGGCGTGTCTGTTATGTTAATTGGCATTAGATTATGCATTTCAACCTTCATTTGTTGCAGAAAAATGGATAATTCAATGCAAATATGGTTAATACCTTGGTAAGTTACGCGAACCAATGTCATTGTTATTTTTTATGACTCTTTAGTAAGAGGCAGTTGATTTGCTTTTATTTTACAGATACACTTTATGCAACAACTTGTGTGAAGATGTAAATCTAAAAAAAAAGCTATTTAAAATTATTTACTTAATTATTGTTTTAACGTATTCCTAATATTCAGTAAAATAATACTTTCAGTATTCAAATATGTGAATAATATAATTTCGACAACTAATTTTACTTATTGATATTTTACCGAATATTATAAAAAATTAATTTGGCATCACGTCACTTAACAAGGTCATCAATTAGTAAATTATTTAAATAATTGTGTAAACAGTTATATCGACATAACCTAACAAAAAATGATCTACTTGAACTTTATTCGAAAGTTATTTCAGTTGTAATTAAATTTTATGTGATATGATGATGAAGGTAACCGAAAAGAGTATTGAGGCCCCATGGGGTGCCATTGCGCGTAAGTGTTGTTTTGGTGCCTAATATATTATTATACATATTCGTTTGTAGTGAAATTATGGGGCGATGAAAGTAATCAGGCAGTTTTAACAGTTCACGGTATAATGGATAATGCGGGTAGTTTCGACACTCTTATACCTCTATTACCACAAGAGTATTTTTATATTTGTGTGGATTTACCAGGTCATGGTAAATCTAGCCACTTTCCCCCTCATCTACCGATACATTCCCTAGACTATATAATTGTTTATCAGCTTGTAACCAAGTACTTTAAAAGGAATAAATATATAATAATGGGTCACAGTTATGGAGGACAATTAGGCCTGATATTTGCACAATTTTATCCAGAACTAGTAGACAAATTAATAATGTTTGACACTGTGGTTCTTTTCCCAATACCTACAGATTCTTTAAAATTCTACTTGTTAGAAAAATTTAAGCTCTATTTATCCATAGAAGATAAACTTAAGACAGGCAAAGCTCCTCAGTACACATACGAAGAGGCTCTGCAACGGGTGATGGAGGTACATCCTGACTTATTTATATGTAATTTGTTTTAAAAAATTGATTTTAGGGTCATCCTCCACAAATATCTCAGGAAGCTGCTGTGGGTATTTTAAAAAGAATGCTAATAGCTAAGGACAATGGTAAATTTGAGTTTTCATTAGATCAGAGATTAAAAAATTTCATTAATCCCATACATGATGTTGCATATGCTGCAAAATTAATTAAAAGATATCCTCTTAAGTGCCCTATTCTCATAGTATTTGGAACAGATAATCAGGCTCAAAGAGAGTATGTCAGGCCTGTTTTGCAATTACTGCAAAAACAAAAGAATGTTACCATTAAATTTGTACCTGGTTATCATGATGTTCACAATGAAAAAGCTTCTGAAGTAGCTCCCCATGTGGTTGAATTTTTAGCTAAAAAGAAAAGTAAATTATGAACATAAAAATTAACACAAATTGTTATTGCCTGTTAATGTATTTTTATCAAGTCCATATAATTTATTATAACAATATTTTATACATTATTTATATTTTAAACAATTCACTTGGAATAAAGGATGTTTAATATAACTTGAAGCAAGTTTTATTGTTTTTTGATATATTATTATACAATTTGTAATTATAATAAATAAAATTGAAGTTATGACGTCATAGAACTAAATCACGAAAAAATGCCTAAAAATCAAAGTCACTAGACCATTGACAGATGAGGTCTGAAGAATGTTGTTTGGTGGAGCATTGTTTATAAATTCTCGACCGTAAAGATAAACTGAGAGTTTTTTGTTTTTATTTGGTTATTTATCTTGTACTCAATTAAACAAAAACTATAATGCAATTCTAGTTGCGATTCATGTACATTAACTTGTTTACATTATTTTGGGATGTTTTTATCAGTTCTTAATATCACTAAAAATTCAAAATCGTTTGTTTGCTTATAATTTGGTCGAAAGATGTGAAGAACTGTGTTGTGTTAACATAATACCAATGTCGACTTACGCATCTACTCAGATATGGCTTTGGCTGATATTCAAATTTATGTTTTTGGTAGTTGTTACTTGTAAGTCATGTTTCTAATTTTATTGAATCTGTTTTACACTAATCTCTTATTATAGTTCAAAGTCAATTGTCAACAAATCATCCAATATCATTAATATATTCTACTACAAAAGATATAAGAAATTTTACTTTTACAAAAAGTAGAGATAAACCAAAGACATCAGTACTAATAAGGAATTACACATTTATATCAGCAATAGATTTTCATTATGCCAAAAAGAAAATGTGTTGGTCTGATCAAGAATTATCCAGTATATATTGTTGTGATTATGATGGAAATGTTGCAGATAATAAAGTAAGTAACTATAATTCAACAATTTAATCCAGTTTGTATAAAACAAATTTCCAGAAAAAAATAATTGGAGACATTTCCTCTCCTGATGGCCTTGCTATTGACTGGTTTACCAATAATATTTATTGGACAGATAGTGATTTCAATCAAATTGTAGTTGCTACTATAGAAGGGAAGCATCGAAAAGTTCTCTTTTGGACAGATATAGATCAACCTCGTGCCATAGCCGTAGTTCCTATGAAAGGGTATTTGATTCACTATATTAAGGTATACTTAACAAAATTATTTAAAACTTTAGTCTGTTATTTTGGACCGATTGGGGAGAAGTACCTAAAATTGAAAGAGCTGGAATGAATGGAGATCCAAATACTAGAAGGGTAATTGTATCAGAGCATATATATTGGCCTAATAGTATAACAGTTGATTATGAAGCTGAAAAGATATACTGGTTAGATGGAAAGTTGTTGTTTATAAAGGTATTATTCTGTAAGTGTTGGTATATTTGGCGGATTTCTATATGCACCTATTTTAGGTTATGGATTAC
The DNA here is from genome assembly GCF_030347505.1 of Rhynchophorus ferrugineus. Classification (NCBI taxonomy): domain Eukaryota; kingdom Metazoa; phylum Arthropoda; class Insecta; order Coleoptera; family Curculionidae; genus Rhynchophorus; species Rhynchophorus ferrugineus. Next base: position 32,280,298 of record NW_027472590.1, read on the forward strand.
GATGGGAAACATTTACATACTATTTTAGATAGTAAAGGTCTTTCTTATCCTTATGCATTATCCCAAATATCAACGAAATTATTTTGGACAGACTGGAAGACATCGTGAGTAATATTTTTTATATGTTGTATATTGTATTATATTATATTTTTGTTATTACAGAGCAATAAACTTTTATGACTTTGATACAAAACACCAGCCAACAGAATTATGTATTGCCACTCAAGTAATTGATGTAAAAGTGTACAGTAAAGAGAGACAAATTCTGAAACCACATGCTTGTGAAATAAATAATGGTGGATGTTCACACCTGTGTTTATTAGCACCAGAACCTCCACTGTACTCATGTGCCTGTCCTATAGGAATTAAGCTTGTAGACAATAAAACTTGTGCTGATGGTCCAAAAGAAGTCCTTTTGTTGGCTAGAAAAACAGATATTTATATAATTTACTTAGATTCTCCAGATTATAGTGTAAAGCCTATACCACTTAATAATGTAGTGTATTCCATAGCAGTTGATTTTGATCCAATAGAGAAATATATATATTGGTCTGATGATGAAGTTAGGAAAATACAAAAAGCAACATTGGATGGTTAGTTAAACAATCACAGTTTTATTTGTTGTGCATTTTGGTTCATGTTAAATTCATAGGGAAAGATCAACAGGACGTCATTATGGCTGAAATTCGTGATCCTGATGGTATTGCCCTGGATTGGATCGGTCGAAATATCTATTGGGCTGATACAGGTACCGATAGAATCGAAGTAGCCAGATTAACTGGCGGATATAGAAAAGTAATAATAGGTATGTCTGATTATTGATCCAATTTCCTTCCGATCATCATTTTTTATTGGTAGGTGACGGCTTGATAGACCCCAGGGGAATTGCGGTGGCGCCAGAATTGGGATGGCTTTTCTGGTCAGACTGGAATGAGAAAGACACTAAAGTAGAGAGGTCTAATCTAGACGGCTCAGAACGGATTCAGATCGTTCGGCATAACCTTGGATGGCCAAATGGAATAACTTTAGGTAGGTAAAATCTTTAGTCTCCGCCATACTTCTCTCCTCCTCTTTTCAACTGTTTGAAGCGTCTCTGGAACCATTTATAGTTTTGATATCCAACATATAACTTCACATCAATAAAACGTTTTCCCTTTAAATTGTTCCACATTTTCGGGAAGCACAGCTAGGACTATCCAATAAAGTCTAGTCATACATTTATTCCTCCAAATATCTTTATATGATTGCTATCAACTATTATGAAACAATATTTACTTTTCCAGATATTCCCAACAGGAAGATATACTGGTGCGACGCGAAAAAGGACAGGATTGAATTCTCCAATATGGACGGAGAGGACCGAAAAGAATTGATCAATGAAAATGTTCTCCATCCTTTCGGTTTCAGTTTGATGGGAACGTATTTATATTGGACTGACTGGCAAAGGAGGACGATAGATAGAGCTCATAAGGAGACCGGTATTTTCCAGTTAAAATCGTTTGAACAGCTCGAATTGTATGCCGTCGAATTACAGGTGATAACAGAGAACTCATTGTAGACCAGATGGAGAACGTGATGGGACTGAAGGCGGTGAGATTAGAGCGACCGACCGGTTGGAACTTGTGCAAGGAGAACAACGGTAACTGTTCGCAATTGTGTCTGTATCGTAACAACAAGACCCGATTGTGCGCGTGCCAAATCGATTTCGAACTGGCCAGAGATAAACAGCGGTGTCTGAAGGCGGACGCCTTCTTGCTCTTCACCATGAAGGATAAGATCGGACGTGTCAGCATCATGAACGAACCCATAGAGAACAACTTCCATATTCCGAACATCAAGCACGCCAGGTTAGTTTCGCGCGGTGTTTTCTCATCGAATATCATTCATTTGTTTTTTTTTGTATCGAATAGCTCGATAGATTTCGATTCAAACTCATTGCGGATATATTGGAGTGACAGTAGACTGAGGGCAATAATGAGGGCGTACATGAACGGTTCGGAACCACAGAAGGTCATCGATTTAGGGCTGGCGTCTCCCGAGGGTATTGCTGTTGATTGGTTAGGTATTAAGCCGTCGGTTAAACAATTTTCATCGGGGATAACATCGCCGCTTGTTTGTATTCAGGTTTGAACATCTATTGGACCGACCCAATATCTCACAGGATCGAGGTTGCCAGACTCGCGGGCACATCGAGGAAGACCCTGTTGTGGGATAGTACTTATGAGCCACGAAGTATCGTCCTGGATCCGGTTTCGGGGTAAGACCGCTCTGGTTTCGAGTCGGAGTTTTGTGTATCAGTCGGGCGTCTCGATTTTCAGTTACATGTATTGGTCGGAATGGGGTCAGTCGAATTCGATCAAGAAAGCCGCTATGAATGGGTCGAGACAACGGAAACTGATTTCCACTAATGGGAAAGCGTTCGGGCTTACCCTTGACTACGACAAGAAAAGGTATACTGATAGGTTTGAGAAACAGTAATTCACGTTTTTAACGTGTCTTTAAATTTATTCATTTTATTAACAAAGTTTCATGTTTCAAAATTTTCTTAAAGGCAAATTGTACATATAGCCCGTTCAATAAAACAGTGAGCTCGCATCATCTGTACTGATGACGTCAACATGTCGCAGTGTTGCCGCATCAACTCTGTGTTTTAAATCATTTTGGCTTTGACATACAACAAAATCCTAATCTAAATAATATAGGAATATTATATTTCTCTCCAATATCATATTAGAATAAAAATAAAGTCACTTATTTAAGAAAATTGAAAAGTTAATAAAAACTCAAAGTTTCTAAATGATCATTCTCGAAAACATTTTTGATAGAGATTTTAACAAAACACGATTTAAAAACGTGGATTACTTTTTTTCTCGCGTGTTCATACATTTTTCCATCAGACTATATTGGGCGGAAAATATGGAGAACAAATCCGCTATTTGGTCCGCCGATTTGGATGGTAACGACAAGAAGACTATAGCAAGAGAGGGTGTTTACAACCCAACTGGTTTGGCTTTGTATAAGGAACATATATATTGGACCAGCGGCAGTAAGTATTAACTAGCGTTGGGAACTAACGACTGATTATAGTAGAAATAGTCGAACTAGCCGATAGTAAAATAAACTACGGACCGAAAATAGTAGTTACATTTCAGTCAACGCACACTTTTTCTTTTCAATGTTAACAGACGGAGATATACGAATTCCTTCCCGTGCTAATTTTGAGAGAGGGAAAGACGGAAATAATTGTTTGTTTCTCTGTGCTGTACAGATCAGTCAATTTTACATAATCCTAAATTATCAAGTGGCAGTGTGAAAAAGGAATAGAATAATGATCCCAAATATTGATATTTTATGATTATTATTCGTTGAAACTTGAATGAAAGAAGTTTTAACATTCAAGAGACTTAAACAAACATCAAGAGACGTAGAGAATCGAAAGTCAATCAAAAAAGACCCAAAAGTTGTCGAAATCGTGTTTTTACCTTATTAACAGGTCTATTGAAAAAACCCCGACCTTGCACATAGATGGCGCTACTAGAATTAAATCCATATGTTTTTTAGTTAGTCCTAATCCTCAAAGGATGCGTGTATAAATTTGACAGCTGTCGGATCATTAGTTTGTGAATTATAACATTTTGAAAAGCAACTTTTGTTATTGTGAAAAAAAAATGGATAAAAAGGAATTTCGCGTGTTGATAAAATATTGCTTTTTGAAGGGAAAAAATACAATTAAAACAAAAACTTGTCTTGATGCCGAGTTTGCGGGCACTGCCCCAGCAATATCAACCATCAAGTATGCCTAGTTTAGACGTGGTGAAATGAGCACCGAAGACGGTGAACGTAGTGGACGCCCAACAGAGGTTGTTACCAACAAGACATTTTAAAAAGCCACAAAATGATTTTGAATGACCGTAAATTGAAATTCAATGAAATAGCAGACACTCTAAATATATCAACTGAACGTGGACATCATGTCATCACGAATATTTGGGTATGAGAAAGCTCTGTGCAAAGTGGGTGCAGCTCGAGCTCACTTTTGACCAAAAACAACGACGGGTTGATGATTCGGAGCAGTGTTTGAAGATGATGAAACATAATAAACCCGAGTTTTTGCATCGATAAGTGAGAGTGGTTGGAACATGACTCCATCATTTCACTCCGAAGTTCAATCAGTTCAAAGCGTGAGAAAACGCAACAGTCGGCTGACAAGGTTATGGCGTCTGTATTTTGGGATGCGCATGGAATAATTTTCAATAATATTCATAATTTCATTGACTAGCTTGAAAAAAGAAGGATCATCAACAGCGACTATTACATAGCGTTATTGGACCGTTTGAAGGACGAAATCGCCGAAAAATGGCCGCATTTGAAGAAAAAGAAAGTGCTGCCTCATCAAGACAATGCACCGTGTCACAAGTCAGTGAAAACGATGGCAAAAATCCATGAATTGGACTTCGAATTGCTTCCTTATCCACCGTATTTTCCGGATCTGCCCCCCAGCGACTATTTCCTGTTCTCAGATCTCAAAAGAATGCTCGCTGGGAAGAAATTTTCGTCGAATGAAGAGGTGATCGCTGAAACTGAGGCCTATTTTGAAGCACAAGACAAATCATACTACAAAAATCGTATCGAAAAGTTGGAGGGTCGCTATTATCAGTGTATCACCCTTGTAGGAAATTATGTTGAATTAAAAACACTAATTTTGCCAAAAAAATATGTTTTACTATGGTACAATATAAATACAATCAGACTATAAACTAAAATTAAAAATATATGTATTACATATAAAATCTATGTAAGTATAAATTCGGCACAATATTTTTAAGGTCGCGGCTAAGATGGCAAAGCCAGAACGTTGCAATCCAGTCGAATAAATCTAGTAGTTTCGAAAATTGTAAGTGAAAGTACACGACTGAAACAATCTATGGTAAAAAGTAGTCAAATCAGTCGAACCAAAAATAGCAACTGAAAGAGTCGATAGTAAAAAGGAGTCATTTACTGAACAGTAAATAGTCGTTTTCAGTCGATAGTTCCCTAGTATCAACCATATTAATTGACCGTAAAAATACATTGACGTCATCGTTCTAGATCAATTATACCGAGCTCTGAAATATGACGGGTCGGCGCTGACGAGGGTGATGTCGTTATCAGAAAATCCAACGGATCTGATCATGTATCAGTCCGCCAAGCAGAATCAGACGAATCAGTGTGCCATCAGCAACGGCGGGTGCTCGCATCTTTGTCTCGCGTTGTCTTCCGAGAATCCCGAGGAAAGCACCAAATATACCTGCGCCTGCCCCACCCATTATGTCTTGCAGAACAACGAGTGCATCCGTGAGTAACTGTTTTGTTCCTACTTCGTATAAATCATCAGTTTTTTATTAAATATTTCAGCGCCATCTAATTTTATGATATACAGTCTCAAGAACGTGGCAGTTCGCCTAGTACCTGATATATCCGATTGTCCTGAGGCGGTGTTGTCAGTTCAAGGCTTGAAAGCTGTGCGATCGATTGATTATGATCCAAAAAATAATGTTATGTATTGGGTAAGTAGACAATGTGCATTTACCAGGTATTATTCGTTTCTTCCTAATTCGACATACTATATTCTTCACTGACATTCTATTTCGCAAGCTGAGAACACGGTTTCGTAAGTGATTGTGTATCAAACAAAAAACCAAAATTAACTTGGTGAATCCTTAGTTAAAAGGTTAAGTAATACAACAGTGAAGACCTAAAGATATTGGCTAAACGAAGTGTATGTATGATTAAAAAATTATTAAAATCTTCGTCATAATTAGTGGGAATGGAAGTGTTGAGTTGTTAAGGACAGAAACAATTTATTTTCTCCCTTTGCATAAATTAATGCACGAGTTTGTTTATTTAAATGAATATTTCGTCTGTCTGGTTTAGGATAATACTGATTCTGTCATCTGACCCAACAGATGATTATACGTAGGACATAAAGAATTATACTGTTCTTGATTCTTGCCTTCCATTATTGATACATTTTCCTTCTTCTTAATTCTGATTAAATCTTGACACTCTTGGCTGTTTCTTAACAAATGTTCTTTGAATAATTCTGTAATTAGTTTACTGTTTCTGGTCTTGATTCTGTAACTCTTTCACTCTTTTTATTCGGTTATTCTTGGTAATTCGGTTGTTCTCCAATTCTGTTACACATTCTGATGTTCTGTTAGTAAGACATTTACAGCATTGGTTTTGGTGTTTTTAAACGTTTGTTATGGGGGTTTCCTCCATAATTAGTGAAAATTAGTGACAATGCTCTATTTCATCAATTGACACTTGTACACAAGCTGCTGTCATATTCACCTGATCTGGTATCATGCGATTTTTACTTAGCCGAGGAATTGCGGTAACCTTTTTTCCCCAGAAAAAGTGACCTAAAGAAACTCGACAGGCTCTTTGACTGTAGAAATCCGTGGGTGACGGAAATTTTTGTTAAATCATTAACACCATTTAAAAAAATCTTTTTATTTTGAAAGTCACCATTTGATTCTCCCGTTACCAGATCGATGGCAAGGTTCATGCCATAAAATCGTCAAACATCGGTAGTCAGCTGGTAAATTTGGTGGTACCTTCCAGTAACGACATAAGACCCTTCGATATTGCTATCGACGCCATCGGCCGGCTGCTGTTTTGGACCTGCGCGGTTCAGAACATCATCAACGTCACCCGTTTGGATAACTCGAACCCGTTCGGGAACCTAAAAGCCAAAGATGGAGAACATCCTAGGCTGATAGTGATCCACGTAACCAAAAGGTATTCGCTTTTACATCAAAAAAGTCAATAAGCACATTCATATACATTTTAGATTGTTATTCTATACGGACGTGGGTGATACTCCGCAATTAATAAGAACTCGTCTCGATGGGTCTCACCGAATTATCATCACCAAGGCCAGCGACATAACTGCGTTGGCGGTGGACACCGAAAACGATTCGATAGTGTGGTCTCAAGGTCAGAGTATTTACATCAGCAATATCGATGGCGAGAACAAGTGAGTACCCCCAATTAGACTCAGTCTCAATGTCGTACTATCGTACTTTGTTCCAGGCACGTGCTGGTCAACGAAAGTAAATCCAAAATCACTCAGCTGACCGTACACTTAGGGTGGCTCTACTGGGTGGACAAGGACTTGAACCAGCTTCAACGGCTTGAACTGACAACCGGAAAATCGAGAACGACCCTGCCCATTCAGGTGTCTCACATCGTCGACTTGATTTCGGTTAAAAAACCCCAGAACCATAGCTGTTATGACCAGGTGAAATGTTCGCATTTTTGCGTACTGAATGGTAAGTCAACGAACCCCGAGGTGGTTCACGGTAGGGATGTCGAAAAAATATCGATATATCGGTAAAAAGAATCGATATTTTTGTTAGCTGATATTTTTCTATATTTTATTCAAAATAAATTAAATACATTTTTTAAACATTATAAAATCCTTTTAGTTGTTAATTGGTACTTCTTTTAAAGGTTAGGATTAAAAATTTTACTATTTTTTAAATATTTAGAGAATATCGGTATCTTTTGGGCTGAAATATCTATATTTTTTCACCGATATATCGAAATCGAAAACAAAGTCTTTTCCCTTTTTCAAATTTATTTAGTACCACAAGTTTAATAGAATCTATTAAAATACTCTCTTTTTTTCATTATATTTTTCTTCATGAATATAAATTATCTAAAGAGCCCTCATGTTCATCCTTTTTACCATTTCCTATAGGCTAATGAGATGGAAAAAATTACTTATGATGAGTGCTTTAAATAATTTCTCAAACATACTAGCTGGAAGATGTATATATATATTCCTGAAACCATGAGCTCTAATAGATGCAAAAAAAAATATATTTGTTCGGATAATTACATATGTTTTTTTTTTAATGAAACAAATCCCTTCAAGGTAGTTATTAATTTTTTAATTTAAGCACTATTTTACCCGTCCAAGCCCTGAATCGCTTTGCATCAAAATTCCTAGTGTATTGAACTTTGGTTCATCCTCTCTTAAAAGGTTTGCATTTAATAGCTATTATTTTAATGCAATGGCAACTATCAAATTATTGATCCAAGAATAAATGTATATCGCCGTTTGGATAGCTTCTTTGGGAAGAACCAAAACATGTTGCAACGCTCCTAAATTTCTTTGATACTTAATCCAGTTAGTTTGGGATTTTTAACATTATCAACTATTTTTTAAAGACAGCCAAATACTTCTTCGAATGAAACCGACTCTGCACTTCTTTACTATCTGTCCATCCGGGTACTACAACGCTTCCTAGATCGAGAATTTACTTTATTTATTGTACTACCAACTTATATGTACTAATGAACTAATAATCTCTAAACACACTATTCCATACGTTAGACACACTTAAAATGACGCTTGAAACAAATAAACAATAAACGCACCATAGAAACAAAGTGAACTAATCACGTCCCGTCGTGGCTCTTAACATAGCGATGAAAACAAGCAATAAGTTAAAAGTAGCGACAGCTAGATGTTGAAGGTTAAATCTCTATTTCTCCGTGATAATGACTTATCCAAATTATTTCAGGAACATATCCGCACTGTGCCTGTCCTCACGGCAAAATGTTGCAAGAAGACAAAGGATCGTGTCAGACCATTCCCAATTGCGGACCGGAACGATTTACTTGTACAGCGGTATCATCCGAATCCAGAGATTGTATTCCAATATCATGGCGCTGCGATCGGTAAGTACACCATTGCTTTTGGCTATAAAGTTGTAACCAAGTTATGCTCGTCCAAGTCGTTATTTGGGGGGGGGGGTTATTAAAAAATAAGATTAAAATTTATTTATATTACAGGGGGAAGTTAAAAAATAAGTTTTTAATATAATATTTTATTTAAATATTTAACCAGTATAAATAAGATTAAAATTTATTTATATTACAGGGGGAAGTTAAAAAGTAAGTTTTAATATAATATTTTATTTAAATACTGGTTAACATTCGTTTAAAATATTTTCTAAATACAGAATCTAATAATGAAAACTGATAACTTATTTTCTAGTTGTACATTATTATTGCCGAAATATTATAAAGTAAAAAGCTAAAAATTAAAAAATAATTTGTCAAATATATTTAAATACAATATTTGAATTTATTAGAGCAATTAGAAGTTGCAATTTTGATTTCGAAACCTTTTATTTTTTATGTATTTTAGGATATGATATGTAACCATCCAAAATTTTTCATTTTTGCCCTTTACAATCTTTTTTTTTCATCCACCAGAACAAGCAATACCTAATTATTACTTTTCTTATTATGTTTCCCTCCTCTGAATGTTGAACACAAGTCATAGTTTTAAAAAATAGTGACATTTGCTGACATAACATTTTATCATGAATTTTCTTTAAAAAAAAATCTAGAGATGGCTTCAAAAGTTACCCAAACCTCCTTCTGGTACGTCCTCTTCCAGTTCACCTGACTTTTGAATGCCGAGACGAAATTGCCAGATATCGGAGAAACTTCTCTAATCCCGTAGCTTTCCAAAAGCTAATATTTCCATTGCTTTGTGATTTTCATTATATCGTAATTTGTAGGCAAAATGATTGTTCTGACGGAAGCGACGAGTGGGACTGTCCCAGTTGTCAAGCTCACCAGTTCAGATGCCAGGACGGCCATTGTATTGATAAGTCTTACGTTTGCAACAACGTCGATGATTGTGTCGATCGTTCGGACGAGAAGAATTGTTGCGAAAATGGATTCCAGTGTCCGCACACGGAAGTAATCACTTCTCGTATAAATCGTCGCCCGTTTATTAATCCATCCTGTTACTCTAACCAGGTTTGTTTACCGTCTACATCAATATGCGACGGGAACGAGGATTGCGCCGACGGATCGGACGAAAGGGAGTGCCAGAGTCAATCGAGCCACGTAGAGATATGGAAAGGACCCGTTTTCTTGATAATAGGCTTCTTAGCGTTCATGCTGCTCATCTGCATGTTGTTCATCTTGAGGAAGAAATGCTTGCATCGCGAGGATGTCGTCGAACAGCCGGAAGACAGCCTGAGTCCCCTGGATCCCAACGGCCATAACAAGAATCTGAAACTGAGAAAAGGTATTCCACTTGTTGCTTTCATGCTTAAAATTAACTTTATTAACGAATTATTCTTACCTATCATATCCGGCCTATCATAGTAAAACATATTTTTTTGGCAAAACTAGTTTTTTTTAATTCAACATAATTCCCTTCAAGGGTGATACACTGATTATAGCGACTTTAACTCTAAGCTGTTATTCTTTTTGTCTAACATGATGTTTCCAGTTTAACATACTGTCAATATCTATTCCGAGGTATATAGCTGATTCTGCTTGAGGAATCGACCATCCGTCAAGTGATATAATTAGGTTTTTGTTATTTCGCAAGGCAAAATTAGCATGGACAGATTTGGAGCTATTAAACTATATTATCCAGGCTTTAGTCCATTTGTAGATATTGTTGATTGCTATTTGTATTTCTAAGTATTGTTTCCTTTGTTGTTGGGATATCTGCAGTATAGAGCAGATACAGGAGTGGTCCCAAGGCACTAACCTGTGGAATTCCAGCTAAAACAAGTTTAAGTGTTGAGAGTGACCCTTCATACGATACTCTAAATTTTATTTACAAGGCAGTATATCATTTCTTCGAATGCGTTTTCAACAACCGCTGTTACTCTGTTCACTTGGTCGATCGTCTAGTGGTGATTTCAAAATCCTGGAAATCTGATATTTCTATAAATGGTTTAATATGTTTTAACAGCAGTTTCTCAAATAATTTTGATATGGCGAGTAGCAGCGAAAGATCCAACTTGTTCTGCCGATTTGTCAGGTTTTTTGAGCATAGTTATTCGAGCAACCTTAACACATTCCGGAACATACTAGAGTCTCAAACAAGCATTGAATATATATGTCACCATGATTATTGTTTTCCGTGACAGCTCTTTCAATAACCCAGGTGAAATATCATCAATTCCAAGAGTATTATGTCATATCTATAGAAATATGATTCATCTACCCATTTTCGTACTTTCTTTCAGCATTTCGGATACGTGCATCTATAATTTTTTTTAGTATCAAATAAATAATCACGAGGAGGCACTAGTTGTGGTTACTACGAAGGGTTTCCGAAAACGTACCAATTTAATCACAATAATGCATCTGTTACTGGGTTTCCAGTAATAATCCTTCATCTAAATTGATCAGTTGATGTTGGTAAATCTTATAAGTTATAGTTTTATAACGGTTTGGTTTTGGAACACTTACAGCTAATCCGCAAGTTGCAATTCTTTTGGAATGGGTCGAAGTATACTTGTTATTGGAATTTTTAGCTATTGTCTAAACTAAACAAAAAGGATATGTTGGATAAGTGACGGCATTGATAGGAATTATTTTCGAATTATAATATAGTCGAATCAATTTTCATTCATAGGTATCCCTGATGTGGTACGTATGTCTATGTTAAACGACAGTCGACCTTCCACTTATGACCGAAGACATATCACGGGTGCTTCAAGTAGTTCAAACACGAACGGTTCAAGCAGTGGATGCTACCCGAGGGAGACGTTGAATCCTCCACCAAGCCCTGCCACCACGGCCGCTTCAACGAGAGCAAGCAGTCCTTCTAGATACCGACCGTACAGGCACTATAGGTAACTTCTTTTGTTTTATTATTTCCAACGAAATGTTAACAAAACCGAACGTTTCAGATCTATAAATCAACCGCCGCCTCCTACTCCGAACTCCACCGATGTCTGCGACGAGAGCGACTACAACTACCCCCTCAGTCGGAGGTACGAGGGTTCGTTCCCGCCGCCTCCAACGCCCCGATCTCATTATCACCAAGAAAGTTGCCCCCCTAGTCCCAGTTCGAGAAGTTCGACGTACTTCAGTCCCCTACCTCCCCCGCCGAGTCCGGTGGCGGGTCCCAGAGGCGACTCGGATTCGTGAGCGCGTCGTAGTCGAAACAGGCGTTTGTTTTTTTCGTTAACTATTCGGATTATAAATTACGTTGATGTTTGAAAGAAAATTCTGTTTACCTCATTAGTTCGTAATGGTAGTTGATAAGGTTATTTATTTTATTCCGAATGTTTTGATGGATCGAACGCAGATCGGTGTGGGAGACGAGGAAACGCAAGTTTACAGAAACTTTTCTTTCTAAGTGCAATCGTCCTGATCGGTTTTTCTTTTTGGGCATTCTTTTAAATTTATTTTACGCATAAGGTATCTCATTAGGTTAATTCATTTCACTGTTGTTAGCGGACCATAGCGATGATGTGGGTAGATTAATGAAGACAAATTAACCAATTATTATCAATAGTTCAACGACTGACTCGAGTAAGTAGACCTAAATTCATACTTAAACATAAATTTGGTCGGTTGTTCGTTCGAAATTTACGAGAAACGTTCTTGTTTAAGGGAACCTAGTACCTTTATGTCTGTTTTAAATTATATTTTATAGGTTGTTTTAAGGAATCAATGCCATTAATATTATTTGTATAGTTACGGTGAAGCACCTAAAGCGACGTTACTGATTGCCATAGAGAAATCACATTACACAATGTGGAATGAGGTTTTCCTACATTAGGTGTACCGCTGGTTATTTCAGTTACAGATTACAAAAATGTATATGTGTGTGTGTTCTTTTTTTTTGTATAAGTTACTAACGACCTTTACTTGTAAGAAGTTGACCTCGTTACCTGTTTATTCTAATATTACTAGATTAATTTATCTCATAGGACTCTAGATTAGGAAAATTAAAAAAAATGAAGATGAAACAAAACAAAACCTATTGTGATAGCTTTTAATATACGATACGCATAACTTTTTCTCCGATTAGTGGAGACTGAGATGAAGCTTTAAGAAGAAAATCACCTTTTGTGCCTATACTTAACTTAGCGTATACATGTAAATATATGTTATGGTTATTTTTTATAACCTGTATAAACATCTGTTTCACTCAAATTTATAATGAAATATACATGAGAAAAAAATATCTTTTATAAAAGCCTTGTTTTATTTTCCACTCCCTTTTTATCATTTTGGTACATTATTTTCATTTTTTGCTTGTTACATTTTGTAGAAATGTTAATTAACAAAATCTGTTTCAAAGTGCCATTACTTTCTTACTTCACCATATAGAATTTTTTTATCATAGAGATTGGTCTATGGTTTTAATTACAAAACAGAAATATGTCCGTATATGCTATGATTTTAATTTTACCCGTAGCTTTCTAATTTATATGTACCGAGTTTTAACTGACACACAAAAGATGTCACCACTGAAAATTATTTCGGTTATAGTTTATGTTTTTTTAATATAAATTGCACTTTTACTTTCACAACTTTTACTTAAGAGATTGACCTCATTACTTGGTTATTATAATATTAATAGTTAATAAGTTAATTAATAAAAAAAAGAATGAAACGTAACAAAACATATTCTCCTTTTAATTGACGAGACAAAATATTTTGCTCAATGAATCGAATCTTCTAAAAAACTTTAAGTAAGAAAAGGTTTGCTTTCATTTAAGTTAAGCGTAAACATATAAATTTATCATGGTTGATAACCTATATAAATATTTGTTTCGTTCAAATATATAATGAAAAACATTAGAAAATATCTTTATTGCATTTTTTATTTTATTTTTGTTCCTTTCTATCATTTAATACAATATATATTACATTTGCCTATAACGCTTTCTAAAATAATTAATTTAGTTAATTAATAATTAATTCCCTTCGCCATTTAGCATATTTTAATTTTTCCGCGATAACCTTCTATGGATAGGAAAAAAAGTTTTCTATAACTACCAACCAAAGATGTCACCGCTATAAGTGAAAACTCAAAATTATCAGCTAAGTAATGTTTTTTTTCTAGAAAATAATTAAGTTATACTAAGAACCCTAATAACAATCTATATGTAATAACAAAAGTAACTGACAAAGTATTATTATAAACCAACGTATAACTTTTTAGTAACATTTAATTCAATGAAAAAATCTTTACATAAAGAAAATTTGAATCCACAGAAACAGTAGTTTTCGCGCCGTGGGAATTTAAACAATGCAGCCAATAGTACGGATTTTAATAGGTCAAACGAGATGTCCCTAGATCGCATAACAATTTGAGCAGAAAACCGCCCAATAGTAGAGCGAGTAGAACTCGAATACCATTGATTTCTGTTCAGTGTCTGTGTGAAACTGTATATAATTTTTCCTTATGCACTAGGGCGTGAAAATTCGAAAATATGGCGTTTTTTAGATCAGTTTAACGATATCTGTTTTAGTTTTTTTTAATCGGTGTGCATGTCGTGTTTTAAAGTGTGCTATATATTTAAGTTATTCGACTGTTTTAAAAATGTTTTGATGTCAAAGTTAGGTTATGGTTGTTTAGGATCTGCTGGGCCTCCAACCTGTACGAAATATTGGAAATGAGTACTTGGGCAGCAAGAATGCATAGGCGCGCGGCCACATTCAGTAACGTTGTAACTTCTTGCGGTCACCCCTCCGGCCCCTATCCTAGAAGATTAGAAAAAGTTAAGTTCGGAGTGCCCCTTGAAGAAGTGTGCAAGAACGACATCCCTGGTCCGTTACTGGTAATGTGAAAGTGTCCCGAAACAACCGAAAGTGTAAACAATACCACTGTTTTAGGTTTTAATCCTAAAACTAAACAAGGAAGCGCCTTACAGAAAAGATGTTTTCCGGGCGCCAGGGCACCAAGGAGCAATGAAAAAATTAATACATTTCCTTCAAACTGGTCGATTGGTCAACATGGATAATTTTAGTGTGTATACCATAGCTAGCGTTCTAAAAAAATTCTTAAGAAAAGTGCCTGGTGGAATATTTGGAAAGGACATTGAACAAGAGTTTTTCCAAGTTATCGAGTTCTCAGATCTGCATTTGCAAAGGGATGAGATTCATAGGTAAGTTTCTGTTATAACGTTTTAATAGTGCTGAAAAATGAGCTATTTACAAACATTCAAATCTAATCTGCAACACTAATTAGAATGTTATCTTTATTGTGTACATTACAATGTATTTTTATTAATATTGCATGTTGGAGAAAACATTATTTGAAAAGATACAAATTGTTGGGAGATATTAAAAGGCTTCCTACTTATTAATTACCATTATTTCATAATTTTATGGTTTAGAAACATAATTTTGTTTTTGTTATGGTTTTTCTCGATCTCCAAACTGGGAATACTATAACATGTGTGTTTTACCATGATAAATAGTATGTAGTTTATACAAATTTTATATGATCATTTCGTGCGTGAAGCGTGAAACAACAGCTGTCAGTTGGTGATGGTTGATGTATACGTACAACGCCAGCTGTGAATTTTAAGACCTCTTCGCAATCAGTAACAACGCCGTTAAAAGCAATGCAATTTCCTACGCTTAATTGGAAATCTAGAATCTCGAAAAGCATGTCCATAACAAGCGGCTTCCTGTTTACGAAAATTGGATATGCACGCGTAAATATTTATTATTATATTGACGCAGTTCAAGTCTCTACAACACGCCTTGCACATTAAAAAAAAACGCAGGTGACAAAAGACATGCTTCATTAATTACATGTCATTTTAATAGAACATCCGTGCCTAGTAGGTACTGAATAACAAATCGCTCTGATGGCGTTAAAACAAACAATGAACAATGAATTGTTCCTCGATGATGACAGGATATATTTGTTACGGAAGAATTCGATGATAACTATCTATGTTATGAGTGGTCTTGATTATGATTAATTTATTGGGTTGAAGGATCGATTCTTATCACTTTATCTGATTAAGCATTTTTTGGGAAAATGTGTAGTCAAAATATAAGGGTGGGCCTGTTAAACGGACCACACACTATGCAATCTATAGTACAAGTTGTACAAAAACTACATTGTGTGGGCCCTTTTTCCAAACTTCCACCGCGTTGTACGATATGTTAAACGACTACACCTCACACATTTATCATTTCGGCAGTCGTACCGACTCCAATTGTACAATTTGTCGTACTACAGATTGCATAGTGTGTTGCCCTTTTACAAACATTACGATCGCGTCGTACGGTATGTTGAACGTCAACATCTCTGATCATGCATTTATGGCTTCGACGGTCGTACCTACTCACGTTGTACAACTTGTCGTACTACAGATTGCATAGTGTGTTGCCCTTTTACAAACATTACGACCGCGTCGTACGGTATGTTGAACGACAACATCTCTGATCATGCATTTATGGCTTCGACGGTCGTACCTACTCAAGTTGTACAACTTGTCGTACTACAGATTGCATAGTGTGTTGTTACAAACATTACGACCGCGTCGTACGGTATGTTGAACGACAACATCTCTGATCATGCATTTATGGCTTCGACGGTCGTACCTACTCAAGTTGTACAATTTGTCGTACTACAGATTGCATAGTGTGTTGCCCTTTTACAAACATTACGACCGCGTCGTACGGTATGTTGAACGACAACATCTCTGATCATGCATTTATGGCTTCGACGGTCGTACCTACTCAAGTTGTACAACTTGTACTACATATTGCATAGTGTGTTGTCATTTTCCAGACAGTTCGACTGCGTCGTACGATATATTGAACGACAACGTCTCTGATTGGACATTTGTCGTATCAACCCGAGTTTTAAAACTTGTACTATAGAATGCATAATGTGTGCAGTTTAGAACAGTTCTTCATTCAAGAAACAGAGTAGTGATAGTTTCGTTTATGCAGGTTTTGGTTACTATGTGGATGTGTCTCCAGTATTAATCTATCATCTTTTACGAGCTGTCATTCTGATGAGATATATTTATCACTAGTTTTACTTTCGCACGGCCAACTATGCCTAAAATATAGAGAATTCGGTATGGATTTGAATTCAATTTGGAAAACTAAGATAAAAATTGAACGGATAGACACATGGATGGAATATCCTCGTATGACTGTAGTCACAAATCGATGATTTATCCATTACTGCCTATCACATGTAATCAAAGTATGAGCAATGCAAGAACGAATGTACTATAAATAATTTTTAACCTTACAAAACATAGTCCTTACCAACGCCAGGGTCATATTCAAAATGGCTGTTGTGGTACGTTGGATTCAACCTGTTGATAGCATATAAATGGCAACGTCGCATAATCAAACGGAAACTACCGAAGTTTATCGAATACGATTGGGATTCTCCAGAACTAGCCACTATCCAAAATATCTAGACATCTCCACAAATAATAGAACAAAGAAATTGTATACACTCAAACATTATCACATATAAACACGCTTTCCCTTTCCCATTTTTTTATTTTCTGTTGAACCAACCTGATACATTACATTTATTATAATTCTTTAATGTCCCATTTTCGTTTCAGAATAATCACGTCATTACCGCGATATACCCAGAAACTATTGGTCCTACTCTTCGGAACGTTCAGGGTGATCGCGTCCAACAGCGAGAAGGCCGGCACGGGCATGACCAGCGAGGCTCTGGGGGTGAGCGTTGCGCCCAGTTTTTTCCACTCTTGCGTGAGCGACGGGAAAACGGCCAAGATGGAGGACGTCATGAAGTTCAAGGTGAATATATCGGCGATCGTAGCCCCAAATAATTAACAACTAACAAAGCACGGTCTTGGGATCTTTTTAGTGTAGTTAATCGCACAATATTCATTCGATTTGACATAGTCCAGTTGATGTTTCGTTTGTTTTCTTGAGGGGGTGTTCTAATCTAGAAATCGTTTCATAGTTTCAAAGCTTAACTCTTTAACGATATGCTCTTAAGAGGATTTCTCAAAATTTTAAATAATTTTCGGAGATATAACTGTTTTAGTAACGCAGCATCTCAATAAAACAAAATTGTTTTCGCCATATTACGACAGGTGGAAAAAACGAGACATTTTTTACTATATCCGATTTTTTTTTTAATAGTAAACATCTTAATTTTGTTAAGAGTTTTACTTTGATAAGATAGAAGAATGTACGGACAACAAGCAAAAAAGTAGTTGTGAGAAAAACTCGTTTAACGCGTTACGTTTAACCAAAACAGTTATATCCCCGAAAATAATTTAGATTTTTTAGAAAAATCCTCTTAAAGACATTCTTAAGGAGTTAATCTTTGAAGATATGAAAAAACAGGATTTTTTTTCAATTTCTAGACTAGAATACCTCATTGAGGGATATTGATTAGAATTTAAATTGTTCCTAACGATAGAATATACTTGAATCTTTTTATTTCGTTGTGATATGGTGGATACGTTTACTTAAATCTGACATATGAATAGTTAATATTTAAAGTATCTGTAATACATTGTGTGTTTGCGGGTTTGATAACGGTAAAAATAAACAACGCAGGATCGCAAATAAGATAAGGGACGGCGTGGAATTTTTGTCTAAAATATGCGTTCTAAAATATAGACCACAGGGAAGTAAACTAGATGAGGTATATGATTGGCTGGTTGAGCGCAGGCGTATTTCAATAAAATAAGTATTAAATTTAGCTTGGTTATGTTTGACGCTTTTTTGTTTATATGCCCGTATTTCCTATATTGGATATTGTTTCTCTTTGAAAAATAATTCGTCGCAATGCTATTACTATTATGGATGTTTTACGACAATTCATGGAATTGAAAGTTGAAGAATTTAAAATAAAACCGAACTATTATCAATACATACTCATTATGTTGCTTACATTTACTAATATATATTTCTTATTCACTTAATAACTGCAAATAAAAGCTTTTGACTGAGCTAAGTTGATGTCATATATGGTACATCTCAATATTGAAGTAACAGTATTGATAGATATTTTTATATTGATATATTTCCTTTGTATTTGGACTTTTCACACCACCAATGAGCTCTGAACGTACTTTAGATCCGAATTCTTCTTTTATAACTTTATTTTTCATGTAGTAGCATCTGTATGTACTTTACATACTTCACACATGTACAACATTATCTGCAGCAATATTCTTATCAAATTTACATGCTTACACATCATAAATTTTAATAACTACTGGGGACAATGTCACTAAAATATTAATATATACAAATTTAAAAAGTCCTACCAAATAGTGTTAGATAACTAGTTACATTTTAGATCCTGTGCCAATATGTGAGCTTGGAAAATACCCTATCCTGGTAATTTTGTTGATATTGCCACATCTGTACTTATAGTTACGTCTAATTAATTTTGTACAACAATATAATTATAGTATACTAATAGATATTCACTGGGATTAATATACATTTATAAACTCAATGTGTCGTCCCAGCTTCGCTATAATTTTCTTTTTATTTCCTCTATTACCAATAAAAAACTAGGGTTTTATTATTTTTTAAATAACAATTTAAAAGTCACTAAAAACATAACCTTAGAATTAGCAAATAATAAACAAACTAATGTATTTTATAGAAATGCGTATGCCCAGAATTGGCCAATCATATAGGACATTTTATTCACTTCCCTGTATTCTCAGAAATATAACAGGTCAATTGAAAAGTCCCCGGCCTACCATAGTAAAATACATTTTTTTTGGCAAAATTAGTTCTTTTATTCAACATAATTCCCTTCAAGGGTGATACACTGATTATAGCGACCCTCCAACTTTTCTATACGATTTTTGTAGTATGATTTGTCCTGTGCTTCAAAATAGGCCTCAGTTTCGGCGATCACCTCTTCATTCGACGAAAATTTCTTCCCAGCGAGCATTCTTTTGAGATCTGAGAACGGGAAATAGTCGCTGGGGGCCATATATGGAGAATACGGTGGATGAGGAAGCAATTCGAAGCCCAATTAATAGATTTTGCCATCGTTTTTACTGACTTGTGACATGGTGCATTGCCTTGGTGAAGCAGCACTTTCTTTTTTTTTCTTCAAATGCAGCCTTTTTTGGCGATTTCGTCCTTCAAACGATCCAATAACGCTATGTAATAGTAGCTGTTGATGGTCCTTCTTTTTTCAAGGTAGTCAGTGAAAATTATTCCATGCGCATCCCAAAATACAGACGCCATAACCTTGTTAGCCGACTGTTGCGTTTTCTCACGTTTTGGAGCGGATTCATCGTGTGCAGTGCACTCGGATGACTGTCGATTGGACTTCGGAGTGAAATGATGGAGACATGTTTCATCCATTGTCACATATCGACGCAAAAACTCGGGTTTATTACACTTGATCATCTTCAAATACTGCTCCAAATCATCAACTCGCCGTTGTTTTTGGTCAAAAGTGAGCTCGCGCGGCACCCACTTTGGACAGAGCTTTTTCATGCCCAAATATTGGTGAATCATATGATGTACACGTTCATTTGATATCTTTAGAGTGTCTGCTATTTCATTCAATTTCAATTTACATTATTCAAAATTTTGTGTATGGTTTTAATGTTTTCGTCGGTAACAACCTCTTTTGGACATCCACTGCGTTCACCGTCTTCGGTGCTCATTTCACCACGTCTACACTTAGCACACCAATCCTTGATGGTTGATTTTCCTGGGGCAGTGTCCGGAAACTCGGCATCAAACCAAGTTTTTACCTCAACTGCATTTTTTTCCTTCAACATGCAATATTTTATCAACACGCGAAATTCCTTTTTATCCATTTTTTTCACAATAACAATAACAGTAGTTGCTTCACTCAAAATGCTATAATTCACAAACTAATGATCCGACAGCTGTCAAATTTATACACGCATCTTTTGAGGGTTAGCGCTAACTAAAAAACCTATGGATTTAATTCTAGTAGCGCCATCTATGTGACAGACCGGGACTTTTCAATTAACCTGTTAGCATGAATAATATTGATAATTAGGACGGGAATGGTTACTCATAACTAAATATATTCTGAAATGATTACATTGATGGAATAATATATCATGACGCGAGATTAATTTAAAATTAATGTGGGTGCTTTTGAACTAATTATTTTATTTTTTGCTTCTGCTGTACAATGCTTACTGTTGGCGAACAGGCTGAAGTTAACGTAAGTTAAATGTGAACATTGTCTTGCCTCTTCCAGTAGATAATAATTAAGGGATATCATTAAGAATTCGTTAAGCCCCAGGTTTTCCTTTTCTCATTTGCCGTGTGTCTGCGCAGGTGGCTTCACGCGTCATGAAACACTTGATCGAAGAGTTCGCCTCGTCGAACCTCTTCGGGAAGGACAACTACGAGTACTACGCCAGGGTGACGGGACGCGTGCTCAGGGTCCAAGGCGAATGGATATGTTCATTCCAATATCCGCCTACGAAGGGCGTGTTCCCCAACGAGTATGTGGCATTGGAGAGATACTTGCTGGGTAAGTCTGATTCATCTTTCCGCAGAGTTTGGCATGAGGGTTGTGCACATTTGAAACTAACGAGAATTATCAGTCTCTTCATGGTTCTGCTGATGAAATAACGGAAATGGTACCGAGTAGGCGCCTTCGCCAAATTTTCGTGAAAGAAATCTTGTGTTCCCAACCGGATTCTGTTAAACAACAATCATTTTTATAGAAGATACATTTATAGTTAATTTTGATGCATCACTTTATCTAAATCGCTTTTCTGTTTAATTTATGACAATGTTTTTTTTTAAGTCTTATATGATCAATGTAATGTATTAGTTCATATCTGTCAGATTAACTTTTAATATTTTTTTGATAATCTCGTTATCCGTTGTTTTTCCATTGGATTTCGAATTCGAACGATTTCCCGTTTCGAACATTTTATCAGCAGAAACATTTTGATTTTTGAGTCATATCGAATGGACGTTTGATGATCTGTGCATAGGCGTTTTTAGGGAAAGACATCAGGATGGTAGAACCTACATATTTGGTTGGCAAGAAAGTTATTTCGACTTTAGAGTGCGATCATTTTCAACACACAACAGAATATAACTGTCAAAAAGCTGTGTGAGTGAGTAAGACAAAGATATTTGCAAACTTTAAAGACAAAGTGGTTTAAATTAGTTGTTGTCTGTCTGAATATGATATCTTTATTATGGCGATCTTCTGATATATGGACTTTATTTATATATCAGAAGATCCTGTAAATCCTGGATTAATAGGGATGCCGTAACAATATTTATTTCGGTTCAATGATTATTTTTTGAACTTTGATGAAGGGGACCATCTTCTTAGTGGATTTGTGGCCCCTAATTCGCTTAAGAGCCGTCCGTTTATTCGTTAAGTTTTGTGTTCAATCCACTCTCTAGCCTTTTATTTTGATTCAAGACTATGCTGGTAGATAATGAAAAATATAGGGCATCTCTACCTTAACTTCTAATATTGTCTGTGTTTTTCAACCAAAACCATTGAGTTTAATCGAATTAAGGAATACGTTTCTTGGAAGTATTTAATCTTATTTTGATACAATGCTTTCATCATCGTCAAATTCAATTAATATCCAAAATATAGTCATTTTAACCATTTATAATATTCTCCTTATGTATTTTTATTACGTTTTACATTAGATATGCTTAGTACAGTCTTTATTTATAAATTATTTTATTACTGTTCTTCTGTGGTACTTGCATCAATACACAAGAAAGTCGAAAGCAGGATAAATTCGTCAGGATGTATTTTGCAAATTAAAATTAAATTAGACTAATTATGATTAAATAAAGACATAAATCAATCTTCTGATTTCCTGCTGCGTCTTGTCCAGTAGCTGTGTTACTTCCAAGTTGCTCTGATTTAGTAACCTTGTTTCATTCATATTTTAACGGAAAATCGTAGATCCATTTGATATCGAGCTAGACGTATGTCTTTTGCAATAATGAGCATTTTGGATATGAGCAGTATTGTGCGCATGAGCAGTATTGTGCCCAGACAAAATAGTTTGAAACGTTGCTTCAAGTATATATATATATATATATATATATATATATATATATATATATATATATATATATATATATATATATATATAATACGATTCACTAAACATTGATGATTAAATAGTATTGAGTAAAGACTAGAAATAATTTCTTGCCAAACTAATATTCAGGCATCACGATCGATCAAACGTTCATCCAACCCCACGTGGCGCATACCCATCAACTAGATAACATTCCGCTGATTTTCGATTAATATTAATAGTAACAGCATTAATATGCAGATCAACATCATCACAATCATCAGCTGGTGTACCGTCATTTATGTCGTTAATAATCGATAATTATTTTTCTAACCGCTTCGCTTAAAGGCCATCTATCGATGGGCACAGAGACTTGGCTGCAATGCGAAAATAACGATCGTTGGCATCCGAACTATTTGGAAGGTAATCCAGACGATACCAAAGCCGACGAAGATTCGTTCTATCGAGCTAACAATACCGTATAGATATCTTTCGGCATGTCCCATCAATATGAAATGCAACCGTTCCTTTTTTATGATTACTTGTACATAAACCGAATGCAATTTGAATGTGAAACGGTCCAGTCTTGCTTATTTTTTGTATTAGTTCGGTGTATAAGGAATAATCGATGTTATAGTCCGCGCTGTGTCAGTTGAGGTATCTCAAAGGGTTCGTTTATGTGGTGTGCTATTCTGACAACGACCTGATGATTTCTACGATTCGCAATAATCGTCCACCCTTCTCAAGATTCAGGCTTAACCATTTGCTTTTTTTCCTATTCGGAACTGTATCCGTGGCTTTTATTAATGTTGTTTACACCAAGTAATATTTTTGTAGTGTAAATCGGACTGAAATTATCATAGCAAATATGCACCGGTACATAGTTGTGACGAGAACTTCACCTATAGTTATAATATTCCTGCACCACTTTATTATAATTTGAGATACTTCTGCTGGCGTGACAGCGCGATGCAAATATTGTCAGAAATCATTATAGCCTTATACACACTTTTTTTTTTAAATAGTTCACGGAGAGTAGGAGCTATCGTACAGTATTCTTATAACCCCCCATATTGGGGGGGTGGGGGCTACGGGTTCTTATTGCTTTAAAAAATATAACGTTTTCTTCAAAAGTTTTGAAAGTTCTTTATATTAAAAAAAAAATTTAAACCGTAACTTGACTGATGCTTGATGTATGTTTTAGGTAGACATTACCTACTTTCGCATTCTACTCTCTTTGGATTTAGTGTATTTTCTTGTTTATATGATTTTTTTTTATTAATTACCTTTCATTAGTGTTACTTTACGCATTATCTGTATATACTTATATATATATCAATACTGTTTCCCCATGTAATTGTACTTTCTGCAATTCTGTGATATTTCCCAATTACAAAAACATTACTTGGTCTAAATGATGAATTAAAAGATTTTTTAATCGCCTAGTGAAACTTTGCAGTTTTATTTTGTGAACGTCTCTCTGTTTTTAATTTTTGCACTTTATTTGCTTCACGCCACCAGCAACGCATTCCATGTTTTGCTTGAGGATGAAATGGCGCCCTTTAGAATGATTAATAACTTGCTGATGCTAACCCTTGAACCCAAAATAACAAGGCTGATTTCTATTGGCACCGAATCGAAAACACTTCTAGATCCATAGTAGAACACATTTAGTTAGTTTGTGCTCGTGATGTAGAACAAAAGTAGAAGCACTTTAGGGTGTTTGATATTTTACTCCTATTAAAAATCAGGTATGTACATAACAAGATCTGGTCATTGAATTAAGTAGGACTAAAGAGGAGGTGCTTACATCTTGCTGGTTATTTTTTCACATTAAAAGACATGTATTGAAACAAATTGGTATGACGTATCTTAATCAAGTGGTAATCAAAAGGCATTATGGCTGGTGAGTTTGCTGGATACTGGAGAACTTCCCATTCGAGCTGCAACAGTGTATCCTTCACAATTACTACAACCTTTGCTACAAGATAGTAACACGTCGGTTTAAACACTTCATAATACGCTAATCTTGTTTACAGCCATGGATATTCCGCTTTGGTGTCGATGTGGATGGCTCCCCTCGTCTGATGCATGATTTTTTGCGCATGGGATTGTCGTAGCAGGTCCATTTTCATCTAACAATCAAAATAACTCATAGAAAACGTTTTTTTGTCTGTTTTGTAGCGATTTTCCTCGTAGCGACAATCATAAACGTATAAAAGCTGTCTGAAAGAGAGAGGTTCTTTGATAAATTGAGCTGGGTTTTCGCCAAAAAAGTCTTTCAATTCATTGCCTTCGAGCATTTTGGTCATACAGATGATTCTTTGTCATTGACACCAACAATTGGGACATGACGGTGTAGCATTTTAATAAGTTTCTAAAAGTGTTTGATGGGTTTCGCCAGCAGATTTCTTCAAATCATACAACAATAGAAATCAATGATGTGTTATGTTATGGTTAACAGTTATTTTTATTAAAACTTTACATTTTCAGCAATAATCAGAATACATGCAAGCACATAAGAAATGATGGCGCCTTTTATGTATTATTGTATTTTTGTGTGAATAAAACCGAGAGAATGAATGAACTATAACTAAGTGAAATATCTACTCCAAAGACATAACCTGTAGTCTCTAATTAATGATCAGATCTTGTAACAGCATCTGATAAAACTAGTTAATTTGGAAAGTTAATTTTTTCCTATCATTTGCCATAAAACAATCATCATTGAAACCCTTTCCAAATTAACATAATTGAAATATTTCACTTTCCCCTGTACAACTGACGACTTACACAATTGATTTTATAGCAATGTCGCAAGGAGAGGAATGTCAGTCCACGCCCGCCCTTTTGGAGGTGGGCTTGCAGCCTCAGGTGAATTCGTCATCTCTGGGGATGATAGCAGAGCACACTCTCCTAGAATCATGCACCAGATTATCGATTTCATTGGAACAAAACGGATTATTTCAAGTAAGTTCTTGCAGTGTGGTCTCAACCGCGGGAAAGAGGAACATATTCATGTTTTACTTGCTGTGTGATATATTTACGACATAGATTGATGCTAATATATTGTAGTTGAATATTTCTTTCCGCTGTTTTCCAGAATAACACTTCTCATTCTTCAAGCACAAGCCATTCGTCTAAATATAGCTATACAGGACCAAAAATGACATTGGACGAACTCAAAGCGGTTAACGCGTACGCTGAAAGTACCAGGAGTTTGAGCTATCTGCCCTTGGTAACTCTCAATTTTTCTACATTTACAATTAGTTGCTCTTTATTCGATACCTGCACCCCGCACCTAAAATTTCCACGATAGTCCTGTTTGATATGTAGCATCAGTCGTAAATTGCGAAAAAGTCTCGACATGAATGATCGTTTTCGGTCCGGCACTCTTCGATGAACGCCATTTTGTATTGTTTAAGGTGCACGAGAGACAAACGGAGAGGATGAAAACCAGATCTCAATGGTTTTTGGGCCCGTCAGTCGACTGTTCCAGTTGTGGCGGATCGTTGGACATACCGTTAAATAAAGCCGACGTTTCGGCATTAACTAACGCATTACTGCGGAGGTCATCATCGGGAACCATAGGTCAGCTATTCAGTCTGTTGTTGTAAGGGCGAGGTATACCATTAATATTGTAGTTGGCGTGGCGGGACTGTCGTTGAGCGCGGAGTCCATACAGAAACGGCCGAGTATAAAGAGAGCCAACTCGAGAGATAAGAGATACGTGCAGAGATCGGCGAGCAGGAGGAACAAGGAGAACGGATCGAGGTCCAGCAGGTATGTGGACACAGTACAATTATCTAGTTCTGGAAAGTCCCTCTTGTGTGCACAAGGGTTTGAGTTTGCGACTTTGCCAGTTGCCAGAAAAATATACGTATATTTAAAGAATATAATATAAATAGAATAAATTAACAGGTCAATTGAAAAGTCCCCGGCCTACCATAGTGAAACACATTTTATTGGCAAAATTAGTTTTTTTTATGCAACATAATTACCTTCGAGGGTGATACACTGATTATAGCGATCCAAATTTTCGATACCATTTTTGTAGTACGGTTTGTCTTTTGCTTGGAAATAGGCCTCAATTTCGTCGATCACCTTTTCATTCGACGAAAATTTCTTCCCAGCGAGCATTATTTTGAGATCTAAGAACAGGAATAGATCTGGATAATACGGTGAATATAGTGAGAATACACTCTTCAGTCACGAACCAAACTTCAATGTTTCTTCTACAATTGTTAGGCTTTATATTGACTATATGATCAACGAGCTATGATTTTGATGAGATATACTCACATAAAGGACATCAAGTCATATGTATCTGTACTACTTTCTTATCTTACTTTCGCAGGCTCAACTATGCCTAAAATATAAAGAATCCGGTATAGAATTGAATCAAATTTCCAAGTTAAAATAAAAATTGAATGGATATGCACCTAGATAGGATGTCCTCATATGCGTGTTCAGATTAAATGATTCAATGATGTTGTAATAGTTTTTTTGACAATATTCACAAATCGATGATTTATCCATTTTATAATCAAAATATGATCTATTAAAGAACAAATACATTAAAAATTTTTAACCGTACAAAACAGAGCACCTATCAATGATCCTACGTCTCGATTGCTTGTTATTGGCAACGCCGCAAAATTAGACGAAGTTTACCGAAAGCGGTTGGGATTCTTCAGAACTAGCCACTGCTGTTATATGCGCGAGAATTAAGCGAGTGTCTGTTAGTTTTAAGGGTAGAAACGAGAGGAGGGGGTCGGGATCTCGTTCCAACAGCTTCAAGATAAAATATGATAACATATCTAGATCGTGCAGCTTTAAGAATAAGGGAGAACTGTGTTCATGTCCAGTGGAGGGATCATCAGCGTTGGAAAACGGTAAGTCTGTTGGTCGTCACCAGGCCCATTCAGTGTATCATTCTTAATGTTTCCTTTAGGTAATAAAGAAGATAACTTACCGTTAGATACTGCCAAAACAAAGGAGACTATATGTGTGACCCTTACCTATAAACCGCGTATTTAAATGTTAGAGAATTTACAAGACTTACCGGCTTTGCCTCCATTTTATAGGTAGTCTCGCGACATTTTCGTATTGCTACCGCTAAAGTATCTTTAGCGTCAACAAGGGACCATCTCTGGTAATTATCGGTTTCCATTATATAACATTGCGTGATTAAAAAAATTAATTGTAAAATCGAGCTTCTAGAGTGTATTGAAAAATACATGTCCGTCCATTATCCGATCAGGTTTTCTTTATCGTCTTATTCTGCATCCCCATGACTTTTCTCGATCAGAACCCCTAATTTGATCACATTGACGGTGGAAACTGACGATTCCCATATTCGGTGGTTCCTTAGTAAGTACAATCCTTGCTCAAAGTACGTGTCAACACAACGAAAAAAAAAACGTAATATCAAACGGCCGTTAGAATGGAGGCAACCCAAATATAAATAATAAATATACGCTTATTAAATGTTAAAGCGTCAGATGTTCAGATAATTTTTATAGAGATATGACAGACCTCTTTATATTATTGGTTATCAGTCTTGTCTTCTTGTGAAGCGGCATCGATATTGCAATATAACTGAATGAAATAAAATTTACCAAGTTTTCGGTAATCACTTCGAAATAGAATTTGTTTTTGTTTTGAATGATTTATGACGCAAATCGTGTTAGTTTCTCAAGAGGCACAGATTATGGATACTATATGTTAAAGCATCAATGTTCATATAATTTTATAGGGATATGAAAAATTCGTTTTTTGATGTAGTTTTGCCTTTTTGTGAAGCAATGTTGGTTTACTGTCATACATTGAAGTGAAAAATAAGAGCTGAAAAATGTGGAACTTTACAGAAAAGTATAGATGAATGTTAAAACCAAAATAAATTGTTGGTGTCTTGTTGTGAAGCTGTCTTATATACATACTGTAACATAGGAACTAATTCTTGTAGTAATTTGTGTAAAAATTGATACTAGGAAAGACGAAACAGAAAATATAAATCGGTTGATTATGTCCAATTTTGAATTAACTGAATTTGCGCTGATAACATATGAAGGGTTCCAAAATAAACTGGGGATAATAGATCTTCATTCATTTTTTCATAAACTGAAATAGTGAACCATGACGTTTAAATAAAAATATAGTTTGGCCATTATTACCAAAACAGTTTGAGGCATGCTTCACAAAAAGGTCATATGGATTTTCAAATATATCTTTTAGTATTCACAATATGTTTAGTATTACAATTTTACGGTTATTTTACAATTATTTTTCAACAGTGATACTTTTAAAGTATTATTTTTCAGATATGTTTAAATCATCACACCAAAAAATCATTATTACTTTGATTAAGACTGTTTTTTGTTTTTTTATAAATATATATATATATATATATATAATTATGGCGACGTTTTAAAAAAATGTATACCAGACAACAATTTTTTGTATTGGTGGCATTTAAGTGTAGCTATTTACCTGAGCTAAAGTGTTCTTTCGTCATAGATTTTACTAGATGGTAATAAACGGTACTGAATGTTATTGCATTTATCGTTTTTGGATCATTCAGATCAAATTTAATCGTTTTAATGTTTAACGAGGTGCAAATCGTCTTGTTGAAATTAACAAAAAGAAAAAAAAACTCAATTATACCGTACAAAAATCCGAAATATTTTCGATGATTGTTCGTGTTATATTATGGTCTGTGTATGTGTTGAATCGCGACGTTTTATGTGTATTATTTCTCATTGTAGGCTAGATTAATTTGTTATAATTTTATAATCCTTGTGGTATTTTTTGTATAATAAAATGAGCATTCAACTAAACCTTTCACAATTTTTAGCTTATAAGAGAGACCAAATGATGTATAAGCAGGGTGGTCCATTTTTGCGCCAACTTCTCTCTTCTTAATAAAAAAACGGACATGTTAAGACTGAACCGCCCTGTCTATATACATATATATATCGTAAAAAAAAGAACTGCATTCCAAGGAAACATTGTGTATGCATTTAATATGTATTTTAATAAATTTCTTTTTGATGATAAACTTTTATAAAGATGTTTACCTTAAATATTTAATGTATATAATAGGGGAAAAGGACACTATTTTTAGGGGTTCTTTTTCGCGAAATTTTAAGAATAATAATTGTACACAGTATTTTTATTTCTTGCACAAAATTTTATTGGGGAAACGTATTGTATTAGTCAGCATAGTATTGTACAGGGTGTTTCATAACAAGGATTTTCTTAAGATATAACAAAAAGTGCTAACAATAGATTGAATGAAATCGTGTCATCAGGGTCGTAACTTGTTGGGGGACACCTTGTTACTTCTAAGGCACAAGAAAAAAAAAAACAATAAGTCAGTGCCATATCCGTTTACTATTTTTTATGAAAGCTATTAACAAGGAAAACACCAAATAAAAATAGAGCTTAGACTATGCAGTGTGGGCCGGTTGCAATGTTTTCAGTCTATACAATATACTGTTCCCGGACTGGGCCACACTGAGACTTTTTGTGAATTATACTAATTGACTAAAGTATTTATCGACACGTTTATTTATTTTTATAAATTTACGAGGATTTATAAGATGTATAAATGTTTTAAGATATTTTTAAAATATATTCTTCAATGAAGAATTTCGCCAAAGATATTGTGTGTTATTTTTGATTTTGAAAAATTTTAAATAAATCTGTGAACATATTTTGTTTTTTATTTGTCTTTTGGAAGATGTAACCTATACCATTTCCCTTTTTTTTTCTTTAGCACTCTGGTTAGTCTTATAGTGATAGTTACTGAGAGTAACCGCAAGAAAATTATCTAAAGTAGACCTCCATTGACAATCTGAGGCTATCCAGGAACCTACCTATAATTCCAAGGAGAGATGATTTTAAACATTACTTAGTGTCCAATTCCAGTAAAGTCAAATCGTTCATGCAGAATTCCCGATGTGACGTCTTTTTTTTCCAGAGCCAAGTTGATCATCATCGTCGCCTACGGATTTTGTAACATAATTATTAACTTTAAGCTTCCGGGTCAGACCCGCCACTAGTGTAAAAGCCCGAGCTCTTGTCCACATCGAGAATATATAAAATGGGTTTTTACTATGAAATTGAGTGAGTATGTAGGGTAGTTGTATTTCTGGTCTTATAATAATTGTTTTTCTTTATCATTTTTTCTCGAAACAAAGAAATACTGTTAGTAAATGAACAAAACTCGCAAATTAATAAATAAATCTGGCCTGTAACTGATTCGATTCTGGTGATTATTTCAAAATATAAATTTAATTAATTTGTTTATCGATTGTTTGATCTAAATCATCGTTAATAATCATCAATACATTTGTTTAGGAATAAAATGTCGCCAACATATCTAATACTATAGAGAGTGATTAAATTTAAAAGCAAACTGTATATATATATATATATATATATATATATATATATATATATATATATATATATGTTTGTGTAAATACAGTACCTACTGATATTAAGAAGTGATGATAAAGGTTTTCATAGATTTTATTGGAGCCACAAATAAGTCTTCGCCGGTTTTTTTAAATAAAAAATTGGGTATTTATTTTGAAAGAAGGGACAAAATATTCTTGTGTTTTAGTTCTTATAACGACTGTTTCTCCTCCAATGCTCGTTTTAAACTTAATCATCTACTAAATCACTTTCAACTAGTAGCTAATGTAAATCGACAATAAATAAATCTCTAACAATATTTTAAATTTTATTAATAAAAACAAACATATAAAATACCTAGTCAACGGTTATTAGACACATAAATTAGAAAACCCGCGTAAATTCGGTTTAAATATCTTCGTTCTGAAGCAGCGCAGTCATATCCTCATCTGAAAAAACACATCTCAATGTATAAAGGAGTTTCAGGCACGTTGCCAATTCGCCTTTCACATATCAACCATCTATGTGTATTAGTAAGCAAGCACTAGGTGATTATATCGAAAGAAAAAAAAGGAGAATCAACAAAATACACTCACTGTTGACGCGATTCGTTTAAAAGCCAATCCACCTTTTATTAATCTGTTAATGCATTCCTGAGTAAAAGTCGTCGTTAGTAATCACCATCAAGCAACAATCAATGTATTTTTTTTCTCGGAACGAAAGTGTGTTCCCGGCTCGTTCCTAATAATTCTATCGAGTGATAAAGTTCAAAGGAAAGTGAAGGAAAAAATGGAACAAAATAAACGTTACTTTAAAAGCTTTATATCAAACTGTACATAATAATAACATTGTATCACACATACTAGCAGCAGTCTAATTCTAATAACTTAAGCGACGTAAGTTTAGATGAAATGTATGTTTGGCGAGTAAATGTCACTGAAGTGAATTAAAACTGTATTAATTTAAAAAAAAATTAGACATTCCAAGTGAGAATACAGAGAAAAAGGATAAGTTTATTCGAACAATTGTTTCCGCCTATTTTTTACCATTTAGCTCAGAAGCGGTGGGAAAAAATAGAAATAAAAGCTCTATACATCAGGCTAGTTAAAAAAAAGTTATATAACCCATAACCGAAACTGTAGAAATAATAAATTATGTTAGGGGAGCGAGAGACAGTTTTTACAATTATAAAAAAAATTGTTCGGGCGAGTGTCATGAAGAGAAATAAACGTAATCCTATTATTAAAAAATTATAGAAGTTATAACTAGTAACAAAACAAGCAACGACTTTCATTTAACAGTCATTTGAACGCGTTTACACTTTTAACCTACAAAAATTACCTAAACTTGTTGAAGTACTACCATCATCTTGGATAAAAAAAAACCGTAACTTTTTTGGTTTCATAACAATTAGTTTTAAATAGTGATAACATGTTCCCCATCCAAGAAGATAATAACAAATACTAATACGGCATCTCTATACATAATTAAATGACTAAGAAGGTACAATTTCCATTTGTATTGATTAAAGGTTACAATGATTCAAACAATGGTTACAATGATTACTTTACATATACATCTTTAGCTGCTGTTTCCCTATTCAGGGTTATTTGGCGTTTTTACTACTACGAGATTTAGCTTTATGAGATTTCGTACCGTTTTTCTCGTTGAGGGACGCCGGTTCGTACGGCCGCTGAGGTCCTCCGGGGTATGGTATCCTGAAGAGTTCTATTCGAAGGTAGGCGCAGATCTCCTGGCACACTCTGCAGCAATAGACCAAGAGGTCGAGCAGGACCCAGATCTGAAAAACGAAATCGCTTATGCTGTACATTGCCGGGGTTGGGGATTATGAACGGAGTCGTACCAGGGCCAGCCACAACACGACGTACTCGTTGATGAAAGTATTGAAATACTGATTGAAGAATAACAGCGCCGGGCCTACGAGTGAATAGTCCCACATCTGCATCTCGCTTTTCGTCATATGGGCCACCTATGAAATACACAACGGTTAAACACAAAGATATTTTGATTATGAACGGTGATAATTACCACTAATCTATTGGTCACCTTAGCAGCGACCAAGCCGAACGTTAAGATATAGAGAACCGGATGGGTTTCGTATATCGCTTGTTCCGATTTCTTGTAGATGATGAAGGCGGGCATCACGACAAGTAAAATCGGTATTACCGGTGACAGAACGCTCGTACCCTAAAATACATCAACGTTAGCAGGAAGCATATTTATCAAGATACGACCGAAGAGCGTGGTCGTATCTTGACGGTAACTCAGCATAGCAGCCGATGTATTGCAAAAGGCTCGAAA
The DNA here is from genome assembly GCF_030347505.1 of Rhynchophorus ferrugineus. NCBI lineage: Eukaryota > Metazoa > Arthropoda > Insecta > Coleoptera > Curculionidae > Rhynchophorus > Rhynchophorus ferrugineus. Next base: position 32,313,894 of record NW_027472590.1, read on the forward strand.
TAAGACATCTTTGCTTGAAAGCACACAGGACAACAGAGAATGTACAAATAAATCAAGATGCAGTAGCGGATTAGTCAGAGCTATTAGCAAGTTAGTATGTACATCTACACTATAATATACAAATAAAAGCTATCTACAAAGAACAGGTTGACATTTGGAGCATATGTTGAACATGGAGTGAACGGTAATGTCGATCAGTGGCTCTATGACGTTCACGTTAATATCAGTTGTTTCGACAAAGTCCTTTTAATTTTTCGTTTATTGACTATATAATATATGAAACGTGAACCAAAATAATGACAATATATGAGAAGAGAAGAATATAGCAGCATTAAAACTTCCAATCTAATTACCATAATTAAGTGGGTTTAAAAATTTAAAAACAGTTTTTTTTTCAATTTTCAAAGCCTAACCCTATAAGAATATACCCTTAAGAGGATTCTTCAACTACTTTTTTCGAAATGTTCTATTCAACCGACTTATTTGAAATTTAGTGAGAGCATTCCTATACATTCTGCTCTTGTATCAAAGTAAAACTATAACAAAATTAGAAATTTTACTATTTTTAAAAAACTGGGAAAACAATTCGTTTTAAGGAACAATAATTAGGCGATTTATTACTTGAAAAATCCTTTGAAAATATAGAAAAAAATCTTTTCCAAATTTTAGAATACCCCCTTAATCACCTTGTAACTAATTAGCAATCTATTGGGTTGGCAAGAAAGTATTTTCTAAGAACGCGTCTCTGTTAGTGGTAAAAAATGAAATAGAGTAACACCATTATGATCCAAGCGCGGTGAACTAGCACAAACCACAGTGAAAGCGGACTGAGAAAGTTTCGTATTTTGAGATGTTCCAAAGAACCAGATTACCACTTTTAATATCAACAACCGTAAGGATCTACTCTCGAGAATTGTAGGGGCTTAACTGGAATGTAGTGAACCCTCCATATAGCCCGGACTTGGTGCTATGTGATTACCATTTGTTTCGTAGTCCAGCCAGATACATCCATAATCAAGAGTCGTTTTCGTCTTGTCAAAATACATAGTTTATTAAAACATATTTGTAGTGTCATAACCTTAAATAATTTTATGTGAAAATTAATTTGGTTGCCACGAAAATAAAAGTAATATGAGTGATTAGGTGTTGTTCAGTCAGAGTACGCGGTACGAATTGGAAAGGGACATCAGGTGAACGAAACCAGTGCGATGACATACCATTTAAGTCGTTTCTAGTAGTACCAACAAAATTTTAGACAAATATTTGTTGTTACTGTTCGAATCCATTGTTCTCTCTAAATATATATTGTCCACAAAACATGTGTTACTATACTCTCATTTCTGCACATTTTATTTCATTAAAAACTTTTGAGTCATCATGTTTTAGTCACAATTAGATTACAAGAATGAACGGTGCACAGTGGGAATTTATCTAAATTGATATTTCTTGGCTTTTCAACAGTAGACAAACGTTTACAAGCCTTAATCATAACTAATAATAACAAAATAATAACAAAATAATAATAATCATAAGAATATTGTTAGCTAGACTCTTGCTCTAGACTCAAAACTGTTACCGTACAAATCTGAGTGCAATATGTATCATGTAAATAATGAAAACAATCCACTTCCTCAACAAGTCTAAGCCACCAAATCCCTAAACGAAGGAAAATGGAACCTTATAAGTTTAGATGATAGTTGCAACAAGTATGTTCTGAAACTATATGCATGACAATTAATACTGTATCATAGATAGGTCAGGTTAAAATATTTACTGAGCTTTGTTACATTTACTAATCAGATTTCAACATTACTTTCTTGCCAACCTATTTCACACTACTAAAAGAAAAAAGTTTATACTATAAGATGGGCCATCTGTTTATATTTTGTTTTGTTCAAGTATGTGTTGTTCAGACAGAATTGTAAAAACATGTTATCTGATTTTTTGTGGGTTAACTTTAGTTCCAATAAGATGGCATAGGACGATATGATCGATACACCAAAACTAAATATTTATAAAAATATTGTTCGAATAGACAATGTGCTGTAATAGGACAAACAGATTTTTTATATAAATAATATCTTAAAATAAAACAACAATTTAAATAATCAGCATAATTAAAAGGAAAAAAACATATGTCCCATCCTAAACATGATTAATTAGCAGTCATATGTTGATATATGTATATAGATGAGTAAATGATAATCGTTTTATGATAATTATAATATACATTTAATCACTATTCGTAAACATTAATATTCTGACGTCATTTACCGCGCGATTTGTTAATTTATTTACAACTTAATTGCCTAGGATTAACCTCATAAATAACAATTCGTCACAAGAAAAACTAAAAAGATGACAAAACTAATGAATATTCACTGAATCCAATTAATAATTGTAGTTAATCTTCATGATTAAATTGCCATGGATTTAGGAGTCCACACCAAAAGAAACGAGATATAGAATACGACCGGTTATTGCTAATTCTACGGTTGCTTTCAATCGTTTGTTCGATTATTAAAACAAAAAATCCTTAAAGATTATTAAAATATAAAAATTAATATATCAAAATGGTATTCATTTAACTAATTAAAATGTATGGATTGTTTAATTATTTTGAAAAATTAGATTTGGCATCATGATAAGAAAATAGTCTTTCTAGAAATAAAATTAAAATTATATATTTTCCAAATAACAATTTGTAGACATTCAATAAAGGTTTATATTATATTATTTAATATTCCAATGTCCACATTATCCCTTGTAAAAAACATCATTAATATTCTAATTGTTTTTTTAATATTTATTGGACATTATTCAAAACTGCAAGGAAATATTCAAATTATTTTACAACAAAAAGTATACAATTTATAATAGGTTAGGTAAATTAATGATAACGAGATTATTTACTTAATTTTACAAGTGGTATTACATTACGTTAATTACTTGCTGTTCGTGACTTTCTATACAGTTAATATTCATTTTCAGCATGTTGACAAAATTCAATATTTGTATATATGTTATCACTGAAAAGCCAGTGGCCGCTCAAGTCACATTCACAACTTGGCTGTTAATTATTTTTGCGTATATTCACATATTAAATATATGATTATGGATTATTTACCAAAAACATAGTTTAAAAAAATCAAGGACTGAGGATGAATTCAATCGTTCAATTAGACACATTCAATCAGTTGTAATAAGACAAGAGAAGTCTTAATTCGTTAAGAGAAAAACGTTCAAGCCCTAAAGTCTAAATAATACAAGGTGTAATGTTTACGATTTGCTAAAACCGAATTAAATTGCTTTTCTAAATAAAAAAAACTGTGCTTAGCTGATGGCACTTGATATTGAAATGCTGAAGAAGCGTAGAAATGGATCGAGCTAACTTTCGATTATGGAGTATTTGTTTTCTGGGAAAATAGAAATAACGATGAGAAACCAAAAAGCGAGGTTGTCGCTTCTACTACTTTGTGGGTTCTGCCCCTTGTGGAAAATGACAACATGTTTGGTCATTTTTCCTCGAGCTATTATTGGCAAATGTAATACCTTAACATATCCAAGAGACGTTAGAACTAGTTCATTTATGAAGACGCAACGCTCAGAGCCACTATCTTTTTTATTCTGTTGATTTTAATGGTGAATTTGTTCACAGAGTATTCCAGTTTTATTTTTTTTATTTAATTCCATTTATTATTTTCTATTTCTTTGTTTATTTATTTATCTTTATTCTATTTTTTCCCAATTTTATGATTTTTTCGTATCTTTCGTAAATTAAAGATAATAGTTTTATGATTGCAACTATAGAATCTAAATTATAACTATTTTATAAGCCAGAACGTGATGCCAAAGGAACTAATGTGTAGTTATGAATTATTAATAATTTGAAACGTACAAACGCCACAGAAAATAGCTCCTGCCAGCTCTTGGTGGGTGCACGTTCTATTCTCTGTTATTAACCATCACGGTTATACTGTCATAACTATTGAGTATTTTTGTCATTGTCTGTTATTGATATTATCAATACCATTACTTGTCGGTACTATTATTTATCAGTACTATCATGCAACAGCACGCAGCATTGATTACCCGTACTATTAGCTGGCAGTAATATTAACTGTCAGTACAATACTTTATTATCATGATATTGGAAATATTTGTCAACTAAATTGACGATTCAGTGAAATTTGATATTATGTCAACAGTCTCGATAAAAACACGTTTAAGATTTGGTTTTTAGACGCCGCGCCGCGTTTTTTCAAATTTATAGTCTAGAATACCCCCCGTGACAAACCGATCGTGTCATATCGTTTCTTTTGGTGCGGTATGGTCACAAGTCATAGAGCCACTACTGGGAGCGCAACGAAATAATGCTAATGAAAAGGTCTCTGTCCCTGCTCCGGGACTTCCTCACCGCGACTGTGGATCCATTTTTGCCCACTCCGCCCGCTAATATAACCGAGAGGTTCGCCTGCGCCAACATAAGGTACACCAGACAGGCCCCGCTCATCGGAAGCAGTTTTACCTCGATATCCAGCGTGGGAATCTTTCGGAAAAAATGTGCCAACATTTTAGAATCGTCATTATAATGGCCGGTGTAAGATTTATTGTGTGATGGATGATTATGGAGTGCGATAAGTATAGAGGGACAAACATCCGGCTGTCTCGGTCGTTAAAGTCACCAGTTGCTGGTCGAGTAACGTACCTCATAGACTTACCAATATTAACAGGAGATAAATATCATATGCTGTAGAGACCCCCTTAACACATACGAAACAAGTCCTTATATTCCCTTGTATCTATGTATTCCCGTTCCTTCTATGGTGATATATTAGAGGATTGTAGAGTGTTGACACTCAGTATTATTAACGTATCAGCTATGGATGCCGAAAATATAAAATTAAGGATATTTTTTAAACATTTAAAGTATCCATATTTGTGATAATTAATTTCGGTGGCTTATCTTTTTTAATACTTTTTAAAATACTTAAAAAATATAACTTTTAATTCTTTGTGCAGTACCGGCACAAATACCACATGTGTCGATAATTCCTTTCCGGTTTTTTTACTTAAGAAAACACGTTATTATTTACGGATGATATAGCAAAAGAACATTTTCCATTCAACTTTTGGATCTTTCCCATCGTTTGTAATGCCTCATAAATTGGGAGTTGACTCAGATTCAATTTTTCTGCCATTTGTTTATGAGTTTGTATCGGGTCTTCATCCAATAACGCATCTGATCGGAAAGGTAAATGATTAAAATCATTAATTATGCTTGTAAAATTCTAATAGTCATTTCGCTAACTTACAAACTATTCTGGTTGTTTAATTAATTGTACTTCTTCAATACATATGCATTATATTTACTAGTGTTGGGAGCTATCGACTGAAATCGACGGTAGTAATTGACTACTTTTTACTATCGACCGTTTCAGTCGCTATTTTCGGTCCGACTGGTTTTGTTACTATTTACTATCGACTGTTTCAGTCGTGTTAGTTACTATTTTTGGTCCTACTAATTTCATTCGACTGATTTTTAACGTTCTGGATCTGTCGTCCTAGCCGCGACCTTGACAAAAATGTACCCAATTTATGCTTACATAGATTTATATGTAATATATATAGTTTTATGATTTTTTGGTAGTTTACTTGTATATAACAATATATTGTACCTTAATACAGCAGCATTTTGGAACGATATTTTTCAAGATTGTTAATGTAATAGGGTAAAAAGAGTAAAATTGTGAATGATAAATAGTAAAATACATTTGATTGTTTTTGTGACAACAATCACTACATAGTATAAAACAAAGTCGCCTTTTCTGTCTCTATATCCCTATGTGCGCTTAAATCTTTAAAACTACGCAACGGATATTGATGCGGTTTTTTTCAATAGATAGAGCGATTCAAGAGGAAGGTTTATATGTATAATACATGCATAATATACTAAGGCAACATTGCTAATTTTAGAGGTTTCTAACGTGATGTCGTAAATTAACCTATTTTTTAGGCTTATTTAGCAATTAGCAAAAACGCTGCCTAACCCTACGAGTTAGATCAAATTAATGTACTACAGTATTGTACACCATAAAAAGGTCTACAAAAAAGTCCGCGATGGTATATGTTTATCTTTTAGGGATGTGGGTTACATTAACCATTTTTATTGTTTACTTTTTACGTGAGAAAATGGCTTATTTACGAAGCTATTTTAAGCAATACGGCATTAATCCTTATCGAATTAAGTACCTTAAATACAGTGTGCAATTAATATAGATCAATATGGTTCCTTACAGCATGTAAATTAAACAAATATTTTCGGAGATATTACAAATTTAAAATTTGCGTTTAAAAATGTGTAATGTAATAAAAATTGTATGAATTTAGATATTCCAAAAATAGCAGGAAATCTTCATAGTAAGTATAGGGGAAGAGGAATTGTTTTACTCCAAATTTAATGCGCGCAGGCCAAGGGCAGTAATGAATGAACCAAAAATACTGGATCGATTTTAATCATGTTTTCATTGAGTGACATAGGCATATATATTTTATGCCCGTGCAAAGTCGGAGCGGGCCGCTATGTTTTTATATACAACGTTAATATTTTTTCTGTAGTGTATTTAATTTAGTATCAGTATTGCACCCGTGCGAAGCCGGGGCGGGTCGCTAGTAGGTAATATTTCGATTACTCTCTCGATTTTATTTAAAAAAGCTGTAGTAGTTATTGTGCGATCATTTTTAATTATGTCATTAATTAGTTTTTTTATGATTACGTATATGTTTAATTTTTATTTAGTGTTTAAGGTTATTGCACATCTACGATCATATCATCTTCAGTTTTTAGGTTTTATTTAAGATCCATTGTATTGTCTATATTTATTATAGTATATTATTTGAAAATAGCAATTAAAGTATTAAAATACAATAAACATTCGTGGGGTCTTATTCCATTCCATAGAAAAAGTCCATTTCTTTTTACAGACCCACAAAACATTCAAATATAAAAGTAATTCTACTTCGTTTGAAATGAAATTATTAATTGCATGCTAATAGTATTCAGTAATTATTTTTTCCTTCTCTTTTTTAAAGTCAATACGTGAAGAAATATGTATAAATATCAAATATAAAATTAACTGCTCTAAGCAGTCATGTCCGTCCTTTCGTCTCTCACAATTTATACAGGAAAGGGTTCGTACATCTTCGTCTGACATCACGAATTGAAATAAACAGTCGAACCGTGCATTTGACTGAAAATAGTAATTCCTATTTTCAATCGCTAGTTTTTTGACTATCGACTGTTTCGACTGTTTTCAGTCGATAGATCCCAACGCTAATATTTATTATAATTTAAAAATAAATTATATTTTAAAACGCAATTTTTTTATTATATATAAAGTATCTTGTTGTCAGAGTAAAAATAAACGAAAACTTAAATTTGGTGCGGCAACGTTACATTATAAATTTTGATGACATGCATTGGCTGTTTTATCGAAAAGACTATACATACCGTCCCTTTGCAAAATTCCTTTAAGTAATGAAATGAAAAGAAGTGGAGAAAAGTCATCGACCAAAACGACATATACTGATTAGTGTTTTAAATTTATATAAATAAATGCGCTTAAATCGAAATTACTTTTTCCTCAACCTATTGTACATGCAACCGTTATCTTCCGTGTTTTAGACACAATTTAACAAACCACATTCTTTTCAGATTTCCCCTATCATGCAAAAACTCTCCGTGTCCTAGGAAATTTGCAATAAACCACTATACAAAAGCCATGACATTCGTAAAGTAAACGAAACGTTAAGAATAGCCGGTTTTTATCTAAACAGGGTCAATTAAAATCTAATTGCTCTCAGGGTGTATGTTCAAAGTCGTCGTGTCGATTTATATATAGACATCCGACTGTTACTAGATAATAACTACGTTTTGTGCTACTGATGATGGCAGATTGAGGCAAGCAGTAAACACAATGTACATCATAAAGAACTTTATCGAGAAACATCCGGACGCTGTTCTTTATCTTTATGTTCCTACACGCGACAATAAAAATCATAAAACCAACAAAATACATAAAAAACAACATATTTGAAACCATATTTCGTTCAAATTATACCCGGGCCAACAACACAATAGTCCATGTTGCCAAATGTCTGATTAGTGGTAACAATTAGAGGTTGTAAATCGGGCAACGTTGTAAACCAAAATTCTAAATTGATGTGGCAACATTGCGACGTGCTGACGTCATACGTTTTGATGACGCGCATAAAATATGGAGTACTCTATATGTCGAATGACCGAATATCAAGAAAATCACCAGAACAGAGTAATTTTCATGACTACCAGATCAAAAATATAAAGTTATAAAAGAATAAATGCATGAAGTTGCCTCAAAAACAATAGATACATATTATTTTCGATGTTGTTTCCATAAGTTGAAATATACTTTATTTAATTTTTTATATCAATGTTTCGAAACTAAATCAGAAACTGTTATTTAAATATCCGTTGAAAACTATAAACTTGAAAGGAATTTTCAAAACACATCTCCAACAAAAATATATTTTTTAAATTTAACTAAAATGAAATGTTATTCCTTTTAATTAAACGCGCGTCTGCTCAAGAACCCAATCATATACCACATCTTGTTCTTTTAGCTGTGGGTCATTTGTATGTCACTGATATTATGAACCGTGGAAATCTACCAAATTTTTGACAGACCTGCTTATTTCTCGCGTAGTTTACCAACTTAATTCATAAATATACTTTTTTCAAGATATCAACATATTCTATTGTTGCCAGCGAAAGATAGTTTTGTTTTTCGTGGGTTTCTAATACGGTAATACCAATATTTATATATCGGGTGCTTATTTACTATTTCTAGTGATGCATCATTGTATTCTGATAAATATTCACATGACGGCGACAAAAGAACATGCAAATAAAAAAGGCCACTATGACCAAATTATATGAAAACATAGAGAAACGCTGTAGTCTACACCTGAAAAGTTCTGAAAGCATGTAGCCTTTATTAAAAGGGGAAAACCTCTTTAAAAAAAAGGGGGGATCTATTTATGTACATGTATAGGCTATTTTATATAGAAGTTTAAGAATAGAATAGTTATAGAAGTTTAATTTTATATAGAAATTAATTATAGAGAAATAAAAAAATAAGCATAACAGCGTAATATTTCTTAAAGGATGCCCAAGCAAGATAAACACAATTACAATATTATTCTGTACTTTTTTGATGATATAACACAGCAAAATATACTCCTAATCAAGAACCCTTAAAAGTTCCATTATCAAGTTGGTTAAAAATAAAAATCGATGTGACGGAATTAATTGTATTCCCAATCTCTATCCTTGAAATATTTTAATTGTTAATTTTGAATTAAAATTATCTATTATCGCAGGCTATATACATGTCTACTGCCAATAAATACGTTTACACAGTTTTAATACTTGCCAAATGTATTTTAAAACATTTAATACTCAATTATTGTAAAATTAATCTTTATACGGTGTAAGATCTTCCGTAAATGAAAACTTAAGTACTGTAAACTGCAATATTGCTTGGGATAAAATATCTGAAATATTTTAATTATCAATTCGGTTAAAATCAACATCAGGTACGGGTTATATCGAAATCATTCCTATTGTGAAAAAACTTATATAACTTAATTATTTATCTTAATTATCTTCTAAAAGTCTAATAATCAATAATAAAAAAATTAATATATTCTCAAGGCCAACTGCTAAAACAGTCCAACAACTTGATTTTAACTGTAAATAAATCGTACTTTGTTCCGTTACTATAATATTTTATTGCCTTGTTATTTAGATTTGTCAAATAGATTTGCAAGGCCTACTGTAAAAAAGAACATTAACCATTATCAATTTTAGACTCTTTTACGTAAAAATATGAGAAATATTTCAATTGCTATCTTAACATGAACTACGTCTATATTAAAATAATATTTAATGCAAAGATAAACTTACAGAATTTCAATTATTAGATAAAAATGTACGATGCCTTTTTTGTTTTATTATAGTCTATTATAACAGGCCACGTTAATTATTATAAGGCGTATTCTTGTTGCAATTTTACTTTTAAATATCCTAATAATCGAGTTTATTCAAATTTTGTCATTATAAGAAAATCAGGTAAATTTCCAGGCCTAAAGCGAAAATAGCCCAAATTCCTTTTAAGCATTGTAAGTAAATTGTACTGTATACAGTTATTATAATAATTTATTTCATTGGTATTTAAATTTCTCAAACACATTCACTACGCATAATGTAAAAAGAAAATTAACTACGTAATTATTAACTACCACAAAAGCCTACATAAAAATAATTTCTACTGCAAAGATAAACTTACATAATTTTAATTATTTTAGTCAGATCTAAAAAATTTAATCTCTATATAAGACTGGGTTTCTGAAACACCTTTCTAAAGTGTACTGTAAAAAAACAATTCTATAAATTTTAATCTCCATTGCTCTTATTTTTTATTGTTAATTATTATTGAGGTGTATTGATGATTTTAATGGTATTTTAATAATATTTTAAGTTTGTTAAAATTAATCACTATCAGAGACAAATAGTATTGTCATACTTCATTTTAAATATTTTAAGTAAACTGTGCAGTTTGTTGTCAAATTAAATACATTAATCATCAAGTTGGCTAAAGCGATTAATTGGATAAGCGATGATGAAATATTAAATGACATATCGTCGAAAAGATCAACAAAACAATAAGTTCACATTCGGTTCACCAAAAAAAAACCGGTATATTCAACATTGCTTGTTGACATATTCATGTCAATATGGTTAATAAGAAAAATAGCACCGGAATAATTTACAAGGCCTACTAAGAAAATAACCTCACACAAACCAAAAATTCACTTTCTACCATTAAGACATCTAAAATACTGACTAATATCATTTTTCTTTCGATTAAAGTTATTTTCTACTCCGTATTACTTGTTGCGGTTAAAGGGAAAGAGAGACAGATCTATTATACATTCGTCAGCGTCAATAAAATAAAAGAAAATCTTACTGCCACGGTCGAACCGTTTTTGCCCTTTCCTCCTCGTTTCAGATTTTCTTTGAAATCGTTTAGAACAGCGAAATAGCCCAAATGGAAGACCGTACACAGGATTTGTCCTAAAGTAAACTCGAATACCTATAAAGACAGTTCGGGGTAACGTTAGACTATTGTTCAAAATATGTTAACACAAATTATCAAAAATAGATCCAAGCAGCAATTTCAAATAACATCGGGAGAACGACTCGCGGCTGTTTAACGATTCTCGGCTCCAATCAACCAATTTCTGCGGCTAAAATAAATACAGCATGTCAACTGGGTTTAGCGTTTCACCACTAACACTGTTATCTGTCGTAAACAATGTTCATGCAAGTAAATTAGTTATTGACGAGAAAATTGTTGAAACTCTCTTTGGTTATCATTGAGAAAATAACTGAAACACTACCATAATTTTCCAAAAATAAAAAAAAATTCTCATTCCTCAGTTATTTTGACAATAGTGAAAGTTTAATCGGTTAAAATCACGCGAAATCGGTCGAATTAAGTCATGTAACCTTGTACGGAATGTATTTTCCGAAGCCAACCAGCAACCACTTTAAGTAACAGAACAAAAACACGTTAACACGAAAGGCAACAATTCCCCCCTCTGAATCATGCTTCACCATCTGATGGTCAGATCTGTCTGTTAACTTACTGCCACGGTGGATCCGTTCTTGCCCACACCTCCTGTAAACACAACAACTAGACTCCGGTACAGAGCCCAGATGCCGCAAATAAAGGTACTAAGGGGTATTAAGTACCAAAGAAAAAATGTTCCACTAAAAAACTAACAAAACATTAAGATATTTCAAGTGTGGGTTTACTTCGATGTTATTCATAAGAATAATGAAAATGTGAGTGAGTGAGATATTTTCATAAATAAAAAATCAAATGATTAACAAATTGAAATGGAATAATCAGACCTTCTATTTTATTAAAGGAATGTTAAATAAAGTAAATATTTAACCTACTTTGGATTTTGAATGGCATTAATTAATATACTTCATTAAAAATATATTGTATAACAAAACCTTATAATATAAAATCACCTACCTTAACTGACCAGACTTGGGTGCCAAATAAAGCTGAAACTATTAAAATACCCATAATTGTAATTTGTGCTTCAGTAACATCGATTTTTCCAAACTTTAATGTACCAGACACATAAGTTTGCCAATGTGCACAATAAAATAAGGTCATAGCACAAAAACACTACAAAACAAAACTCTCACTATTATGTCATATATTATACAGCCACGATCATACTTGGAAAAACATCCATGCCGGATAATTTCCTAACTGTACTGCTGTACATGCTGAGACAGCTACAAATACTGTAGATAAAGAGTCACATCCATGATCAAATAATTCTCCTAAAGGGTTAGCACTGCCAGTTCTTCTAGCTTGTTTCCCATCAATAGCATCAAGACTTTGATAAATAAATAATCCAAGAGCGCACAGAGCACAAGTCCACCAAGGGGCTTCTTGTTTAGCATCTGGCGAATAACTACAATAAATTCAATTTAACTAATATAAAATTATAACAGAAACCAACTTTATACTTACGCAACTAACAATAACGCAGTTAAAATGTTAACAATTAAGCCCATTATAGTAAGTAAATTGGGAGCCAACCATATTGGGACTCTGAGCACAAGCCAATTCCAATAAGGTTGTAAAAATTTATCACATATACTAACACTTTGGCAGGAGTATTGATGTTCACCTAATTTTCTTAATTGAGATTCCGATAATATTCGACTCTTAAAAAACTTCATGTTTTTAATTCATGCTAAAATCGTAATTAAATCGTGTTGAACGAATCAAATAGAAAGTGTTTGGAAATTTACCGTCAACCCTAACCACACATCTGTAAAACCCTATGCTGCTATGCAATGAATGACTGTAATGATTCAAAAAACTATCTAAATATAAATAAATTTTAATCGGAAATGAACTTTCAGGTGAGTTATAAGAAACACTGATGACTCATTATATCGTACGATGTTTGACAACTATTGAACTCCGGTCATCTACTTTCTGTATATTTCCAACTCATTGAGATACATGTGTTGACTACTTTGACAGATTAAAATTAATACTCAATTTAAATTTAATTAAAAATTAAATATCAAAAATCTTATTGTACATAACTGATTGGTATATTTTATTAAACAATATGTTTCTAATAAAAAGCCGATGCTCCCGTTATAAATCTTTCTCTGTGGAAACGAGCGAAAGTACAGAATACTGTGTTATCGGCATAATAACAATAAGCGGGTATTTTAAAATAGAATTGTGTCAATGGAATGCGTTATTTTTGTATTGATCAAATAAACCTGCTAACTAAATAAAATATTCATGATATAGATGGCTGAGTATCCCAATAGATCTTGCGGTGCTTGTCCATATACTGCCCAGTTTGCAGCAAATGTAAGTAAACGAAATATTTGTATCTCGATTATTATATTAAACATGATTATTTCAAATTTGTTTAAACTAATATTTAATTTTTATAGAATAATCCCACTTACCTTTCACAAAATACAGTTCCCAAACCCGATATTGAATTTCAAACGAACGTACGTCAGGATTATAATCTAGGTGTTACAAACGCCAAGGAGAGTCCGAATCTATCAAATACCCCGTTCAAAAGCCATGAAATAAATTACGATTTAAAACAGCAAAATAACGTAGTAAATAAAGACGCTCTTTTAAAACACCAAATGGGTGGTATGCCACCTTGTGTTGAAACTAGAAATAATTGCTGTGATTCTAAAGTAAATCAGAACGCCAAAGAATCGATTAAAATTAATTGTGAACTTTTTAATAAAGATGGTACACGAGAATATTTGATTTTCGTGTGAGAAATAGCGTATCTTTTTTTCAGGGATTTCTAGTGAGCCCAAAGGTATCCTCAAGAAACCTGCTGTAGCAGAGTGCTGTCGGAATATCGTGCAGGAAACTACAGGTAGGGCTAATCTTCGTCCTTCGGAAAATCAGGGGCCTGGGGAGACAGTGTTGGTGGAAAACATGCACGCAGCAGCTGCTAGAATAGATCCTGCTCAAGGCCTACATATAGAAAATGGACAGCAACCCTCGGTACTCAACAGTCTTAGGCCAGTGAGTGCAGAAAAGCCGGCTTGCTATTTACCACAAGCGGAAGATTCGATATTAGTGCAGCAGGTATAAAAATTAATTGTTCTAAGTTATTAAGGATAAAGGATGACTTTTAGAAAAATGAAATGGGTCCCGTTGGACCCTGGGCTACGGGAAAGGCCGATTGGGGTCCTTTAGCAGGTTTAACAGGCACAAGACCGGTGGTCGATAAATATTCCATTACACGATATAGTGAAGGCGAATGGCGAAGCCATAACAAAGACGTGTTGGACGATGCCACTACGGAACAACACAGAGCAAATCTGTATATCGCCTTCGTTTACATTCTGACAAATTTTGTTGTTATTACATGATTTCAGGATTGACTGGAATGGCCGGCAATGCTTGGAACAAACTCAGTCTGACGTCGATAAAAACCAAGAAGATAATACCAGGAGACTGAAGCAACGGGAGATGGAGATAATGCGTTGGAAATGCGAACTGGAGAGGGCGATAGCTGCGGCTGCCGAAGAAATCGCCTTCATGGAAGAGCAGCGTCGAAGGTTGAAGCAAGCCGCTTCTGTTCTGCAGATGCCTGAATCTATCGGTAAGTTATCGAGGTTTATTCCCCGATAGTTCTGACCTATTGTACTGTTATCTTTTAGCTGGAGAATGTTTGGAGAGACGCACTGGTCGAATGGACAGCGAACTGGTTCGAGATGAGGTCGAGGAGGAACTCATCAAGGAAGTGGCGCTGTGTTCGGAGATCCGAGATATCTTCTCACGCACGCTGAAAGACGTGGAGAAACAACTGATGGAAGACAGAGTGGCAAAACAAAGGTGCAGATATCGGAGTTTTCCCGCCTTTTTAGGAGTTTTAAACAAACGTAAATTTTAGATTAGAATACGATTGGAGTGATAAGCAAATATCCCACGAAATAGATGCCTTAAACTCTTCTCTAAACACTCGATCGACTATTCTTATGTTCAAACCTGGTGCGGTCATTTTTCCCGAAAAGTAAGTACGTAAAATGTTAGTACTGGAGACTATCACATCATCCAGTAATGAGCTGATAATGAAATGAACTGAAGAGGTGTCATGATGAGTAAATAAATACTTCTGTGGATTGATATCATGGGTTGGGGTTCGATTCCCCATGTTTCCAATACTAATCAATGATAGATTTACGGTTTTGGTACTATAACTAATTTAATTACAGCCAGTCGACTCCAGAATATTGGGAGCATTTTACTAAAGAGACCTTACTGGAAGGAGAGGCCACCAGACAACGATCTGCAACTCTGCGCGGTACTCTAGACGCCATATTGAATAACGCCGCTAGAGATTTACGATCGCAAGCCGATCGAGTCGAACTCGCGTTGAACAAAAGAATAGCTTGTACCGAGGAAGTTACCAAGAAACTGGAAACCGAACTGAAACAGGTTACAATGACGAACATCTTTGATTACCATTATGTAACGGTTTCATGTTAGATTCTTAGACAATTGGCTGACGTCGAAGATTTGATCAAAGGTTTGAAGGAGGCTGTAAGGAGAATGGATATACCGATGAAGAAGGCCCAGACCAGATTGGATAACCGACTCTTGAGGCCCAGGGTGGAGAATTGTCGAGATCCTCCTCATTTTGGGTAAGATTTTTCATTTCTTTTTTAATTAAAAATTTCTACTAAGATTTATTCTCTTCTATTAAGATTTCTACGTAGTATATATAGTGATCTCCAAATTCATTGGCAAATGATGCAATATATACCTTAAAACAAATAATAGAAAGACACTGGGGCATATAATAAAAGTGGAAATGATATTCCATTCAATTATGTCAGAGTGTATAAAAATAATGGACAGAATGAATTATGGACACTCTGTATAACACGGAAAAGAAATAGAAATATTATAAATATTGGTCAAAGAAGGCATACTAGAAAAATGAATAACAAAAGGATAAAAATCAGAACCAAAAATAAACAAAAAGAGAACAAGAATAATATACACTGCAAGAATACAAGATTGGAACCTAAGTATTAGAAGAGTTAGACAAATATCAGTATCTAGTAACATATAGTAAACATATCTTATAAAGTATAAGTTAATTAAGAAATAGAAAGAAAAGAAAATATAGAAATAATACGAAAAATATCAAAAGAGAGTCATGAAAAATGTCCAGAGAGAAATTGCAATTATAATAAACAGGAAAAAAGAAATAGGGATAGGAATGGAAATAAGTCCGATAACGTCATAGAAAACAGAGTGTATCAACAAGTAAAATAAAAGTCATGTGAAGATTAACCTATTCTAAAGGATCTAAAAGGAATCTTTTTAGTAATAGTGATATGAATAGCCTTTGTTTGCCAAATCCTATTCACTAGTGAGACTTATTACAGTAAACTAACAAAGTCTATTATTACTCACAGTTATAAGAAGCATCATATTATTTTCTTCATTTAATTGATGTTCGTGTTAAACATTATCAACAAGACGTTTTTAGACTAACTTCTGAAAATGTTTTATTCGTTGGTTAGAAACAACTACAGACCATTCAAGATTTTGTTGTCACTTTTAAATCCATTGAACTAAAATTTAGTCAAAGCTTGCTAGATGCATTTCCAATTATTCCTGTAATCTCTGTTGCTTTTTACAAATTTTTAGAAGCGTAATATCAACGAAATAAATATAATTGCGTAGACGATTTTCAATAAAACATATTGTTTATACAAAATAATTGGGAGACAAGAAATAAACTTCTAAATCAATATGTTTAGTTTGGTAGGTGAGGTTAAGTCGATAGGAGAGAATGTCGCCGCCCTTCAAGGCCAACTGGGACAAGCCCAGAAGTCCCAAGAGAGCATGACGCAGGTCAGGAACGCCCTGGAGAGGGAGATCATGCTGAAGAGGAAGACCCTAGAAATAGATCGAGACAGAATCCGTAAGGTCCGATCTCACTACCCATCATCGACGGCATTGTCCGGTTACTAGGAACGGTCAGGAACAATAAAATAAAATTTGTCTTAAAACTGTACAGAGCTTTATTCAATACATACTCTCTAATTAAATCGTTCAATACATAATTTTAGAACACATTTAAGGTATTTACATTTCTCGATTTCTCTTGTTTGTTCTTAACAATTGACGAATCAAAAAAATAATCAATGTAAAAAGAGCGATTGAAACTAATACTAAGATTGCAATATTTCAATTTTACTTGGTAAAATTAATCTAGTCACCTAAACTCTTTCCACGAAGGGGAGTGACGAAGGCGGGGGTTTTTTTCTCCGACAGGCCCTATCTTCAGGATGCTGTTTTAGTAATATGGTAATTTAAAAAAATATATTCAACATCTAACTGGAAACCATAAAGACTATTCCTGTCATGTTCTCGAGTTAATATGTACAGCTTAAACAAGGCTATTTGAGAGGAAGTCTACGCGTTAAGCGTTGGTTGTATGGATCCAGGTTTCGGTGTTTCCGGAGCCTCGCGGTACCATCTCGTTCGGGTACGTCACCAAAAAGAGTTCGTGCCCATTCGTATAACTGAAACAAACATATAAATACAGAGCTTCGTTTCGGACATTCGACGAGCGATCTACGTACATGTTTCTCTTGGTGATCGAACCACTGGCGCTCATCATCTCGATCTCCTGATGTTCGTAACCGCCCAAAATGTGTTCGGCGGCCTCTTCCTCTTCGCCGATGTGCAACTCGTTGGATTCGTCGTTCTCCTCGACCTCGTCTTTGTGGACTTTGAACGTTTGCGTCTGGGTAGGTACTTTAGTGGCCCCTCCGCTGCAAAACAAGTTTTAAAAGCCGCTCTGCGTTGCAATGTTGCGTACTTACCGTGGTATGGGCATTTTACCGTGGTTCTTCTCGTGTCTCCTCATATCGGAACGTACCCTGAAAGATTTCGAGCAAATGGGACAATTGTGCGGCTTCTCTCCGGTATGGATCTTTCGATGATTCTGGAGGTACGACGATGCTCTGAACGTCTTTCCACAATATTCGCATTTGTAATTTCGCTCGCCTATGGTATAA
The DNA here is from genome assembly GCF_030347505.1 of Rhynchophorus ferrugineus. Taxonomy (NCBI): domain Eukaryota; kingdom Metazoa; phylum Arthropoda; class Insecta; order Coleoptera; family Curculionidae; genus Rhynchophorus; species Rhynchophorus ferrugineus. Next base: position 32,332,135 of record NW_027472590.1, read on the forward strand.
ACAGTTTATATACTAAAAACTGTACAAAAAACTATATATAATGATATTGGATTCATCAGATACAGAATATCCGGATTTATGCCGCGATGTTTAAACGAGTTCATCATTAGCAACTTACCGTGTTTAATTCATTCTCATTGATGGTTGAATAGGGTTTTATTGGAGTCTTTTAAATTAAATACTAAATTAATTATTCTAAGATGATTGAAAAAAGTGCAATTGAAATTATCCGTTTAATTTAATAATTTTCTGTCTTATTCTAAGGGTGATATCGGAAAACTCAGAAAGTTGTTTTAGCACCATAAGAATCCTCTAATGGTGAGTACAGGCTTGAGCAATGCGCCAAATCCGCTCAAACTAAATATTCAGATCTGTACTCACCATAAGAAGATAATCACCATCTGCAATTTGCACAGATCATGATCAAAACTTTATTTCAGTTTACTATTAATTTATTCTTTTGGGTTCAAAAAATAAAGACTACTGCGAAGTCAACTTGAACTGTTCGTAATCGCGACACTAATTTTGTGGTTTACTAGTACTAAACAAAATCTTGTTAGCTCGTTCTAGAATATTTCCATTCCTTGTAGCGGTCCTTTTGTTTACAAAAACAACTGCAACATGCTAAAATCTGAAAGAAACCCAATTGGAATTTGCAAAAATGTACTTGTTGATGAATCTCTTAAGACGAAGCATCATCTTCAATGTCAATTTAGTGTTATTCCAATAAAATGACGACTGAAAGCAACAGTCTGAACTATAGACGGTAGACTATATAGTTTAAAAGTATCAGGAACAGTATCTATTAATATATCTATTAATGGAAATATTTTATTTTGTATAAGAACATAGACAAAACTTTATTTCGGTTCATTCATTATCGATCTTGTCAGTGATTTTATGAATTTTCCACAGGTTACTAGATTAATATGAGGAATATTCGCCGGATATCCGTTTGATCTGTGATTATGTAACTAAGTAAATGTCAGACCTGTATGTATCCTTCTATGAACGACTAATGAGTATTTTCTGGCAAACTTCTTGCCGCAGTATTCGCACTGATAATTCTTCTCGGTCGAATGAATCGATGTTATGTGATACTTCAGGTCACCCCACTGTCTGAATTTTCTCCCGCAGTGCTCGCAATCGTATGGTTTGTCGCCAGAATGGAGTCGTAGATGAACTAAAAACAAAAACACAATATATCCAAATAATACAATAATTAAATTTCTAAGTCGAATATATACGTTGGTGTGGATAACATGACTTTCGATTATTCACTACAAATTTTCAAAAATCTTCAGATTTCTGGTTCCACAAATAAGGCTAACAAACACATAATAAAAAAACCGATGTGTGAGTAAAATAAAATAAATATAAACCGAATATAACCATCTTATGTACTTTAAATTGAATAAAAAATGACAATCTAAAAAACAACTATTTTTTATAAGTAACTAGCGACCCGCCCCGGCTTCGCACGGGTGCAATGCTGATACTAAATTAAATACACTACAGAAAAAATATGAACGTTGTATATAAAAACATAGCGGCCCGCTCCGACTTTGCACGGGCATAAAATATATATGCCTATGTCACTCAATGAAAACATGATTAAAATCGATCCAGTATTTTTGGTTCATTCATTACTGCCCTTGGCCTGCACGCATTAAATTTGGAGTAAAACAATTCCTCTTCCCCTATACTTACTATGAAGATTTCCTGCTATCTTTGGAATATCTAAATTCATACAATTTTTATTACATTACACATTTTTAAACGCAAATTTTAAATTTGTAATATCTCCGAAAATATTTGTTTAATTTACATGCTGTAAGGAACCATATTGATCTATATTAATTGCACACTGTATTTAAGATACTTAATTCGATAAGGATTAATGCCGTATTGCTTAAAATAGCTTCGTAGATAAGCCATTTTCTCACGTAAAAAGTAAACAATAAAATTGGTTAATGTGGGTTATCCCTAAAAGATAAACATATACCATCGCGGACTTTTTTGTAGACCTTTTTATGGTGTACAATACTGTAGTACATTAATTTGAGCTAACTCGTAAGGTTAGGCAGCGTTTTTGCTAATTGCTAAATAAGTCTAAAAAAATAGGTTAATTTACGACATCACGTTAGAAACATCTAAAATTAGCAATGTTGCCTTAGTATATTATGCATGTATTATACATATAAACCTTCCTCTTGAATCACTCTATCTATTGAAAAAAACCGCATCAAAATCCGTTGCGTAGTTTTAAAGATTTAAGCGCACATAGGGATATAGGGACAGAAAAGGCGACTTTATACTATGTAGTGATGTAAATCTTGCCTACATTTTGCGACCGTATTAAGAAGCGAGTTTTTAGTTTAAAAAATTAACTTAAAAATTTAAAAAATCCTTCCGGTAGATTTTTCAAAAGCACAAACCAAAACATCATTCGATAATTTGATATTTTTGTTATTTTTTTCTCCTATTTTGGGTTATTTATGCTTATTGAGAAAAGAACAAGGCGGAATGGCAACGTTGTTGATACTTTTTCGCGGACCGTTACTGCCAGATGTGACATCTTTCTTGGAATGTTAGAGCTCTCTAAAGGTTCAGTTCTGAAGTGGCAACGTCCGCCAACGTGACGAGTTTCGAGGAACAGTAAGTTTGTTTACAGACTGTTCCAGTTTTCTTACTTTAATTTCTTGTGTTCTTAATTTCACCACTGTCAATGAAAATTGGTTGCACAGGTAACTTTTCATTTTGTTTTCAGTGCTCACTTCACAAATCTCAAAATCAAGATCTCTCAGGCTTAATTAAAAATAGTTTTGTTAAGTTATTGTTTTTAAGTGGCTGTTATATAATTTATTTTCATCTTTTTTTTGTTTCGGATTTTACACCACATTTTAAATATTGTCCTATTAAGGTTTATCATGGGGAAACTCAAATGTCTTTGGAAGGTAGTGTATTGGAAATCGAACCTTTGAGATATGAGATAACGAGACAAATTCATTATCAACATAAAAGAGAAACTAATAATCACTTAATAAATTAAATTGGTACATACCTTTTAGAGCGCTGGATGCAAAGAAGCTTTTACCACATAATTCGCATTGATGCGGCCTTATACCACTATGACTTCTCATATGGTAGACTAAAGAATTTCGATGTTTGAAGACCCTATCACATAGCTCACAGTTCAGTTTTTCTTTGATTTTCTTGTTTTTTCTCCTGACAATCATCGCCGGAGTTGGTTCTGTATTGTGACGAAAAATATTAGTAACCATACCAGGAGTTGGGTTAATGTTAAATACCTGGATTTCCAGATGCCACCCTACAGGTAACCAGATGCTGCAAAAGAATGGCTCTCAGGGCAAACGGTTGTTTGCACAGGTGGCATACATGGTCGTCTTTGTTCTCCAATTCCTCCAGGTCCTTTTCAGTTTGGTGCAGTTCCTCCTCCTGGTACCAGGCTTTACTGTCATCTTCTCCATTGTCGCCCATGGTGCTTTCATTGTCTACCATCACGTTAATTCCTTAAATGCATTATGATAAAATTCTGATTGATGATTAAATGCACAAACACAAACCTGCCATCATGTCTTCGGGCTCAGAGAACTCATCTTCTGGTTCAGGCTTGTTACAGTGCACATCCCTCATGTGAGCTTCAAAGGTTTTCTGTCTCCTGAAAGTCTTGTTACACTCCATACATTGCAAACTAAGCAAACTGGATAATAGAGTCTCTTGAGGCTCTTTGTCTTCTGCAGGTGCCTTTTTTTCTGGTTTTGGTGGTGGGGAGATTTTCTTTTTCTTATCTTCTGTGATAATTTGTGGAGGAACAGCAACTTGGGCCATTCCTCCAAGGCCTCCTGGCTCATAATGCTTCTTTAAATGTTCAAAGAACCTATACAAAAATATCACTGGTAACTTGATTTTAAATGTATATAATGGGCTCTTACTTTAACTGATCCGCAAATGGAGTATTGCACAATTGACATGAAAAAGGTAATGGCACTGGTATCTTGGCTTCTTGGCAACTACCTTCGTGTTCTTGAAACTCATCAACATGCAAAAAATTTTCATTGCAGAAACTGCAGACATACTTCTTTGTATTTACAGCACTATTTTTCCTTAGTTTCCTACTTATACGTTTTTTATGAGGTAGAGATTTTTTTGATGAACGATTATCATTCCTATAATACATTAAAATGATGAAAGAGAACTATTTTTAATGGAAGTTGTAATTATTACCTTAATGACTCATGATCAGAGTCTCCCTTCTCTTCTTCCGGTACTTTCTCTATTATTTCAATTTTACTTTCTGGATGAACAGGGGCTTCAATAGTAGATACATGTTGTATATGATCAGATTCATCTATGATTCTTACATTTTCTACGATTTTGTGAACTCCCTGCTGATCGATGTATATGTTATCTGTATTGACAATTTTGAGGTACTGCCCATTTCCAGTTTTATCCTGTGTGAGAATTAATTGTTGGTGCTCTTCTAGTATTCTGTTATTTGCTGCATATATAAAATATATATAAAAAATTGCTATATCTATATTATTTTTCAAAATTACTTAGTAAAGGTGGTAATGCAGCATCTTGTAGTTGTTGCTGTTTCTGTTGTTGATTTAGCTGCACAGCAACTAAAGCAGCAGCTAAATTTCTATCTTCTTCAGTAAGTTCTTGAGGTAGAATGTCAGAGCTAGAAAATCTTATTAATTCTTTCTGAAGAAAGGAATGTATTGTAATATGTCAGCTCACCTGTAAGTAACCGGAATAAAGTCATTTGTACCTAAATCTACAACAAGTCCATTAGGATTTTGTAATAATTCTGAACTAATTATTTGGGAGTTTTCAGGAAGTCTAATATATTGGGGTCCATCAGGTCCTTCTTCAGTTATAACTACATTTTCTAATAGTTCTCGTGACTCTGCACTTTCCATAATGTTGCCTAACCTTAAAAAACATATTTATTGGTCAAAATTTCTTTTTATTAAATGCATTTTAAAATTACCTGATATCCAATGTTTTAAATTTGCCGCCGTCAATCGCAATGTGTGGCGTTGACACGACGTCTCAGGAATAATCTTTTACATTACTTTAGCTTAGAGTACATAGAAAACTATGCCGATAATCCCGTATAGAAGGGTCGTCGCACTTACACCAGTATGTAGGAATATCAAAAACAGTCTATAGATTGCAAATTTCACCGAAAATTTTCAAAAATTTCTCATTAATCTATGATAACATAACAAAAAGTGACAACAGTGTACCACAAGAACGCCATCAACAACGCGGAGACTCCCAACGTTGCCAACTAAAACTTGGTGGAAATGACTAATTTTATTTTTATATATTTCGTTTATTCTTGAAGCAAATATCGTTTATTTGCAATAAAGTAATGATAAAAGTTCAGAAGTTTTTCCTATCAATAGGAAAATTGGCTCAAAATCATCGTATTTAATAAAAAAGTAATTAAATGTGGCAGCACTGTGGTTGTTTAATTGGTAGGTGTTTCACATTTCTGCCACTAGATGGGGCGATGGAAAATTATTAGGATTTCTATTTTAATATATATTATCTAATTTGTTTATTGGAAAACAGCCTGTTAACTTTCTTAAGACCTTTAATATGCATGTTGTGATATAGACTTTTTGTATGCTCTAATTTTTCAGATATAATTCTTTTAAAACTGTAATTCTATAGATATCAGTAATTCTCGTTAGATGGTGCGCTAATGTGTTTTAGTAGTTTTATTTAAAAAGTCAATTTTAAATAAACTAATTATGTGATTGTTTGAAATATTGTTGGAAAATAGAATTACAGATAATTTGTTATGGGAATTTGGATATATTAAATAAAAAAATACTTCAAGGATATAAATATCATAGTAATCTTAACACATTTTTAACAGTGCAAAGGTAGTTTTTTTTACAAAATTTTATTATGAAGTCTTAAGTTATAAACATGGTATTGGTGTTGTTTATTGTTGTGTCAGTTGATTATATTTATTGTGATTTATTGTGATTATGAATTTGTTTTTTTAATATAACAGATGTGTTGGGGAGTCGCGAAGAAAGAAAGGGGTGAGTAGAAAGAGAACCGTACCGTCTTGGGTCAGCGTCGATATTCCTGATTTTTTCCTTTATCAGTCGGTTGGTTAGCGGCGCCCAAAATCAGCGTCCCGAGCGTCTGCAAGGGCCGCGTCGGCATCAGTATCCGTCGTCTGTTCGTGACGTTCACACGTGCCTCTCGCCATTCAAACTGACGTGCCTCTGCTCTGAAAGAACGTCGAAATCTAACGAAATTTTGCATCTTTTATAAAGAGAGTGGACTTTTTCTAATGTAAGACCCACGAATCTATTTAAAATAAATTTGTTAGTGTATTTTAAAAGTGTTCGGATAAATGGACTGATACATACATATAAATAATAATTTAAAACATTTTAACAAAAAGTACATTAATTAAAACAATATTCATAACAATATATTTATTTAAATCATATATCAGGTAAATGTTATTGTTAAGAATAAAATGAGTTTATTTCTTTTTGATTTTTATGGGTGTTTTTATAAGCAACTTTTTATGTAAAAACTATTGACTTTAAAGTTATAACTAATTCTGTTCATCATGGATCTTGTAGAAAATAGAAAATAATGAATGTAGAATAATCTCTAAATAATTAAGTATTAAGTGATATCACATAGGAAAGTTAAAACAATTTATATATATATAATCTCTCGAATACTTGTCTTATAATATTTGTTTGTAACTTTTAATAATTATTGTCGTAAAATAATACATCAATCGCGGAAATAAAATAATGTATAAAGTTATTTTACTTATTTGTATTAACATAAATTATTTTTGAATTAAATATAATTCCTTTTAAACAGATTTCAACAGAACATTTCAATTAGTCTGATGATCAGGTAAATTAAATTTAATATTAAAGATGATTGAGGTGTTAAATTGGCAACTAGATGATTATACATACTTTTAAAAAGCCTATAAGTTCAAGGAATATAGACATAAAATGACAATTTAATGTCTGAATTCATATTAATAATAAAACATGAAACAAAACATACACTTTTTTGTTATTAATTAACTAAAGGTTCACATTTGAAGATGAAGGTTTTATAGAAAAAAATATATTTTGAGAAAACTTTGAAATAATAAGATAATTAAAAAGACAATTTAACATATAAGTTATGATTTATTATACCCAAATTTTAATCAAACCCTACGGTATGCAAGTTTACGAGAAAGCATGTTTTATTGCTACAAATTTACAGCATTTCACATTCTCTAGTGTATTCAATTCAATAGAATGCATTAATTAATAAATGGTTCATATTTTTATTTTGTTATATTGAAAACAATGTCCTCGTCTATTTCTGTTATAACTCTCTTCACTTCTTTATTCCAAAAATATATCATACATCTTATTCATCATTAACATAATATCTGTAAAATTTTACCGTGAAAACCGCTATGTGTTACACAAAGAAAAGTATTAAAATTTACATGTTTAAGAAGATATATTGTTACGTTAGCCCTATAAGCAGCATAATAAAACAATCTTGACTATCATATTGGCGGTCTAATTATGATGAAAGGATGTATATTTTTGAGTTTATGTTTATTCGAATAGTATATTTAAAAAATCTAAAAAACTATCTTGGTTAAGTAGTCTTACGCCACAAAATAATGGTAATAAACAAAATAATGGTAATAATGGGTAATGGTTGTTGGTAACTAGGTGAAAATATGTTACTTTTCACAAAAAAAACCTGAAAATACTTGGAAGAAAAAGGATCTTATTTTTTTAAACAACAACCTTCTTAGACCGAAAATATTTTATAACGAACTAACTTTGATCATAATATAGTCGCGAAAATATAAAAAATCTAAATGTAACCTTCTTTGGGCTCCGCATATAAATAAACATCATACAAATCAAAGGAATCAATGAAATGCCAGTACTGGCTCTAAAAAGTAAATTTCTTCAAAATTTTCTATAAAGTTAAATTTCCATTTCTCTATGATTCAACCTGAACGATTGCTTGTAAATGGCAACATCGCATAATCAGGCGAAAACTACCGAAGTTAGTACCGAATATGGTTATGATTCTCCATAATTACAGATCGTGTTGGAAAATAAATAATTCAACAATGAGCAACAACAACAGCAGTGTATCGGTTGAAGTGTCAACAACTATAGATTGACGGTGCTGGTGACAATTTTCACGAGTTTCAGTGACAAAACGACTACTACGGATCTGATCCTTCGATATTTTTCAGTAAATACTGAGTGTTTGATCCAGATAATCAAATCTCGAACAACAAAAGTATTAATAAAGATCCGAAGTACCTAATATCAAAACAGCAACTATTTTAAAAGAGACTGCGACAACTTATAGTCGCGCTCCACCAGCTGCGACCGCAATTAATAAAACGTGGAGAGACCTCTCTGTAAATAGGGTAAGAAGCCGCAGAATAACATAATAAATTTACGAATTTCTCCTTTCTCGTCTTCTCCGACGGTCCGAAGCCTTCAGTTGACCCTTTCGGTCTCGGATAATATTAAACGAATTGATCCCCAGGCGGGAGATGACGGCCTGGATTTTTTGACAGATTTACGACTCTCCGACCGAGGATGGAAGTGGCGCGTGTCGGACCCGGTCCAATCGTAGCCGTCTCCGTCGGAGACGTGACAGGTAAAGTGGTAAGACTTCGGTAACTTTAGCATAGTATATCCAAAGTAGCAGTGAAGTCTTGTCATCTCAATGACGCCAAAACGTCGCCATATTAGGATAAATTACTCAATACATATCGAAACACAGAATAATTAAAGTTTGGTGCGTGCGTATATACATCTTCATTTACTTCTTTTTTAGATATAAATTATTTCTTATAAATAAATATACACATATTTGATAAATAATTCATATAATGTTGAAATTATATATAAGGAGGGAAATAAACCTTAAAATTTTTTTGAAATAACAAATTTTATTTACAAAATTATTGAATAAAATAAAATAATAAAAATAATATCTATATGCCTTTCTATTTTTATGAAAACATCATATTTAAATTAATTTACATATTTGAACAATTAACAAAAACTCCAAGAACCGTATAAATAAACATTACCATAAAAAAGATCAAAATCGTTTAATTCAAATACAGATAATATAGTTGAAACGAAACAAAAAAGCCACCAAAAACATATGAAAGCAGTGAAATTTTCCTAAAATTCTCTAAATATGGTTAACTATGATTGCTACTGCAATTTTTGTTACTATTCTTGATCCACAAACCCCATTAATGAATTGACTACCTCTAGCTTTCGGTTAACGTATTTTACATTTACGCGTAAATCGAATGGATGGTGGTATATTTAAGCTGAAAGAAATATGATTATAATAATATGGTAATTACTATTATCAGTCAAATGCACGGTTCGACTGTTTTATTAAATTCGTGAGGTCAGACAAGATGTGCGAACCCTTTCTTGTTGAAATTGTGAGAGAGGGAAGGACAGAGATAATTGGTTGGAGCAGTTAATTTTATATGTGCTTATATTTTCCAACGATAGTATAAGCGAAACAGAGATGTACATATTCCTTCACGTACTAACTTTATAAAAAATTAGGAAAAATAATTGCTGAATATTATTAACGTGCAATTAATTACTTCATTTTGAACGAAGTTGAATTACTTCTATATTTGAATGTTCTATGGATCTGTAAATAGGAATGGACTTTTTCTATGGAATGGAATAGTCGTCACAAATGCTTTATCGTATTTTAATATGTCAATTGCTATTTTCAAATAATATACTATAATAAATATAGACAATACAATAGATCTTAAACAAAACCTAATATCTAAAGATGTACAATAAGCATAAATACTAAATAAAAATTAAACATATACCGAATCATAGAAAAAAAAACTAATCCATGACATAATTAAAAATGATCGCACAATAACTACTAGAGCTTTTTTAAATAAAGTAAATGCTTTATTTATTATTGAACGGATATATCTTTTAACGAAAATCGAGAGAGTGATAGAAATATTACCTATTATTAGCATAAAAACAGTTAAAAGTATTTTAATATTTATCATTCACAGTTTTAATCTTTTTACCCTATTACATTAACAATCTTGAAAAATATCGTTCCAAAATGCTATTATATTAATATACAATATATTGTTATTCACAAGCAAACTACCAAAAAAAAATCATAAAACTATATATATATTACATATAAATCTATGTAAGCATAAATTGGATATATTTTTGTCAAGGTCGCGGCTATGCACACAGAGCTAGAACGTTAAAAATCAGTCGAATGAAACTAGTAGAACCAAAAATAGTAACTAAAGGCACAAGACTGAAACAGTCGATAGTAAAAAGTAGTTAATTTCTAAACAGTCGATAGTTCCCAACACTAGTTAATACTGAGGGTTCGCAATTTTAACCAATAGATATATCTAGATTGAAATACATGCAAATATCTAATAATTGCGCGTGTGTGAACTGATAATAGTACTTGCATCGTAATCCTAGGAATTAACTTACCAGTTGGATGCAAGAACACGTGAAAAGGTTGCAACTTAGTTCTTATGCGTCGGCATTAAAGAGATTAACGAAATTTGCATTTAACAAAGTTATTCTTTAATTAAAAGTAGCTTATGATAACGCCCAGTAAAAACCTTTAATACCTTTGGATTTGCATATCCGATATTATTTCATATATGTGCATTAGAGCTTAAACAAGTTTAGTTTAATTTCGATTTACCGGTCGATCGATCCGAGCTTTTGGTGTTAATAATATTCAATCTAAAGTAACCCGCCCGGTAGAACCGCGCACGTCGAGTTTCTAATTGAACTAAAAAACTCATAAACTTGTTGTGGTAAGTGTTCTAGGTGCCGGTTGTTTCGTAACTGTTACATCTGGATAGAATACGGAGAAAATCACGTGCCATCGCCGCAAAACGCGGCAAAAAAGTCAAGGTAAGTTAGTTCTTTGCAATATGGACAGTTGAATGTCATTTCTAAATGAAAACTGAAACCGCGTGGTGAACATATTTGTGATATTTTAATTATAAAGTCTGGAAAATTGAAAAAATCGATTTTTTTTCATGTTTTCAAGACTTGACCCTTTAAGAATATGTCTTTAATATGATTCTTTATAAAAACAAATTATGGAGAGAAAAAAACGGATACCAATACACCAGTTTGTGCTTACTAACAATCATTCAACAATTGATCAGGTGCATAAACTAACAGACTACTACAGATAAAGTCTTTGGAAATGCCTAGGAACATCTTTATTATAATATAATAATATAACAGGTCAATTGAAAAGTCCCCAGCCTACCATAGTAAACCACATTTTTTTTTGGCAAAATTATTATTTTTTTATTCAAAATAATTCCCTTCAAGGATGTTACACTGATTATAGCGACCCTCCAACTTTTCGATACCATTTTTGTAGTACGATTTGCCCTTTGTTTCAAAATAGGCCTTCATTCCAAGACATTTTTCTTCCTAGCGAGCATTCTTTTGAGATCTGAGAAGAGGAAATAGTCACTGGGGGGCCAGATCTGGAGAATACGGTGGATGAGGAAGCAATTCAAAGCCCAATTCATGGATTTTTGCCATCGTTTTCACTGACCTGTGACACGGTGCGTTGTCTTGGTGAAGCAGCACTTTGTTTTTCTTCAAATGCAACCGTTTTTCGGCGATCTCGTCCTTCAAATGGTCGAATAATGCTATGTAATGTCGCTGTTGGTGGTTAGTCAATGTTTCATCCATTGTCACATATCGACGCAAAAACTCGAGTTTATTACGCTTGATCATCTTCAAACACTGCTCCGAATCATCAACTCGTCGTTGTTTTTGGTCAAGAGTGAGCTCGCGCGGCACCCACTTTGCACAGAGCTTCCTCATACCCAAATATTCGTGAATGATATGATGTACACATTCAGTTGATATCTTTAGAATGTCTGCTACTTCATTCAATTTCAATTTACGGCCATTCAAAATCATTTTGTTGATTTTTTAAATGTTTTCGTCGGTAGCAACCTCTTTTGGGCGTCCACTGCGTTCACCGTCTTCGGTGCTCATTTCACCACGTCTAAAGCATACCAATCCTTGATGGTTGACTTTCCTAGGCAGTATGCAGAAACTCGGCATCAAATCAAGTTTTTGCTTCAAATATATTTTTCCCTTCAAAAAGGCACAGCAACAAAAGTTGCCTCACTCAAAATGCTATCATTCACAAGCTAATGATCCGACAGCTCTAAAATGTATACACGAATCTTTTGAGGGTTAGGGCTAACTAAAACATATGGATTTAATTCTAGCGTCATCTATGTGTCAGGCTGGGTACTTTTCAATTAACCTATTAATATCGGCTGTTCAGTAGAACTTGAGATACCATGTCAACAGTCTAGAAAAAGTAGTTTCGGGAGAAAGGCGTTTAAAGTTCCGTTTTTCGATGCCGCTTTACTAAAACAGCTATATCTCCGAAGATAATTAAAATTTTGAGAAATGCTCTTAAGAGTATATTCGTTAAAACTTAGACAGTTAAAAAAATGAATTTTTTCAGGTCACTAGATCAGAACACCCTCTCATAAATTATATTAGAGTCAAAAACCAACAGGTTTAGATTAATTATTTTGCACATTATTATTACATCGATACGGTATGAAATATAAGAAGGTTGTCCCTCATCAATAAACACAATCTAGATGACGGGGGTTCGATCAACGGATGATTAATTAGGTTGTTTAAACAGTACGCATATATAGAGATATTTTATGAATATATTGACAATATTAGGTCAACGGCATAACATCAATATTCAAGTTAATTATAAAGTTCCATCTATTGTAATTCCTAAGTTAATATGTAAATATCAATATAAAAAACAGTATTGATGAAAGCAGGCTGATATTTTTTTGTTTGAAGATCTAATTAATTATATATAATAATATAATTATTTTGTTACAACGTCGCAATGTTGCCGCATCAACTTTGACTTATGGAATATTTTCGTTTTAACATATAACAACACTGTTAAGGAAGTAAAACAAACAATACATAAATAAATCAATTCTAAAAAAGTCCTGATTTTGGGAGCTCTCAGGAAAGTGCATCATTAATGACATTCATATTTAATGCCATGGTAAGGCTTAATTACTTTCCTAGCACTTGGAAAGTGGCTCAAATCATTATAATTCTTAAACCTTCGAAAAAATCAGACGATATCTCCTCTTATCGTCCAATAAGCCTGTTACCTGTGATCTCTAAACTATTCAAAAAACTATACATTAAGAGACTTAAAATAATCGCAGAGGAGAGGAATATTTTTCCAGACCATCAATTTGGCTTCCTTAATAAACACAATAGAACAAATACATAGATTAGTCAACCAAATTAACAAAAACTTAAATGATAAAAAATATTGCTCCGTTGCATTTATCGATATTTCTCAGGTCTTCGTCAAGGTATGATACACTGGACTATATGTTAAATTGAAAAAGCTTTTGCCCCATACGCACATTCAACTGCTGAAATCGTACTTCCCCGACAGACATTTTATTGTCAAACAGTTTGACGAATACACTGACCTACACCGAATATACTCGTGTATTCCGCAGGGCAGTGTTCTTGGTTCATTGTTACATCTATTATATACAGCTGACCTATCGACCTCAAGAAATACTAGTGTTGCAACATATGCTGACGATACAGCGGTTTTATCATCACATGAGGATCCAATATCAGCCACAAGACATCTCCAACTTCATTTTAACAAAGTCGAATTGTGGTTGAAAACGTGACGTATCAAAGCAAATGAGACAAAATCTACCCATGTTACATTTACCCTTTGTAGAAGAACTTATCCCTCAGTAAAAATAAATAATTATAAACTCCCGCAAGCAGACAACGTTAAATATCTGGGAATGCATTTCAATCAACGTTTGACATGGAAAAGATATAGTTACAAAACGCAAACAGCTTGGGCTTAAACTAAAGCAAATGTAGTGGCTGACGGAGTGGTGAAGGCTTAGCTGTATAAGTCAATACTTAGGCCCATTTGGACCTATGGTATTGAACTGTGGGGCACTACTAGCAAATCTAACATAAATATCCTCCAGAGGTTCCAGAATAAAGTGTTGCGAGTCATTGTCGATGCCCCATATTACGTGTCCAATAAACTGATTCAGCGTGATATCCCCATAGAATCCATAACGAGTGTGATTCGGAGTGTTAGTGTGAAGTATTCTGAAAAAATATTAGCAGACTATTAACCTAATGCACTCGTCAAACAGTTAAATGTGCGCGATGACAGTGAGGTCCGTAGGCTCAAACTCAAATTAGCATACGAACTGATTAATATACATATAGAGTGAGATTTAATAATCTCCAGAGTAAGCTAGAATAGTTTTAGAATAAGTTAGGATAGAGTTTAAAATAAGTTAGAATAGTATCTAGAATAAGATTTAGATTATAAGTCGTACAGTAGATCACTTACTGAAGTGATCGTCTACATGTCAGGATAGTTATATTATATAACAGAAATCATATAATAAAACTTATAGCCCACGGGCGATATAATTAAAAAGACTTTCATATTAATTTCTTAATTTAATTGGATCAATTCTACATATGTTTTCGATATTTATGTGTTAATTAACTAAAAACTTTTAAATAAACTTATTTATAACTGTTTGATAATTTCTTCTGTATCAGGTTTCATTTTTTTAGCTTCTGTCGAAGATTTTCTGCAACTCCTCGCACTGGGTGGTATCACCTACTTTACTGACTGCTATTTCGCACAGGTAATTTGACTTGCAACTGTCATCACAACCACCATCTATGGCCAAATCGGAGTTGCGGTATCTTAATCTGAAAATAATAGAATAATATATGTTAGTAAGTTGGTAGACGGTGTAAATTGTAGTAGTATCCATTCAGTAATAAGTGATATCCAGAATATCTCAGTATAGAAATGATAAATTTAAAAAAGGTGCAAACATTGGAATGGATGCATTGGATTCCAAAAGAAAGGTTTCTCCATTGAACTAAACCATTCATTGAGCCATCATTTCTAACTTCTTTGAAATCGGTGAACAGCTGCTCTTCAAATGCGTATCTCATCGATGCGAGAATGTGGTAGACAGATGGAGCACGGTCTGGCGAGTACGGCGGGTGTGATAAAACTTCCCATTCAACTGATTTCAACACTTCTTTGAGTGGTTATACTGTATGAGACAGTTCGTTCATACTGTAAAATTAGTATATCATGCTTTTGAACGTTGCTATTGACGTTTTTTGTTCAATACACTGTTCAAATTCATCACATGTTATCGGTAGTTATCAGTGTTTCTGAAGGTTTCGGTACTTCATAATATATGATACCGACATAATCTCAAATTATAAGATTGCATATTTATGGCAGTATTTAAGAGATGTCTTTAAACCTTTCCCGCCTGAGCTACCTCAAGATGACGAAAATAAAATTACTAGCTTCCGAAATTCGCCTTTTCAAATGGATTTACTATATAAAAATTCATTGTCAAATAAGCTCAACAAATAATAATCCGGTAATGTAATAAATGTAAAAAGGCACTTGGATATGATCTAATAACCGAAAAAATATTACAGGAACTACCAGAAAAAGGGGTTAAATTGCTAATATTCATATGTACTGCTATATTACGAACTAATTATTTTCCTAGTATCTGGAATATAGCTCAAATAATAATGATTCTCAAACCAGGGAAAACACCAGAAGATGTCATCTCCCACCGACCTATAAGTTTATTACCGATAATCTCAAAAGTTTTTGAGAAACTGTACATAAAGAGGTTAAATTATAGTGTGGCGACCGCCACGACCCTTTAGGCCACCACCAATTCACCATCAACAACTACAAAGGTTGGCAACGCCGGTGGATTGGTACCATGCAAGTTCCAGGGTATAAAAGACCACCACGACGACGTCTCGCTCTCTTTTCTTTTCACCGTCCCCTTGTAACAGTACCACTTCCAGAGCGCTACCGTACTTCCTTCATCTTAACCTAATATCCTGTCAATCCTCTCATCGACCACATGTATCAATCGTAAGTTAAAATAAACAACTTTGATTCAACCAGTGTTTTTAGTTCCCGTGCAAATTCCTTCCAAAAATAGTAGTGAGTGTTCTGACAAATAATCGCCGCGGCAGCCACACATTTCGACCGACTGACCGACCCGACGAACATTCCTACAATAGAATTATAGAAAAAAAAATCATTCCAGAACACCAATTTGTGTTGATTGACACCAATTGCATAGACTTGTTAACAGAATTAACATGTACCAAACGATATTGTTGTGCTACGTTCCTAGACATGACTCAGGCTTTTGATAAAGTATGGCACACAGGATTGCAGGTTAAATTAAAGAAACTTCTCCCTCATCGGATAATGAACTACTAAAATCTTATCTCACAGATCGTCATTTTACAGTAAAACAAAGTGATGAACATAGCGAATTACATGCAATAACAGGTCAATTAAAATGTCCCCGACCTGACACATAGATGGTGCTACTACAATTAAATCCGATGTTTTTTAGTTAGCTCTAACCCTCAAAAGATGCGTGTATAAATTTGACAGCTGTCGGATCATTCATTTTGAGTGAAGCAACATGGATAAAAATGAATTTCGTGTGTTGATGAAATATGGCTTTTTGAAGGGAAACATACAGTTAGGAAAACATTAAGTGATTGTTTCCTTTCGGTTTTTTTCAAAGTTTAGCATGAAGTTTTAATAACTTTAGGTACTTACATGTGATAGTTGTACAATAAACTGTGGTTTGCTGCTAATTTCGGCATAAATTCGCTGAACACAGGAGGAGACAGACTACTGACACCGTACTCCTCTCTAAAACTGTACAGTTTATACCAATTTGGCGTCTGGTTTCCATTTTGATTCGCTTCCGTCAAGTTAAATGTCCATTCGTCAGTATCCAGAAGATCCTAAAAGGGTTCAAGTAAAATATATGTAATGATATCACGAAAATACGTCGGTTTCAACGCTTACAAAACTGGCTTCATCGACGTTTAGTATTTTGAAGCTTGGATTCGAACGATCTGGCATCACGGAGGCTCCGTTTATAGCTATGCTGGTGACCTCTGAGGTGTTTTTCGAGCTGTAATAGACCATGAATTGATCATGGTGGGTATGACCGTTGAATTGAGCACCAATAGTACCAGAGAATCTAAAAAACAGTGATTTTTAACATATTTATAATTCAATATAAAAAACAAATTTAAAATGCGTAAAATATATAACGGAACTACCCACGCCTTATCGCTTTCTCTCCATTGAGTGCTTATTAAAATAACATACGTAAATCAAAAGAATATTATATGCTTTAAAATGATTTAAATCAAAACCGTCAATTGGGGCATTGTCTTAATTAGAAATAATCTGCTATGGTCTTAATACTAAATTGAAAACTGACTTATTTCAATCAACAACTAGGAAAAGGCGGTAATGTGATCAGTAGATATATAGGAGAATATTTTCCACGAATGTGGAACGTGGAGAATGTTGACGGTGATTTACCACTTATGAGACACTTTGGTATTTTCTACCGGAAACACTTTTCGTTTGTTAGAATAACATTATAATAAAATTCTTTCAACAAAAATCTGAATTCGTTTCTTGTTTCACAAATAACGAGGTATAACGTCGTTGGGCCCAGAAGGCTAACCACTACAGGCTCTTTGAAGTTAAAGCTGATTTTTTCTCCTCTCTTTGCATTCCTTCCCTTCGCGACCATTCTGTAGCTTTGAATCGAATGAGCTCGCACGGTCACTGTAAGTTTTGTCACCGTGTGAGCAACGACGTGTCACCAAAAAAAAAAACGACGAGTTGATGATTCGGAACAGTGTTTGAAGATGACCAAGCGTAATGAACTCGAGTTTTTGCGTCGATATGTGACAATGGATGACACATGGCTCCATCATCTCACTCCGAAGTCCAATCGAGAGTTATACGAGTGGACTGCACACGATAAATCCGCTCCAAAGCGTGGGAAAACGCAACAGTCAGTTGGCAAGGTTATGGCGTCTGTATTTAGGGATGCGCATGGAATAATTTTCACTGGCTACCTTGAAAAAGGAAGGACCATCAACAGCGACTATTATATAGCGTTATTGGACCGTTTGTAGGATGAAATCGCCGAAAAACGACCACATTTGAAGAAAAAGAAACTGCTGCCTCACCAAGACAATACACCGTGTCAAAAATCCATGAATTGGGCTTCGAATTGCTTACTCATCCACCGTATTCTCCATATCTGGCCCCCAGCGACTATTTCCTGTTTTCAGATCTCAAAAGAATGCTCGCTGGGAAGAAATTTTCGTCGAATGAAGAGGTGATCGACGAAACTGAGGCCTATTTTAAAGCAAAGGACAAATCGTACTACAAAAATGATGTCGAAAAGTTGGAGGATCGCTATAATCAGCTATAGTCATTACCTTTGAAGTGGATTATGTTGATTAAAAAAAAAAATTTTGCCAAAAAGAAATGTGCTTTACTATGGTAGGCCGGGAACTTTTGAATTGACCTGTTATACAGCCGATCATAGAACCTTCTCCTTTTTCGAAGTCGGTTAAAAATAACCAAAACCGAAATGATTATATCGTCTTGGTCTTAACAGTTTAATAACCATACGCAGATTCTAATCTGCATAGCCGAAATAGATTTTAAATCGAAAAAATAGCGATAAATCAGGCAATATATTCCCGTAAAATACTACTGTTTGCACAACGTTCACCCTCAAACACAACGTTTATGTCAGGAATCGATTTATTATCGCGTCCACAGTCGATTTTTCGGCACCACTCTTCCGGCCGATTGTGTTCATCTTGTTTTCTTAGTACTTGAAATATTATCACTGATTTTTTCGCTTTGCCGATATCTAATCTACAACCGAATATGTACGACATATTAAAATGAACGGGACTTATGAGAGGATAATGTAATCAATGGATGAACCGTGATATCATAACACATAATTTTCATACCGAAATACGAGATCTGTATCTTTAATCAACGCTAACAGTTGAAACATTTAATAAAAAGCCCACACAAGTTTCGAAAAGAATATGGTGCTCGATAGAACTCTTTCATATTGAACACTCTACAAATGGTATACAGAAGTCATTTACTTTTTATTTAGCTGGCATATTCAAGTCATTGTAAACTGTGCAATGACCATCATATTTTAAACGGATAACTTCATTCCTAAAAATGTCCCTCGTGTTTAAAATACCCCAAGTTTATCAGATAAATATCAGACTGTAAATATCAGACTAAACAGATGAATTGTAGTCTTGATTGTAACATTTCTACATCTCTTGTACACTTTCCATCGTAGAGAAACATAAGCTCTTGCAGCTTGATCTATTCGGCTTATTATTTCAGCTGTAGATGTCCTTTCTTCTCCTTTTTTACAGACCCCAAGTACTTCAACTTCTTGTCAGTTATTAACACTTCTTTTTTACATTAATTTTCGAAACATTTATGTGAAATGCGAACTATATCATGAAGTATCTAACAAGTCTCTCCATAAACTGACAGAGTACTAGAATCTTATCTACATAATCTCGACTTGGTATAAATCCCATCTGTACATCTCAGCTTAACTCTTGGCGAGCTCTTTGAGAGGTAGCACAATACTGAGGTGACCAAGAACATCAACAAAGTTGAATTGTTGTCAGAATTAATGCCCAAGAAGGCCAGCCAGAGATCTGATTACTAAATTACTACTCAAATAAGCAGGATATTAGTGGAATAAGCAATAGGAATCCCTTCTTTTCCCTTAAGCGAGCTTTTATTGGTTCTTATTTTTTGAACGTGTAGTTTATGAAAACATAGGAACTATTATTATACTATAAAAAAAGCTAAAGCACGTGTAGCATAAGGATATGTACTGGGGCCAATGCTTTATCTACTCTACATTTGGGATATACATTTGCTGATGATAAAGCGATTATAGTTGTCGGAGACAATAGTGAAGAGGCCACACGAAAATTACAACAGACAAGTGACAATATAAATAATTGGACGGAACCAATAACATTAAATAGTACCATCCAAATCATTCCATATAGTAACAACGCTAAATATCTCGGAATGAATCTTGATGAGTTTTACTTCGCTGGAACGATCATATAAAGAAGAAAAGAAAAGAATTACTGAGTATTGGCTAATTGGAAGAAAATCACAATTATCAGTAGATAATAAATTGCTATTATATAAGCAAATTAGCGACCCGCCCCGGCTTCGCACGGGTGCAATGCTGATACTAAATTAAATACACTACAGAAAAAATATGAACGTTGTATATAAAAACATAGCGGCCCGCTCCGACTTTGCACGGCCATAAAATATATATGCTTATGTCACTCAATGAAAACATGATTAGAATCGATCCAGTATTTTTGGTTCATTCATTACTGCCCTTGGCCTGCACGCATTAAATTTGGAGTAAAACAATTCCTCTTCCCCTATACTTACTATGAAGATTTCCTGCTATCTTTGGAATATCTAAATTCATACAATTTTTATTACATTACACATTTTTAAACGCAAATTTTAAATTTGTAATATCTCCGAAAATATTTGTTTAATTTACATGCTGTAAGGAACCATATTGATCTATATTAATTGCACACTGTATTTAAGGTACTTAATTCGATAAGGATTAATGCCGTATTGCTTAAAATAGCTTCGTAAATAAGCCATTTTCTCACGTAAAAAGTAAACAATAAAAATGGTTAATGTGGGTTATCCCTAAAAGATAAACATATACCATCGCGGACTTTTTTGTAGACCTTTTTATGGTGTACAATACTGTAGTACATTAATTTGATCTAACTCGTAGGGTTAGGCAGCGTTTTTGCTAATTGCTAAATAAGCCTAAAAAAATAGGTTAATTTACGACATCACGTTAGAAACCTCTAAAATTAGCAATGTTGCCTTAGTATATTATGCATGTATTATACATATAAACTTTCCTCTTGAATCACTCTATCTATTGAAAAAAACCGCATCAAAATCCGTTGCGTAGTTTTAAAGATTTAAGCGCACATAGGGATATAGGGACAGAAAAGGCGACTTTGTTTTATACTATGTAGTGATACTGAGACTATATGGACCTACAGAGTTCAATTATGGGGATGTTCTGCAAAGACTGAGGGAAGACTCCATTCTCATGAGAATATTGAAGTATTGCAGCTTTTTGATACCACCAGAGCAGTACATAGACTATAAAGAATCAAACCATTTGATCTTGTGTAGTGAAGTGCTTAAAAAATACAGCAGTGACATGTATAAACGTTATTTCACCAGAGACTGACATAGGGCCGATGGGTCCTCCTAGGATTGTAGATTAGTCGGAAACGATTAGTAACAATCTAATAATTAAATAATAAAAAAAATGTTATATCATAATTCACCTATCTATTATTCTGTGATATTCTCTGCTCCATACTTGTAACAGATCGGCCTTTCCACTAGGAATATGTGAAAGGATGTGAACAACTTCATTGGCGTCTTCAGCTTCTTTCAGTGTTTGTGCCAGCCATGCTAGTTGGCCGAAGGGATCCACGTCATCATGAATAAGCCACCTACATACTTAATACAGTTATCTTAAGTAATTTAGTGGAGGAATACATACCAGTTCATTATATAAGCGACGTTACTATTTACGACCACAATTCTTAGTCCCTCTCGTGGTGATACGGAATAGAAACCTCCGCGCATCAACGTTCTTTTTGCTTCTTTGGGCAGCCATTGTGAGAACTCGGTGGTTATGAGGCGGTATAACCATTTGCTGGATATTTTTGGATCGAGGTCTTCACCAATTGAGTATCTGCGGTGTTGGTACTTCGGTTAGATGGGCGTTTTACGTGGAAGTGATACTCACTCATTCAAAGGTGACGGTTCATGATTACCCAGAGCTGGGTAAATAGGAATGTTTTTGAAAGCTCGCTTCATTTTTCGGAACAAGGACTTCATGGATTCACTGTTGTTCTCGATGGACGTTTCCCAAACGCGATGGGCTACCGCATCTCCGGTGAAGTACACGTAATCGAACTCCTGCAAAGTTATAATAGTTTCTTTAAAATATAACTGAAGTTTCTAAATTGAACAAAAACATATTCGAATGCGACTGCTGATAATTAAAAATATTTTGTATATCGTTTCATTAGTGTGGATTGGATTTAGAACTAGGCCAGAATAGTATATACTATTCAAAATATAGGCTCAAAAACTAACAGGTCAATTGAAAAGTCCCCGGCCTATCATAGTAAAACACATTTTTTTGCTATAATTAGTTTTTTTATTCAACATTATTCCTTTTAAGGATGATATACTGATTATAGCGATCCTCCAACTTTTCGATACCATTTTTGTAGTACGATTTGTCCTTTCACCTCTTCATTGTCTTCGTGAAGTAGCACTTTTTTTCTTCAAATACGGCCGTTTTTCGGCGATCTCGTCCTTCAAATGTTCCAATAACGCTATGTAATAGTCGCTGTTGATGGTCCTGCCTATTTCAAGGTAGTCAATGAAAATTATTCCGTGCGCATTCCAAAATACAGACGCCATAACCTTGCCAGCCGACTGTTGCGTTTTCCCACGCTTTGGAGCGGGTTCATCGTGTGCAGTCCACTCGGATGACTGCCGATTGGACTTCGGAGTGAAATGGTGGAGCCATGTATCATTCATTATCACATATCGACGCAAAAACTCGGGTTTATTACGCCTGATTATCTTCAAACACTGCTCCGAATCATCAATTCGTCGTTGTTTTTGGTCAAAAGTGAGCTCGCGCGGCACCTACTTTGCATAGAGCTTTCTCATATCCAAATATTCGTGAATGAGATGATGTACACGTACAGTTGATATTTTTAAATTGTCTGCTATTTGATTCAATTTCAATTTACGGTCATTCAAAATCGTTTTGTGGATTTTTGAAATGTTTTCGTCGGTAACAATCTCTTTTCAAAATTTTCATAATTCACAAACTAATGATCCGACAGTTGTCAAATCTATACACGTATCTTTTGAGTCTTTTCAATTGAATTGTTAATTTGCTTCAATTTTTTTCTCACCTCAACGTAAATTCAACTGAATGTTACCTGGACAGATTGGTCTTTTACCTGATATACTTCGTGGATGTTGCTGAGTTGCATCATAGTAGAATAGTCACTTTTGTTGATGATGCTGTTATAATAGTTGTAGGTAAAGACTACGATGATGGAGCAACTATCAAGGAAATGTAATGGAGAAACACTTTGAACTAGATTAAACTTGTCCACGTCAATTTTATAAAAGGAGAAACATTTTGTAGCGACCTTGAGGGATGTCGAATTTTACATCTTGCAATACCGGCCTTACAAAATACCCAGAAAAATAATCCTAGATGTTGAAAATGTGCGGGGTGTCAGCAGTAATGACCAGAAAACGATAACAAAAACTTTCCATCCCTCAGACGTTGATCTCTTATATTATTGAAGGGTATTTTGTATCATTCAGTCCCAGAACCATGGTTCAGTTCAGACCTGCCACCATCAACTTTCCAAGCGTCCTTCAGGTATCACTGTGCTGCTCTCTCTTTTTTCTACTGTATTTTCTTTATATTATATAACGTCCATATCCATTCAAATAATCATCACTGTTTTATTTTACTCCACCTCCATTCACTGAGCCATAAATACTCAAAATTCTGATTTTAATACAAGAAAGTAGTAATTTAGGAGTGCATAATATTCACATCATTGAAGAAGTAGTTTTTCGGACTGTAATTTTACATGACAATAAACAGTTGATAAAAGAACCCCCCATTGTTATGTTAATTTTTTTCAGGCATTTTCACAATAACGTTTTAAATTTATGACGAGGGAATAGACGAAAAAAGAAATTATAACAGAAGAAGTTAAATTTAGTGTTAAAACATCTCAGACGATTTTCTGACATTATCATGTTAAAACGAACCCAGTAATGTGACGTTTTAACAATAAAGTGCTTTATTTCGACCGATGGAAATCATAGCAAGCAGGGGGGTAGTCTCGAACGTTCGTTTAAACGAGGGTTTTTGTAATATTCTTCGAAAAGCGAACGCTGGGTTTTGTAATTTTGTCCCGGCTATTCTGGGGGCAATTTCTTCGACTACATATGAACGACGTTATTATCAGACAGAATATATAGAAATAGAAAGCTCAAAATGACAGTTGTCGCTGGATCGCTGGACGGCTTGGACCTATCTTTTAGAATCATTTTTAACGCTAAATATGATATATGTATAAGTTTCCTTTTTTTAATTAAATAATTTTAATTGTAATAAATTCATCACAGCAAAAAATTGAACCGAAATCAAAATATAAATAAGGAATTCACTAAAAATTAAAAAATAATCACCGACTTTGAAACGAACACAGTTGGTAATAATTAAAATAAAATTGGTAAATAGATAAATAGGTTTAGGTAGGTATTAAGCTAAATTGTGTGTATATAGTAGAATATAAAATACGTGTAGTAGGTAGGTTAAGTAAGATTTTGTTTATTTTTATAAAGTTCCTTATTTATTTTTTTTACTAATAAAATGGAGATCTTAAGCTAAAATTAGAGTGAACAAAGCAACTTATGGGCCAACCTTAACATTCGGTTATGAGACGCTTTTAAGAGTCAGAGGTGTTACAAAGATGGACAAGATGAGAAGCAAAGAAATAAGAAAATACCTCAATATTTAATCAGTATGGAAGAGATAACTCAGTTGGTGGGGACACTTGTAGCACTTTTTTCTGCACTTATGAATATTTATTATCTATAACTGAGGTTAATTATTTAATGATCTATAATAATATCTAAGAAAAATGGTTACGAAGAAAATTACTCAACGTATGAAGATTTTGGGATGACGTTTGATACTTTAACTTGCCTTTGATTAATCAATGAGATACTTACAAATTCTGCTGCTTTTCTGATAGTTTCGTCAGTCAGTGCTTCGGAGGTGTCAGCTTTCTCGTATTCGGACCAGTATCCGCAAGCTGTTCCTGCATCTGGGTCACCATCTGGTTGGTCGTATTGGCAACATAAAGGTTCATCGCAGTCTTTCAGTTTTCCTTCTTTATAGAGCGGATTGTAATGAACGTCGGAGATGTGAAGGATGTTAAAGCTCGTCTCTGGATTACTTAAATTCTGAAAATACAAGCTCTTATTACTGTTATTACGTCAATATGATTTTTTAACGATATTTTTGATATTATGATAACGTAGCATTGTGTTTGTAATTACAGCGGTCCCTCAATATAACAGACACAATATCAGTTGCTTGAAAACATAAAGTGTATATTTAGTAGATAACTAATTTAAATAAATAAAATATTTATTAACTTTAGAGTACAGATTATTCAATGCATTTTCTAAGAATAATATCGTTCAATAATTATTTTTAAAGGAAAATTATTTGAATGTCCTAAGCAACCCTTAGTTCACTGCTGAACTAAGATGTAGTTACATGTCAACTGGAAAACCAACTTATTGGCCGACTGATCAACAGACCCGTTGGATTTCTTCATAGTAAGAAACATAATATCAAACTATATATATGTCGAAGAAAATTTTGAGCTAAGTTCAATGATTCTGATATTGAGCGAAAATATAATAAGAACAGACTGGGAAGGATTTGCTGAAGAATTGAACAAACGAATTCAGCTAAATGTACCCCTCAGGACAAATGAACAATTAAATTTTGAAGCAGAAAAATTCGTAGTAGATATTCAACAAGCTGCTTGGAATAATACTCCAGAAATAAAGAGTAAAATTAAAGGAATTAATTATCCAAAAGAACTGAAGCAAATGGTAGCTGAAAATCTACACGAAAAAAAAACACATGAAAATAAAAATATTTTAAACAATATAACCCAAACACTGAAGAGGGTAATACTGAAAATTAAAAACAAATCCATAAATCATCTGAGAAACTTAACAGACGATAAAAAAACTGATTATTTATTTTCATGATCCAGTCACAGCATTAATAAACCTACAAACCCACTTGGAGCAAATACAATTATGGTTGAAGACATGGCGCATTAAAGCCAATCAATCAAAATCCACGCATATAACGTTTACCCTGCGTAGAAGAACATGTCTACCAGTGAATATCAATCATCGTCAACTCCCCCAAGCAGAGCATGTTAAATATCTTGGTAGCATTTAGAACGACGCCTAACCTGGAAGACGCACATACTCTCTAAACGGAAACAACTGGGACTATATTAAATGTATTGGCTCATCGGGCGCAAATCCAAGTTATCATTAGATAACAAGGTATTGCTGTATGAGTCTATACTCAAGCCCATTTGAACATATGGAATCCAACTATGGGGTGTGCCATTGTTGGATATTCCTCTAGAACCAAAGAGTGTCAGTGCATCCCAATGTACTCGCTAATCAGCTAAATATGCGACGTGATAGTGAAGTGCGTATACTAAAACGTTTAACACCACCTGATCTGATTACCGGACATATGTAGACTTTAGAATAAGCTTTAGAATAAGACTAATTAATTAAGATAATATTTTATACAGAAGATTGCTTAATGAAGTGATTTTCTATATGCCATGTATATATAATATAGACATAAGAAATACTTATTGCCAATAGGGCAGATTGTGGACTCACGAAGAGTAATTAAAAAAAATTATCTTCATTATACTGAAATTAACAGTTTAGGGATTGAATTGGACAGTGAGTCGTAAAGTTAAAGTGACTGAAGGAAACTTTCAGGACATGTGATAATGCTGTGCAGTGCTGGAAATTCCTGAGACAGAGTGATGAAAGTGGAAATAACTAAACGTATGTACATAATTAATTGAATATAACTATAGAAAATGATATTGTAGTAATTGTTCAAAATTAAACAAAAGCATTAGGTTGGAACGTATAAGGAGAGAATGAATATTAACTGTTTTGTAGATGTGGTAAATGGATTAGACAGAATCCAGTGCTTAATTTTATGAAGAATGGTATACACAGATAGTAGCAAAAAGAATAAAATATACAGCGAAGCTAAGATGGAGGTGAAACTAATATTTTTGTTTAATTAATTTATTTAGATTAAAATTTTGTTGTATGTCAAAGCCAAACTGAACTAAAACTCAGGGTTGATGCGGCAACATTGTGATGTTTCGACATCACAAATATCCACGACTCATTACTAAAAAAACTTTGAATAAACTATAGTTCTTATAATAAATGTTATCTTTTCGGCATATAATTAATATGATATTTGAATGAGTCGAAATAGTTTAAACGCCAATATTAGGCATGACTTAATTCTTACAGATTTTTTTCAATTACTTTTTAATAACTCTCTGCTGTCGGCTAAGATATGTTACTTACTTTTCTGGGTACGGTCTCTCCTTCGGGAATGTCGACGGTCCATTCGAATACGGTTTTATCGCAACCATCGTTCTGCAGTATTACGCTGCATATCCTCTCGCCTTTCAGGTCCGGATTGGCCCGGATGATGTAATCGAAAATGTCCTGAAACGTGCCGCGTAATCAAACAATTTCGGTCTTCCTTTGACGGGCGTTCGAACTTACGATGTTCCTCTCGATTACACCTCGGCAAACTTCTCCGGTTTCGATGCCGAGCAGGGTACAGACTCCGATAGCCTCCAGCTCTATCGCGTCCAGCGACATGTTCAATCTCCATTCTAAGATGAGAGCATCGGCACCGATGACGCACAGGTCACAAAGTAGAGCATCTGAAATTTGAGATATTCCCTTTGATAATTGTTAGAGACGATGAGAACGTTACTCCTATACCCTTATATCTAAAGAGATTAAACAAATAAGTATTGGCCATTTAATTCTGTACTTCTTGCACAACTTTCAATCAGTTTATGGATGACATCCCAAAAAAACTATTTGTGTTTGAGCAAAACCATTCATCGAGACATTTTTTAATTTCTTCGAAATAAGTGCTGCTCTGTAAGCGCGTGTCCCATTGATGCGAAAATTTGATAATAAGACGGGGCAAGGTCTGGAGAGTACGGCAGGTGTGATGACATGTCCCATCCAAGTTGTTTCATTACTTCCTTGACTGGTTTTACTTTATGAAACGGCGCATTATCGTGCTCTAAAATTAACAGATCAATTGAAAAGCCCCAGGCCTGACACATAGATGGCGCTACTAGAATTACATTCATATGTTTTTTAGTTAGCCCTAACCCTCAAAAGATTCGTGTATAAATTTGACAGTCGTCGGTTCATTAATTTGTGAATTATAGCATTTTGAGTGAAGCAACTTTTGTTGCTGTGAAAAAATTGATAAAAAGGAATTTTGCGTGTTGTTGAAATATTGTTTTTGAAGGGAAAAAATACAGTTGAAGAAAAAACTTTGCTTGATGCGGAGTTTCCGGACACTGCCCCAAGAAAATCAATCATCAAGGATTGGTATGCTAAGTTTAGACGTTGTGAAATGAGTGAACGCAGTGGACGGCCCAAAAGAGGTTGTTACCGACGAAAACATTTAAAAAATCCACAAAATGGTTTTGAATGACCGTAAATTGAAAATGAACGAAATAGCAGATATTCTAAGGATATCAACTGAACGTGTACATTATATCCTTCACGAATATTTGGGTTTGAGAAAACTCTGTGCAAAGTGGGTGCCGCGCGAGATCACTTTTGACCCAAAACAACGACGAGTTGGTGATTTTGCGTCGATATGTGACAATGGATGAAACATGGCTCCATAATTTCACTCCGAAGCTCAATCGATAGTCATTCGAGTGGACTGCACCCGGTGAACCCGCTCCAAAGCGTGGATAACTGCAACAGTCGTCTGGTAAGATTATGTCTGTATTTTGGGATGCGTATGGAATAATTTTCATTGACTACCTTGAAAAATGAAGGATCATCAACAGCGATTATTACAAAGCGTTATTGGACATTTTGAAGGACGAAATCGCCTAAAAACGGCCGCATTTGAAGAAAAAGAATGTGCTGCTTCACCATGACAATGCACAGTGTCACAAGCCATTGAAAACGATGGCAAAAATCCATGAAATGGGCTTCGAATTGCTTCCTCATTCACCGTGTTCTCCAGATCTGGTCCCCCAGTGACTATTTCCTGTTTTCAAATATCAAAAGAATGCTCGCTGTGAAGACATTTTCGTCGAATGAAGAGGTGATCGACGAAATTGAGGCCTCCTCTGAAGTAAAGGACAAATCGTACTACAAGAATGGCATCGAAAAGTTGGAGGATCGCAATAATCAGTATATCACCTTTGAAGGGAATTATGTTGAATTATGCCAAAAAAATGTGTTTTACTATGGTAGGCCGGTGACTTTTCAATTGACCTGTTAATTTACTGTGTCTTCGTGCCTTTTCTGGACTTTTTCGATCAATTCATGGTTCAAATTGATCATTTGTTGTCCGTAGCGATCACTGTTAACTGCTTCATCATATTTCAGCAGTTCATAATACGCCACGCCACTCTAGCTCCACCAAATACAGAGCATTGTCTTGGAGTTCATCGACCGGTTTTGCCACGTGATAATCAGGATTTTTTGCTCTTACGCTTTTCAAAAAAATCCACTTTTCATCACCCGTCACTATTTGCTGCAGACATTACTTATTATAATACCTTTGATGCAGCATATCACTATGTCACTCTCATTTAATTGATACGGCAGCCATCTTCCCATCTCTTGGATTTCCCCCCCTGCTCGTTAATCGATCGCTAATAATTTATTGGCCCACATTTAACGTTTGTGCCAATTGTTTTTGAGTTTGGGTTAGGTCTTCATCCGATAACTCTTGCAGTTTCGCATTTTCAGACTTTCTCGGTCTATCAGAACGTTCTTTGTCTTGTACATCGAAATCATCATTTTTAATTTTTTGCGACCCGTGCAGGAAAATCCTAAAATACTCTTACCACAACCTTAACTTCTATTCCTGAATTATATTCTAGAAGTGGTTAAGATATATAAAGAAAAGAAAATAATTAAACTTAATATCGCAAAAGAAACTGTAAATAAATGCGGGATTTATTAATTTTATGGAGAATGTATGAATAAGATACTAACCTTTTAATTCTCCACTATATTGCATATGCTGTATTTCTCGTAGAACTTGGTGGTGTTCTTCAGATATTAAACGGCTTTCGTGGAACTGTTGGAGACTATTTTTGTACGTTTTTAAAACATCTGAAATACGGTATCATAGTATGGATAAAACTAATTTTTTTTGAATGTAGTATTAAGTTTGTTCGTTGAGTTAGGTAAATGCAATAATATTCGTTATTTTGAATATAAACAGCAACATATATAGAAGAAGAAGAGATAGAGAAGGGAAGGAAAGGAAAATTAAAACAGTTAGATTGTGAAATCATTGTTTTTATATAAGTCAAAAATAGACTACTAATCGAAATAACAATTAATTTCTTCAGGGCAGCGCCCAATATTTAAGAAGAATAAATATATCGCTGTATGTCATAATAAATCTTACTAAACACTAAAAACATTTTGTTACAAAAATAAAAAAATATGCTTAGATCGAGTTGTAGTCAACATCTTTGTTTGTACGTACATTTATAGATTTTATTCACGTCAGTTTTCTCACCAGTTACCTTTATTTAACAATCTATGGTAACTAATGACGACGTAGAGATCAGTTTAGTCCTCTTAGTTTAGCCAGTCTAGTGATTGGTAAAGTATTTCTTATCAGACTAAGTCTTCCGACTAACTTACAATTTGTCTCTATGATAACTTAAATCTTGGTATATAACTAGGAGGACCCATTGGCCCTATCTCAGTCTCTGATGAAATAATGTTTATACATGTCACTGCTGTATTTTTTATTATATCCATCTCACTACACAACACTACATAAGATCATATTGTTTGATTCTTTTGAGTCTGTGTCCTGTTCTGGTGGTATTCAAAAGTTGCAATACTTTAATATTCTCATGAGAATGGAGTCTTTCCTCATGCCCCCTTGCAATTCTCTTGATTTCTTGACTGACTGTGGGTATGTGAAGGTCTCGATGTAGGTAGTCAGTCCTGTAGTATTTGGGTGCGCCCACAATGTTGCTCAGGACTTTGTTCTGAAAAATTTGTATTTTGTTTATGTTACTCTTTGCAGAACATCCCCATATTATTTAATGTTATTGGTGCTTCTATGGTCTGATTGAAAGTGAACTGCATATGCGCAGATTTACTTTCGTTAATTTTTATTTTCCAAGCTTGTGTTCAATTATTTATATTGAAACTTGCCTGTTGTAGTTTCCGTGTGGTTTCCTCACTATTGTCTCCGATAGCTATAATCGTAGTATTATAAGCAAATCTAGCCATCAAAATATTCTCTGTTTGTGGTATATCACAAGTGTAGAGTAAATAAAGCATTGACCTCAGTATAGTTCCTGGTGGTACACCTGATTTAGCTTCTTTTATTGTAGAGTAAGCTTCTTTTTGTTTAACTCTAAACATTTTGGCTGTACGATTTTAGTAGTTCGGTGTGTAGTTTTGGTATGTCTCTGTAGTTTATGAACAACGCCTTCATGCCAAACCTTATCGAAGGCTTGTGCTACGTCTAAGAATATGGCTGAGCATACTTTTTTACTTTCGTAGAATAATATCTGTTGTTCTGTGGACCATTTCCATTATTGCCTACAGGTCAAAGTGTGTCCACTAGGTTACACCCTTGCAATACCTTATTCTGAAATACTTCAATCTTATCCCGGGTATAGCCCCACCATACTACCCCACCCTATACTATACGACCCTGTTGGTTTGAACACCTTATTGTAGATCAGTATCTTGTTGTGAATTGGTATTTCGATTTTCTTCCATGGAGTCAATATAGCTGTTCATATTTTATTTTGACTTCAGCTACTTTCTTTTTGACTTAATATTTAGAACTACTGCTACTACTTTTTGATTACTGCCGTGCCTAGATATTTAGAACTATTTACACATGGTACTATAGCACCATTCAATTTCAAGGCTTGTGGGTTCTTTGTCATCATATTGTTAATCATAATCATAAATCCATAGTCAGCGCTCAAGGAAAGTATCTACTACCCAACCACTGCTGTTGGTGTCGCAGGATATCGAACATTATTCTCGAAATCTCGCCATTGCTGATAAAGGGCTGCAACCATTTTTGATCTATGTCTCGTTTGGACGCGTCAGATTATTCTATCCACAAAGTAGATTTGTTCTCAAACTATGCACTGATTGTCGCATCTTAATTGACTTAAATGACTTCATTTTTAATAAGATCTTGGACAGATCTTCAGCATAATATGTAGAAGACCCCAAAGTTACAGTCACGCTGTAGTAGATCAAGATCATAGATAGCTATCTTATGAATAGAAGAATTCGATAGAGCAACATATTGTTGACGATGTGGATGATTTGCTTAAATACCGAGTTTCTAAATTAGTGCTATATAGGGACTATTTCAACGCCTTAGAAAATAAGCTGATTCTCTGACCTTACTCAATACAAAAAGACAGTGACTTGTTTTTGTTGGCTATTATTACTCTAGCTCTCAGGTAACAGTAGTAACTGTTAAATCAAACACATACAGGGTTACAATAGCCGCAATTTATTGTCCTCCAAGATACAATCAAAAAAAGGAAAATTACTTGAATATCCTAAGCAACCTGGGGAAAAATTTATAATTGGAGGTGATTTCATTGCAAAAAATACAAGATGGGAATCCAGAATGACAACAACTAAACGAACTGCATGAGCAGCTGCTGAACTAAGATGTAGTTACATGTCAACTGGAAAACCAACTTATTGGCCGACTGATCAAGAGAAAACCTCAGACCCGTTAGATTTCTCCATAGTAAGAAACATAATATTAAACTATATATATGTCGAAGAACATTTTGAGCTAAGTTCAGTGATTCTGATATTGAGCGAAAATATAATAAGAAAAGAATGAAACCCAGGGGAAAATCAGTTGTTGAGAAAGATTTGAAAAATTTTCAAAAATCAATACTATTACAAATTAATTTACAGTTACATAATTTTTTGGTAAAAAAACATGGATTTATAAAAAAGGAAATTTAAATCGATTTCTTACCTTTTCCATCGGTAATGGAGACGCAAGCCATACCCAAAAGTAAAATCGACAAAACCCCGAACTCCTTCATGTTTATTCTGGAGCGTATAACAAATGAATATCGCTCTGCCTAAGTAGAAACTATATATAAAAATGTTCTAAATTTCTTTAACAGAGATAAGATTGCTTCGTCGAGTATCGTTGGAATTTCTAAAATGGTTTTCCACTCCATTATTCGCAAAAGCAATCCTAATATTCCTGATAAGGGCCGAGCTGATTGACTAACACTTAAAACAAACGAAAGAGAAACGTGTTTCGTTTTTTTTATTCGGTTTTAAGTGGTTTTTTATTATTAGATTAAACGAAAGGTTTTCAATATGATTTGGAACAACGACAGGCGCGTGACTGAGTCGGGATGAACTTTATTTTTTGTTGTTCCTTTCGGTTTCTTGATAAACTGATATCTAATTTATTCTTAACAAAGGCTTTCTTGAAAGGGTTATATTGTTGTTATGGCAGGCTATTAAATTGGCGTGCGCTTTATTTAACTACTTGTAAGCGGTATGATGTTTAAGATAACTTGGTAAATATCTACTTAATCTTGTCAAGAAAAGGATGTGTGTCTTTTAATCAATGTTGCTCATCGCTATAATAGTCTACTTAAGTTCGTTAGTAAAATTCTTCAAGCACGAGGCATGTTAATTAATCAGATGTAAACGTCATGTATTGTGACGTCATGTTATTTACGTTAGACCTATTTTTTAGATGTTGGAATATATATTTTCAGGTTAACAGTGGATTTATTGGGAAAAATTGGTACGATATATTAATAAACAAAATGTTTTCTATCATTTTCTACAGTTTTTTTGTTTGGCCACGATCCAATTGCACTGGGTGACACAATTTTTCTAACATAAATGAGATTACGTGTTTTGAATTCCTTATTCTATCGTTTAAAATATTGTGTATTGATATGGTTATCTAATACGTCACGTTCCTTAATAATAGTGTGAATACTATTTATGTTTAATAGTAGTTTAATAGTGAGTTGAATTTTTGGAACCAGCAGGACCGAGATTTCAACTTTTGGTCAGTGTGGTGTATACGATTTTTTTCATAGCCGGTCGAAAGTGTTTTTGATGCCTGTCCCCGATATCAATGGACTTCTTTGGCGACATATCTGTATTAATTATCAATCGCGCTTCTGCGTCAACATTTCGTATAACATCTTCCTTGTCCGTTGATTCATTAGGTGATAAGCGTATTGTTAATTTTTTCTGGATTATTGAGTCGAATGACGACAAAACAACATTAATGATTATTTTTAAGGTTAGCGGTAGCAATGTTAATGACGGTGGTAAACCATTTTAGTAGCGACAGATTAAATAGTCCCTAGTTACGAGTATAAATACGCATAAAAATTATTTCCTCCTGCCGTTATAGAGGGCGCGGGTGTACTTCTCACATCTTGATCAAATACAAAGACTACAACTGGAAGTTTGTGATGAAATTTATTGCTATATTGCTTGGACTACTGGGAATTTTCACGAAATATTTTTGTTTTCTTTGTTTGTCGGATAGTAGAAGCACCAAAAACCACTATGAAGCTAAAGATTGGCTAAAAAGAACTGACTTTGTTTGTGGTAAATCAAACGTTAAATATGAACCTCTTATTCCACAAGAAAATGTGATTCTTCCACCCTTAGATATAAATTTTGGTTTAATGAAAATTTTAATTGAAGAAATTAAGTGATGCTAAATGAAAAGAAGGCATTTTTGTTTCCCCGCAAATAAGAAAACTTATAAGAAACAATGAATGCGATGAAAATCTTAACCCGGATGATTTAGCGGCTTGGTTATCTGTAAAGAATGGATTTTTACGCAATCTTAAAGCTAAAAATGCCGACATTTTAGTGAATGACTTGTTACAAAAGTTTAAAACGATGGGGTGCCATTATGTCTTTAAAAATATATTTCTTACATCCCCATTTCGATTCCCCCCCCTAATCTTGGAATGGTAAGTGAAGAACAAGATGAACGCTTGCACGTGCAAGTGCAAGGAAGATGGAATGCTAAAATGCTGGTTTGTAATGAAAGAAGATTCTACTGTTCACAAGAGGAAAAGTTAGTATTTCATCATTTTCTTTCAGAATATATGGCTCATTTTTTTTATTGACAACTTAAACCTGACCTATTTTGATTGTTGTTTATTTGTAAATATATTTTACTCTTTAGATCCTGTAAAATTAATATTATAAATAAATAAATAAAATTGATTTAAAATATTCATACTGTCTTTATTTATTTATAGTACGTGTTACAAAAAAAACCAACAGAAGTATTATCTATTTATTGTAAAGTTTTATGAATATTTATCATATATCTCTTTAAGTTCATTACACTTCGTAGTATCTCCGCTTAGGTAGGTAGAAAAATTGCACAGGTAATTTTTCTGACAATTACTGTCACATCCAGCTGCCGCAGCTCTATCAGAATTCTTGTATCTATGTCTACAAGAGGAAAAATATATACTATTTTATTTTACGCCAGACCCACTCCTTTAACTTACAGATGATAATCGGCTAAATAATTGTGATCTTTCGCCATCTTAACCAGTAAATCTCCAATATCTTCTGGTTGGAGTGACGTGACATCGTAGTCCTTCTTGAAAGAATATATTTTGTACCAGTTCGGTGACTTGTTCTTGTTCAAGTTCGCTTCAGTTAAATTAAAAGTCCATTGGTCGATATCCACGACATCCTAGAAACGATCAACGTTCATATTTTTCATCATGGGTGGGTAGAACTTACGAAGGTGGTAGAGTCGACGCTGTAGATTTTGAAACTAGGATTGGCGAAGTCGTATGGAACCAGTGAGGCACCATTCCAAGCAACGTTGGTTGCCTTACTCTCGTCCGAATTGTAATGGACTTGGAACTGGTCTACATGAATATGTCCGTTGAATTGTCCCGTTATTGTGTTGGCAAATCTGGAACAATATCTCTATATTTGAGTTTCGATGTTTATTAGAAATGGAGGAAGGAACACATTTAAATGTTCAACATATTAAGAATAACTTTGTACTGTCGACGATTTTTGAAGATTAAAAATATTGTGAGTGCATAGATTATCGAAAGAAAAAATGGTAAATCTTTGATGTTTAAGGTTAAAACGAAAGCCTATGTTGAATGATTGATACAATCGTATTTTTAGTATAAAATAATTACTTTACGTAATCATTTACGATATATAACATCAGCTTAGACAAAAAGCAAAACACGTTAGAACCAAAATAAGACAACTATACTGGTTAATCGAAAGATACTCTCAACTTGATCGAAAATCAAAGAGGTTGATTTATCATAAAGCCATTTTGAACCTATGGGGTGCAAATACGCTGTCAAAACAAGGTTCTTCGATTGATTACCAATGCCTATCATAGTTATTACAACGATTATTATGTAAATATTTTATTTTTCTCTTTTTAGTGTTACATATTTACTCAATACATTTCGCAGTTATATTATTAAGTATTACAATGGGTGGGCCAAATAAAGGTGCAGCCCGTCTGTCGGAAAATAGGAATAAAGAAACAATGATTGAAAATAAGGAGAACGCTTCAGGCCCCGGAGTCCTCTACCTAGTCTAGGTGTTTTGACAAATGTTATAATCAAACTAGAACAACAAAAAGCTGATACCCCCGTCGAGAATCGAGCCTGTGACCTCCGCGTAAGAGCTAAACGTTCTATTACACCATAGAAACAGTTACCTGCAATATTTCTACAACTTCTCATATGATATGGTTGGTGCTTAAAAAGCAAACTGAATGGCTTTTATACTGAAATACTTCCGATTTTCCATCACAACATTTCAGCAATAATATTATACCCAAATATCTGATCATTTAGATATATTAGATAAAAAATATGTGAAAACTTTGTACATGCCTTTGATATTTCAGGGTTTCCCTCGATTTTCCCGCTTTTTCCCCAACAGTTCCTACCGTGGTTCCAATGAGATCACTTTGGAAGTGCACTCTTTGGATAAATCAGCGAACAGCGAAAAATATACAGTCAAACATAGAACCTCATCCTTTTTTGAAGTCGGTGGAAAGCATGTTTGTGTGATCATCATTATCATATAATGGCGATATGAACTGATTATTTTAAAAACCTTGAGAGTTTATTATATTTTTCTATCTATGATTTCTGTATTCTAAAAAACTTGGGAGCCTATTTGATAGTAACCAAAATCAAATGATATATTTATTATGTAACCGGGATATTCATAATTAATTACTTTAATGAACAAATGTTAATATTTTCCTAATGAAAATAGATTCAGTGTTAATTACCTGTTCACTATTTTGTTATATTCTCTACTCCATGTATTCATAATCTCGCTGCCACCGGTTGGAATATGTGAAAGAATATGAACGCTCTCGTTATATCTCTCGGCCTGCTCCAGAATACTGACCAACCAATCCAGTTGTCCGTAAGGATCTTTATTGGTTTTCAACAACCACCTGAACATTAACTGATGATTATATCCAAAGATATTGTTCATTTTATCTTTACCAGCACACTATATAAGCTACGTTTGAATTGAGAACAATGATTCTGAAGCCCTCTCGCGGAGATACCGTGTAAAAACCACCCTTTGCTATTGTGTCACTGGTAGAGTCAGGCAACCATTCGGACCATTCCTTTTCGACTAAATCCAGTAGCCACTGAGTCGAGAGATTAGCCGATGTGGTGTTTTCGAAGATATACCTGAAAAATGATCAAGGT
Organism: Rhynchophorus ferrugineus; assembly: GCF_030347505.1. Taxonomy (NCBI): domain Eukaryota; kingdom Metazoa; phylum Arthropoda; class Insecta; order Coleoptera; family Curculionidae; genus Rhynchophorus; species Rhynchophorus ferrugineus. Next base: position 32,370,123 of record NW_027472590.1, read on the forward strand.
TAATGATATTCTCGGATTTCAGAACGATAACTTACAGATTTAAGGGACTTGGTTCGTGATTACCTAAGATGGGGTACACGGGTACCTTGAAACCGCTTTTAAATTTATCCATTAGTGTGGTGATTACTTTGGCGTTGTTTTCTTCGGATGTTGACCATACTCGATGGCTTATAATGTCACCGGTGAAGTAGACGTAATCGAAATCCTGTTAAATTAATAATGTATTTGTTTATTTCTCTGTATGAAGTCGTAAACATATAATTTTCTATAAGTTTGGAGCTATTCGAATAATCTCCTTGATGTTAGGTCGAGTTGGGTATATCTTTCCACTAATTAGTTCGGTTGTTGTCTTCTCGAATTACCATCGAGATGGATGCCGAAGTATTTTCTTGAGGAATTGGATATCCCTCAAATAATATAATCATAATTATCTTTGTAATTTCGCTGCAATGCAGAATTATCAGACATGTCAGATTTTGAGCTGTTAAGCTACATTTTCTAGTCTCTAGTCTTTTGTGGATATTTTTGACAGCCATTTGAACACTAAGCACATATATTTCTTTTGGTATATTGACAATGTCATCGAAAAATTTTCCAAATAGTTTTGTATAATTTAAATAGTGTTTTTTGTTACTGAGATGTCAGAGCAGACAAAGCAGATATGGGAGTAGTCCCAAAATATTAAAATGTGGAGATAAAGTACATGGAGTAAAGAAAAACCTAATACAATTACTGGGGCAAACCTTTAAATTTAACTTTTAAAACAAAACCAGTGAATCAGAAAGAAAAGTGCTTTTGAGATATAACATTCACTTGGTTCAACACCTGCCTGTTATAATTCCTCGAAACTTTAGCATAAACAAATGAAAAACCAGGGTTAAACAATAAAAAACACTTTATTCGATGATTATTTTAAGATAAATGATTTAAGTGGGATATGGGATATATAAGTGTCGTAAATAAATAAATAAATAAGTAAATAAAGATGTAATACGTGCATAAGTACATATTTTTTCATGATATTAAGATAAAGTTGGGAAAAAGTAATTTTTATTTTTCGAGATAGAGACAGAGAGAGGAAGCATTCAAAGTGATTAATGTAAATATGATAATGAAAATATCAGCATTTTTGTTTCTTTGTAATTTATATATATTTTTTTACAAAAATGTATGTTCAGATATAAATAGTTTTGGCTAATTTTTATTATGTTCTTGCTGATAGCTATGGAGAAGTTCCAGATATATTAATAAAAATATCAGTATTTATGTAGAATTTATTGCTCAATCAAACAGTAAAATTATGTTATGTTTATCAAAATCGTGTTTCAATCAAATGATATTACAGTGCCGAAATAATCAGTAATTAACATCACAATTGTGCTTATTTAAAACAAAACCTATTGTTTTCCAGTAAATTTTTCTAAAATATACTTACTAAGGTATTGGCAAATCTGATGAACTCATCGACCAAATGTTCCGTAACGTCATTTCCATACGAAGACCAGTATCCACACACATTGCCGGTACTTTCGTCACCATCATCTTGATCTTCTTGACAACAAACTGGCTCTGAGCAAGTGGCTACTTTACCTTCCCTGTACAAAGTGTCCAGATGTATATCAGAGACGTGAAGGACTTTTATTAGGGATTTTTCAGTCGGTTTTGGTCTCGATGGTGATTGTCCATCCGGAACGTCAATGGTCCATTCAAAACTGTCCGATGGGCATTGACTCTGGAGTAACAAATGACAGGCGACATCGGGATTCAGATCGGGGTCATTGGTGAAGATATAAATGAAAGCATCCTGGCGAATATAATGATATTATTGGTCAAATAAGTGCGTTATACCCAATAAACAAGGTTGGCAAGACATTTATTTCGATCTTATTTTTTTATCTTTATTTCTGATATTGAACCCAGTTAGTGTCATGGTGGAAAATGTATTGGCTAATTGGAAGAAAATCACAATTATCAGTACGTAATAAATTGCTATTATATAAGCACGTACTGAACCCTATATGGGCATACGGAGTTCAATTATGGGGATATTCTGCAAAGAGTAACATAAACAAAATACAAATTGTTCAGAACAAAGTCCTGAGAGGTATTGTGGGTGCACCCAAATACTATGGGACTGACTACCTACATCGAGACCTTCAGATACCCACGTTAGTCAAGAAATCAAGAGAATTGCAAGCATGAGGCATGAGGAAAGACTCTATTCTCATGAGAATATGAAGTAATGCAGCTTTTGGATACTACCAGAGCAGGACACAGACTAAAAATAATCAAACCATCTGATCGTGTGCAGTGTTGTGTAGTGAGGTGCATATAATAAAAAAATACAACAATGACACGTATAAACATTATTTCACCAGAGACTGAGATAGTTAGTTACCTAGTTAGATTTAAGTTATTATAAAGACAAATTGTAGGTTAGTCGGAAACGACTAGTAACAATGTAATTATAAAATAATAAAAAAATGTTACAGAAATCCAATTAAACTAGAAAATTAAATAGTTTCAATATTGTCCCTAATACTTGGGCTTCCCACTGTATGTCTTAGGTGTTCAATGCACCCTGTATTGTTTCTAACTACACAGAGTACATAAACGTACCTCTAGACACAACTAGAATAATCTATTGTTGGGAAATACGTCTTGTGCGCGCCGAGATCGAGATCAATTTCTTGTCCACCCAATAATTAAGATATTATTTACTATGTTTAGTTCGACGACTCCTTCGCAGACCCTGCCCGGTTCGATGTCGAACAGTTCGCACAACTGGGCCACCTCGTTCTTGAGCTGGTTCCTCGGGGTACCCAATCTAATTTGGAACACCACAAAATCCGCCGCCAAGCCGCATAAACTACACAAAGTGTCGTCCTGTATTAGCGGCACCTCTATCCTAGCCGTGTTTCCAATATACACGTTCTCTCTGAACAAATGCGTCAGACGAAACTGTCGAAGGGCTTCATTAAGATAAGATGGTCTCGATCCTGTCTTCTGATATTCCTGGAAGCCCTCCTCCACTATTTGTAGATATCCTGGAAGAATAAACATTTATTACACCAGTTTACAAATTCGGGTCAACTTGTGGACCCCAGTAGAGGAGAATGAATCTTATTATATGATAATGTTATTTAACAGCATAATGTTTGCTGCTGACGATGTTGTTTTAACCATAATTTGGTTTTTGTGCTGTGGTTAAGCTTCGGAATGTGTGAAAATACAGAGACAATATTGCAAAGTGTGGTTGGTAAACCTGGAAAAATCAGGGCAATGGACTCAAAGATGCATATTTGCAGTACTTCTACTTGATTTTGCTGTAGTAAATATTGACCAATCAAAGGTAACGAAATTGTTTTATAACGTGTGCTGAACAAAGCTGTATCAGTGGTCATTTGGAGAAAATGTATATATTTCATTTTCTATGCCAACGTTATGGAAACATTACATAAATGATTGCTACTTTTGCTCAATGAATGTCGTCGGTATAAATGCAAAATAATAACACAGTACAAATATTCTGACATCATGATTGTCAAAGCCAGTTCCACATACAGACAGTGATCTATTGCCAATTTGTCTAAGTACAAGTGCTGCAAAATGCCTTACAAATTTCGTCTTCATAACCAGAGAGCGCTGAAACCGATTTCATTTTGTAGAAAAAACTTTTAATTTATATTTGTTACTACTTGTTAATTACTTATTATTAGAAAACAAATGGCAACAAATTGATTCAGCGCGATATCCCTATAGAACCTATAACGGGTGTGATTCGGAGTGTTAGTGCGAAGTACTATGAAAGACTATTGGTGCATCCGAATGCACTCGCCAAACAGTTAAATGTTCGCGACTGACAGTGTATTACAAAGGCTCAAACGCAAACTACCATACGAACTAATTAATAGAAATATAAAGTGAGATTTATTAATAAGTTTTTATAATAAGTTAGGATAAACTTTAAAATAAGTTAGAACAGTACCTAGAATAAGATTTGGATTATAAGTTGTATAGCAGATCACTTACTGAAGTGATCTTCTACATGTCAGGATGGTTATATTATATAACTGAAATCATATAATAATACTTATTGCCTGCGAGCAGATTGTTCATATTCTAGGAGATTATTTAAAAAAATGAAGGTCCTTTTATCACCACATTACCCCTGACCATTACCATGGTCATAATATGGTCTGGAAATAGATCTCTGTTCAAAACATTCCAGCTAAAACTATTAAACTAAATAAATTAACTTTAATTGTTGTTACAGGTATAAAAAATTAATATTTTCAAATGTCTTGAAATTCATAGTTCTCAAGTAAATGTATGTTTCTTAACTTACTCGTATAGTTTTTTTCACTCGCCACTAATACAATTACACTGACAACTAACAACAATAATTTGTACATTTTACCGCTCCAGCTGGTCAGCTTAAGCTTAGGGCAGACAAGATCACTAGCCTGTCAAACTGATGTAAACATTTAACGCTTTTGAATAAATATTGCTTCTGATTAGAAGGATGAGAGATATTATCGTCGCTAGCGTCGTCCATTCAGCGGTATTAGCATCTTGAAAGCTATGGAGTGGTGCTTCAGACCGAATTAGAAACACAAACATCAAATCGTACGATAAGTTCGATCGTATTCGTTTTTTTTTCAGTGATTTTTGCCGATTCTATAAAAAACAATCATGTTTTTGATCGCCGTTATCGGATGTTGATTGATTTTTGATAGGTTTGAATCGACGTAATTGGTTTAATGTTTAAAAAATTGTGTGTTATGTGCGCAAATTTGTTAACACTCGATAGATAAATGTATAGTGTATAGATAATTGCGCTGATTACTTGTTTACAGTTACAGTGTTTGACGGATGGCAACAAACTTTTTATAAAGAAAAATAAACTGTTTGTTTTTGCAAGTAATTAATATGATAGATGACACCTGTAAATAAAAAGTGGTCCACTCAACTTATTATAATATATTAGTGGATCGAATAGATGTTTTGCCCAAATATTGACTTTAAATTCAATTCAATTGAAAGTATTGAGTTAGTATTGTATCTTCCTATATGTTCTTTATTATGGAACTGTTTCGCCTTACAATCTATTGGAAACGCTATTGAACAACTAGGTCATTTGGTTATGATTGTACAAAAACGTTCCCAAAGTTACCATAAATTATCTCTTATTTATCTGCTTGATGTGATTGTATCGGTAGAATATGTTAATTTGTTGGTTATCGTCTTCCATAGAGTAGCATTTGGAAAACATTGGTTTAGGTAGTGAAAATAAAGAATAAATTTGGTACACTTGAGCCCTGAGTCTTGAGTGTTGATTCAGAAATATGATTACCATCATTCTAATGATTTTTGTTGCCCAAAATGATGTAATTTGATACGTCGAAGTGATGCAAGAAGTTCTCTATATAATATGTCGGTCGTTAGTGTTGACGTGGTTCTCGTTGTCTCAATTTATTAGCTTGAAGACGTTCATCGTATTTCTCTCAGTTACATTGTTGTTGGCTTTCGATAATACGTGTGTTTAGCTAGCTGATCTTAAACGATACATTTAAAATTAGTTTGAAACTTAAATAGGCCTCTTTTTTAATATTACTTGGTGTTATGATCTTTTTTTTACATTAAAAAGGCATTTGTGGAGAAAAATTGTCTACTGTTCTCCGTCTTAAATCACCACACCATGTTAAAAGAATAATCTTGAACATCTTTAGAATTTCAGAATCATATTACATTCAATAACCTCATAAGAACAGCTCGTACACTATACCTTGCCGTATATATGATGCAGGTTGCTCCTCGTCACATCCTTGACAACTGGATGTGGAACACTATGAGCACTGGAGCACTATGATAATTCTTGTATTTTAGACACAATATTTTCCTGAATTCGTATCGTATTTATTCGTTTGTGCTTCTTTTTTATCTTTCCTACTGCTAAGCTATCTGAGAGTTGCTTGAGAGTCTGAACTGGGTTTTCGCTCAATAAATCTTGCAATTCCGTGCCTTCGAACTTTTTGTCCCTCTAGGCCTTTCTATAGTATTATTGACATCAAAACGTTTATGTATAACTAGCGACCCGTCCCGGCTTCGCACGGGTGCAATGCTGATACTAAATTAAATACACTACAGAAAAAATATGAACGTTGTATATAAAAACATAGCGGCCCGCTCCGACTTTGCACGTCACTCAATGAAAACATGATTAAAATCGATCCAGTATTTTTGGTTCATTCATTACTGCCCTTGGCCTGCACGCATTAAATTTGGAGTAAAACAATTCCTCTTCCCCTATACTTACTATGAAGATTTCCTGCTATCTTTGGAATATCTAAATTCATACAATTTTTATTACATTACACATTTTTAAACGCAAATTTTAAATTTGTAATATCCCGAAAATATTTGTTTAATTTACATGCTGTAAGGAACCATATTGATCTATATTAATTGCACACTGTATTTAAGGTACTTAATTCGATAAGGATTAATGCCGTATTGCTTAAAATAGCTTCGTAAATAAGCCATTTTCTCACGTAAAAAGTAAACAATAAAAATGGTTAATGTGGGTTATCCCTAAAAGATAAACATATACCATCGCGGACTTTTTTGTAGACCTTTTTATGGTGTACAATACTGTAGTACATTAATTTGATCTAACTCGTAGGGTTAGGCAGCGTTTTTGCTAATTGCTAAATAAGCCTAAAAAAATAGGTTAATTTACGACATCACGTTAGAAACCTCTAAAATTAGCAATGTTGCCTCAGTATATTATGCATGTATTATACATATAAACTTTCCTCTTGAATCACTCTATCTATTGAAAAAAACCGCATCAAAATCCGTTGCGTAGTTTTAAAGATTTAAGCGCACATAGGGATATAGGGACAGAAAAGGCGACTTTGTTTTATACTATGTAGTGAGGTTGAATTTTGACAATTTTGATATGATGATATTAAGCACGAGCTGCATCATATTAAGTTTCTAAATCTGTTGGATGGATATCTATTTTTGCTTCGACTGATTTTACTACTTATTACCAGTGACTGTTTACAGTCGCTATTTTCGGTCCGACTGATTTTGTTACTATTTACTATCGACTGTTTCAGTCGGGTACTTTTAGTTAGTATTTTTGGTTCTACTAGTTTCATTCGACTGACTTTTAACGTCCCGGCTCTGTCGTCTTAGTCGCGACCTTGACAAAAATGTACCCAATTTATGCTTACATAAATTACAAAATACAACGTTTAAAAAACGACTGATCCCAACACTAGTATTATCAGGCGCTAGTTTTTTGATCGACTGTTTCGACTGCTTTCATTCGATGGTTCCTAACGCTAGTCCAAACCATAAAATTTAACTGTTATAGTAGGTTGGTCCTCTGATGATAATATAGTGATGCTATACTAACAAGTTAAGGACAACGAATAAAATCAATGTTGTGATGAAGGGAGAGGTAAAATGGTAGATATACAAATATCAAAAGTGAATATAGTATCTGGGAATAGAAATTAAATATAGCGATAGAATCTAGAAGAGGTTAATTAATGCTAGAGTTAGAAAAACAATGAATGTATACTTGGCCATCAATGGTAAATCGATTAACAGTAAAGTGATATATGCAAAACAGTATAAGACCAATTTTAACATACACTATTTAGTAAAATGTAAACAGCAAAAATTAAGTATCATAATATGTGGCAAAGGTATAAGAACAGTTCTTACTTCGACCACTTCTAATGAATGGGAGACAAAATTATGAAAATCTGAGAAGCAAGGACATAAAAGAGAATGACCGGAAGACGACCTAAAGGAACCTCGAAGGTAGAGTCAGATACTGTAGAAAAGAGACACTTTTAATAAATATGAAAATGCTGATACACGCCTTTTTTATTTATTTTTATTTACTACATATATATTTTTTACAAAGAACAAAAATGCCATAAAATAAAATGATCAAATGAAAGAATTATGAATTTTTATCATATAGTTTTTTCAGTTCGTTGCATTTTGTGGTATCTCCATTTATATAGGTAGCAAAACGGCACAAGTACTTCTTCTGGCATTTATTGTCACACCCCGTTGCTACAGCACTATCGGAATTCTTGTATCTGTGCCTATAAAAAGAAAAATATATATTGTCGGATACTATTCAAAATTAGTATTCCAGAAACCTACAGATGATAGTTAGCTAAATAAGTATGATTCTTCGCCATTTTAACCAATAGGTCACCAATATCCTCCGGCTGTAGTGAAGGCACGTCGTAAGCTTCCTTGAAAGAATATATTTTATACCAGTTCGGTGACTCGTCTTTGTTCAGGTTTGCTTCGGTTAGATTAAAAGTCCATTGGTCAATATCCACAACATCCTACACACGGAAAGTGTTTATATTTCTCATTGTAAATGGAGAGAACTTACAAAAGTCGTGGAGTCGACGCTGTAGATTTTAAAACTGGGATTGCCAAAGTCCGAGGTAACCAAAGATGCACCATTCCAAGCAACGTTGGTTGCTTTGGTCTCGTCCGAATTGTAATGGACTTGGAATTGGTCTACGTGAATGTGTCCGTTGAACTGTCCTTTAATTGTGTTGGCAAACCTGGAATAACAGGTCAATTGAAAAGTCCCCGGCCTGGCACGTAGATGGCGCTATTAGAATTCAATCCATATGTTTTATAGTTAGCCCTAACCCTCAAAAGATGCCTGTATAAATTTGACATATAATTGGACTATTAATTTGTGAATTATAGCATTTTGAGTGAAGCAACTTTTGTTATTGTGAAAAAAATGGATAAAAAGGAATTTCGCGTGTTGATAAAATATTGTTTTTGAAGCGAAAAAATTCAATTGAAGCAAAAACTTGGCTTGATGGCGAATTTACGGACACTGCCCTAGGAAAATCAACCATCAAGGATTGCTATGCTAAGTTTAGAAGTGGTGAAATGAGCACCGAAGATGGTGAATGCAGTGGACGCTGAAAAGAGGTTGTTGCCGACGAAAACATTAAAAAAATTCACAAAATGATTTTGAATGGCCCTAAATTGAAATTGAATGAAATAGCAGACATTTTAAAGATATCAATTGAACGTGTACATCATATCATTCACGAATATTTAGGTAAGCCCTGTGCAAAGTGGGTGCCGCGCGAGCTCACTTTTGACGAAAAACAACGAAGAGTTGATGATTCAGAGCAGTGTTTGAGGATGATCAAGCGTAATTAACTCGAGTTTTTGTGTCTATATGTGATAATGGATGAAATATGGTTCCATCATTTTACTCCGAAGTCTAATCGACAGTCATCTGAGCGTGGGAAAACGCAACAGGCGGCTAGCAATGTTATGGCGTCTGTATTTTGAGATACGCATGGAATAATTTTCATTAATTACCTTGAAATGGAAGGATCATCAACAGCGACTATTATATAGCGTTATTGTGCTCTTTGAAGGACGAAATCGCGGAAAAGCGACCTTATTTGAAGAAAAAGAAAGTGCTGCTTCACCAACACAATGCACCGTGTCACAAGTCGGTGAAAACGATGGCAAAAATCCATGAATTCCGTATTCCAACCGTATTTTCCAGATCTGCCCTTCAGCGACTATTTCCTGTTCTCAAATCTCAAAAGAATGCTCCCTGGGAAGAAATTTTCGTCGAATGAAGAAGTGATCGCCGAAACTGGGGCCTATTTTTGAAGCAAAGGACAAATCGTACTACAAAAATGGTATCGAAAAGTTTGAGGGTCGCTATAGTCAACGTATCATCCTTGAAGGGAATTATGTTGAATAAAAAAAACTAATTTTGCCAAAAAATGTGTGTTACTTACTCATGTGGACATGTGGAGGAAAAAACAGGTCCAACATTTCTTCATTTACGATGTTATTGTATCTTAATTTGCATAAATCCTATTAAGAGGGAATATTTTTTTCTGAGGTTGAAGAGCTGCCAGCTTTTTCTGTCTGCATAAATTCTCTATAGAAATGAAAGTAGACATGTAACATCGATACGAATGGGAAGGGACATTTAATTATTTCTAGCAGGTAGATTTCTACAGTATACTGAAATATCGTTGTTAATTCTTCATGTTTGAATATACTCCATTTTAAGCGTTCTTTATTAATTGTATTGAAACATAAGGTCTAAATCATCGAAATCAACACTAAAACGCTTTAATCTATTGAGTAAGTTCACTATAAGTTTCCAACAGCCTGAGAAGATTTTTTCAATATATTTCTTTAAACTAAATACGAAATTTTAATAGAAAGGAGTGTTTCATTGTTAAACTTCATGTAAAAGGCTTATTGAAAATGTATTTTTCATGTAAAAATCTTCTAGAGCTCACAATAGTGATTGAGATTTGCTATTCATATATTCTATTTTTGAAAATTATTAAATAAAACTAGTATACAACAAATATTTAATTTCTCTCTGTCTTAACACACCAATAAGTAACTACAACTAAAATGTTTTCCATTGAGTCATTTAGTGTTCAGACGTTAGGAAGATCGAATGTTTTTTTTGCCTTCAGACTTTAGCATTTCATGTTTCAATCACTTGGATATTCAATTTTGGATAAAATTCAAATTTTAGAGCAGATAGAAATGTTTAGGAATACTTAAGTAGTAATATCCCAGGTCTTAGGCCTTTATGTCACAGTTTAAGTCAAAAGCAATTTATGGATTTGATTACATGTTTTGCTGACATTTTGATATCAATATTTTTTTTATCAGAAACGGAACCATATTCATCATAACCAATTTTTCTACCATATACAGGGGATAGACAAAGTAATATGAACATAATGCAATATATTATATCTCCTTGCATATTGGTAAACCTTCGTTCGCGTAAAAGTTTGTGGTTATGACAACACACTTTGTTCTGCGACGGTTATAATAAACAATCAGTGAAAGCAGTTCAATTTTTTAACGTTTTTAATCACGATACCCACAGTGATAAAATTCTTAGTATGGCTATCATATTGCTGCCAAATATTGCTATATTCCAAAATTATAGTGCATAATACACACAACCAAAATATTTAGTCTTGGTTTGAAGAAAATGAGGCTATCATCAAAAATCTTCCCTGACCAGTACAATGGCCCGGTTTCAACATAATTGAACCGTTTTGGAATCTTTAAAAACAGAAAGTTCAAAGCGTAAAACAGGAAGCTTTAGCTGATCTTTTGGTGCAAAAATGGAGTCTACTGCTTAAAGATTGCAGCTATTTTAAAAATAAATAGTAGTTTTTAGGGTCAGGGTCATATGGTAAGTCAGGGGTTCCGATTAGTTTGTCCATTCCCCGTACATAATATTCAATATTCATTACCTATTCACTATTTTGTTGTATTCTCTGCCCCATGAAGTTAAGGTCTTACTGAAACCACTAGGAATATGCGCTAGAATATGAACACTCTCGTTATATCTCTCAGCCTGCTCCAGAACACTGATCAACCAATCCAGCTGTCCATAGGGATCTTTACTCGATTTTATCAACCACCTAAACATTAATGAATGATCATGTCGAACGTTATTGGTCATTGTTTTAAGTATACCAGCAATCTATATAAGCTACGTTCGCATTGAGGACGATGATTCTGAAGCCATCTCGGGGAGACACCGTATAAAAACCACCCCTTGCTATTGTGTCGCTTGTTGACGCTGGCAACCATGCGGACCATTCCCTGTCGACCAAATCCAGTAGCCATTGCGTCGAGAGATTATCTGAGGTGGTATTGTCGAAGACATACCTGAAACACGATCATGATTAACGAGGTTCTTATGTTTTATATCGATAACCTACAGATTTAGAGGACTCGGTTCGTGATTGCCTAAGATGGAATATACGGGGACCTTAAAGCCGTTCTTGAATTTATTCATCAGGGTGGTGATAACTTTTGCATTGTTTTCTTCAGTTGTTGACCAGACTCGATGACTTATGATGTCACCAGTGAAGTAGACATAATCGAAATCCTGTTCAGAGATTATTTATTTATGCTAATAATTAGCTAGAACTTTAAGATATAGATAGACAATAGTTTTACTAATCTAAAACTTCAGACATTTACAATAGTACATATCGTTCTCCAAGCCCATTTAGATCAAACAGATAAATACAAGAAGATTGATAAATAATTACCTATTAGAGATCGAAGGAAAAGAACAATTGATGAAAATATCTCTAGAAGAATGCTACCTAGAATTGTTCAAAACATTATCTACTAATAATTTTAAAAATAATCAAGATACACCATTGAAATCTTTCAATACTTTGTATGTTACTATTTGAGTTTATAAAGTGTTTTAAAATAAAAACTGTTAAATACAAATTGGAAAATAGTTATAATAATAGTGTTTAAATATAAACAGTATTTGTATATAATTCAATACTTGACAAGACTGACTTATTATATTCATGTATGCCTAAAATTCTGGATAATAATGACAAATACGTGTGTTTAGGCCTAACTAGTTTTGATTAAATATAGTTGATATTTTCTATATAACTATGCATCAAAACAAGACAGATCTCTAAGATTACTAGTAAATGTATTAATATCTAATAATAGTTATATACTTAATAAGTTATTAAGGTAATTTTTGCTGTATATCTAATTATTGAAGAATTAGGTATAAAATATCTTTTTATCTAATAAAAAAATTTAAAAACTAATCGCCTTACGCGAAAAATAATACTATTTTCATTTTTTTCATCATATTATCCATAAGAAAAATATCTTCATCTCATTTGAAAGGCAAAATATAGGAAAAATATTGAATTGTTTGCCCATTTTCAAACTTTTTCTTACAGTTCAGACCATATGGTTAAAAATATCACTACTTATGTAAAATGTAGAGCTAAATGAGATGGTGTCGTCATTTTTATGCAAATCTGAAAACTTAATAGCTAAAATAAATGTTTTCTTCTTCTAAAACTTCTTGCTTGTTTTTGGTAAAACTCTAGAACAGCGCCATATAAATAAATTATACTGTCATGTACGTATAGAATTTAGTGGTCAACAAGATGTAACCATATTCTGCGTATATCTAAAAGTTCTAGAAATATATAAATATATATATATATATATATATATATATATATATATATATATATATATATATATATATATATAATATAATAATATTCTGTGTATATCCAAAAGTTCTAGGAAATAATGGTAAAATATCTGTTCAGGTATAAATAGTTTTGACTAATCTTAAATTGTTTTTTATAAGTCCGGAAAAGCTATTATATACTATATATATTAATGAACATAGATTTTTTTTAAATATATTTACCAAAGTGCTTGCAAATCTGATGAATTCGTCCACCAAATGTTCCGAAATATCATTTCCATACGTGGCCCAGTAACCACATATATTTCCTGTACTTTCATCTCCATCCTCCTGATCCTCTTGACAACAAAGAGGTTCTGAACAAGTCGCTACTTTGCCTTCTCTGTACAACGTATCCAGATGTATATCGGTGACATGAAGGACTTTGACCAGAGATTCTTCGGTTGGTTTTGGTCTTGAGGGCGATTCACCATCTGGAACATCGATGGACCACTCGAAACTGTCAGAAGGGCACTGACTGTAGAGTAATAAATGACATGCGACGTCGGGATTTAGATCGGGATCATTGGCGAACATATAAATGAAAGCATCCTGGGAAAGATTTAGATATTAATCATAAAACTGACAGGGTAAGTACAAGTATGAACGCGGTTGACAAGAAATTTATTTCGGTCTTCAGAACCGACTCCAGACCAGTGAATAGACAGAAAAACCTACCGACTCTCACTATCGTTATTATTTATGTGGGCCACACTATGGTGCTCTGTGAGCTCCTTCAAACATCCGCGGGGTCACCGCTACCTTTGTGTCCGTCCAAACGGCCCAAAACAGGGATGCTATTCAAGGGCTTACTAATATACTAAAGTGAAACCGCATCACAGTTGACCCCTGTGGATCACTACTGCTACTACACCCGCTGATCGGGCAGCCGTTATTGGGCACCAGGACCCGGCGATTCTATTGATTCGCGAACTTGAGTTAACACACGACTGGATACTGTCGTAACAAACGCGTTTTCAGAAGAACTTGAGCTGAGTTGTTGTTTGTGGAATGATTGAAATATGCAGTGCTTGATTTCTGGAGTGTCATGTTCCCTTTGAATTAGATTATTTCTGACAAGCCATGGAGCGTTTAAGATTCTCCTGAGGAGCTTATTTTGGAAAAAGTCGTTTCACCTGGATTTCTTTCTGGATTTGGGAATGCCAACCGAACCGTCGGTGGAAGTGGAGACCTGGGTACATGACGTTATCCAGCCACGGAATTATTGCGGTGTCGATCTTAAGTTGCGAGACGCGCAGTGCGTAACGCTTCTTAATGGAAAATGGTCTTCTGGGAGACCTAACCGCACGCATTTTGCGATAAAATCGTCGTGCCAAACCTTGTCAAAGGCTTTGGTTAGGTCCAGAAGGACTGCTGCAAGTTTTTTACGTTGGTCAAGAGCATGATGGATGTGCGCGGCAAGACGGGTAACCTGATGGACGGAGGAGTGGTGAGCGCGAAACCCGAATTATATCAGGAATGATGTTGTTTTCCTTGGTGAAAGAGTTGAGAGCGTAGAGTATTGCCCTCTCGGCAAGCTTCGAAATGGCACTGAAAAGGCTGATGGGCCTGTAGTGAGCTGGGTGACACTTTGTATCGGACAACCATGTACACCTTCCCTGGTCTTATATAAATATTTTTAAATCAAAATTAGTCATATCGGTTCAAGCGTTTTCGAGATTTAGCGAGAATAATGTACAGCTGGAACTACCGCATACTCTGGAATCGAAATTAATTTCTTGTCCAACCAATTAATAAAGAGTGTATTTACTATATTTAAATCCACGACTCCTTCGCAGACCCTGCCCGGTTCGATGTCGAATAGTTCGCATAACTCTGTCACCTCATTCTTGAGCTGGTCCCTCGGGGTACCCGATCTGATTTGGAATGCGAAGAAATCCGCTGCTAAACTGCATAGGCTACACAAAGCATCATCCTGCACTTGTGGTACTTCTATTATGGGGGTGTCACCAATATACGCGTTTTCTCTGAATAAATTAGTGAGACGAAACTGTCGAAGGGCATCGTTAAGATAATGCGGCCTGGATCCTGTCTCCTGGTATTCCTGGAAACCCTTCTCGACTACTTGCAGATATTCTGAAACAACACATAGATTACTATATTAATTATTATGCTTGATTATAATAAGAATAGGAGGTTTGTTACTTATATTTCTGGCTTTATCATTTTCCCTAGAAACTTTACATTGTTGAACGTAACCTTCTTCGGAACATCTTTTAATTTGAACGTGATTTATGCCATTTAAATAATGTGACCGTTATGTCATAGATAGTTCCTACCTCCTGATAAGGCCTAGCAAGTAGTAGTTGTCCTGGTATCGTCCTGGTATAGTCATTTAATACTTGAATTGTTGAACGAGCTGTGTGTGTTGTGGCCCCATCTTGCTGAAACCGCATGTCCTCTAGTCCTTGCTCTTCTATTTTAGGCACAAGAAAATTTTTAATCATGTCTTGGTACCATTCAGCAATAACGGTAACTGTAACACCTTAGTCACTTTCAGAAAATAGGGACCAATGAATACCCTACCATATGTTACAGTTGTTTTTAGTGGATGCAATGATGTTTCGTTAATTAATTGAAGATTCTGGATTCCCCAAAATCGATTGTTCTCTCTATTGACGAATTCTGCGGAGTGGCAATAATGGAACGATTATTTTCAATAAATATTGTCACTATATCTGCTCGTTCTTGTGGCGTATATTTATCTATAATAAAATTTAAACGTTTACACAATATCATTGTTAAAGCGAAATTGAACTAAACGTCACATAACCAAGATGGCGCGCAATTAAAAAGGTATCGGGACTTTTGCCCCTACATGTTATATTAATTTTCGAACGCATTGCTAAGTATTTTTTTAAAAAATTTGCTAACTAACATACGTCCACCTAGTTTGTTCCAAGTAATAACGGTTTGTTTGTAAAATTTAGTAACAAAATAAAACTGCTTTAGGGCTTTAACATGGACTGTGTAGATATACAAAATATCTGTACAATAACGGATTCGATATCTATTCCATTTGTTGTGTATTATATGGGTTACACATCCAGAATCTATTGGTGTTTTCCAAGGATTATTGAATTTTTACAATCACACTATTAGTTCCTCGTCTATTGCATTGCATTGTCCCCAAATACCACAATTTTTTCAATAAACTGTCAATATTAACTGTAAACACGTATTATGCTGAAGTCTTTGCAGAAATTTGGCAGAAGTCGAAGTAAAAGCGAAACATTGTTCTTCATTATAACGAAATCCTTCTTTACTTTCTTATTTTTGTTGATTAGTTTAAAATCTACTTCTGAAGTTTTTTTGTGCAAAAACAAAAAGACATTGATTGTTTTAGTCAAATCGCACTATTCGTAAATACGCGTACGGTTTTATTAGAACGTGTAATTGGGTTTAACTAAATTTAAAATGATAACGAAATTCATAGTAATTTAGTATCTGAATAACACCTTTTAAATTAATATACAATTCTTATGTGTTTCAATTTAACTTACTCGTATAGTTCTTTCCATTTGTCACTGTTACGACTAACCCGAGAACCAACAACAATATTTTGTACATCTTACCGCTTCAGATGACCGATAAGTTCGATCACTACTCTGTCAAACTGAAATCAGTATTTGAAGTTCTTGAATAAATATTGATTGCGATTAGGAGGACCAGAGATCTTATCGTCGATAACGATGTTTATTGAAAGTGTATCGGCATCTCCAAAACTATGGAGAGCTTCTTCACATCACTCAGACGTACAAACAAAATCGTACGACATTTTTTCAGTGATTTTTTTATCGACTCTGTTCAAAAACTATCATGTTTTGAACAGTCTTATCGGTTGTTGATTTATTTTTGATATAATTGAATCAATATGGTCGATTGCTGGCTTGGTTGGCACAGTGGTAAAAGTCACAGGACTGTTGCGATAGTCGTGGGTTCGAATCCTGATGGGGAATGTGCGTACATTTATGTTTAACATTTATGATTGTCCTTATGTAAGAGTACAAAATCCGACAAGGAAATGTGCTACTGGAAGGGTGTTTTTGGATTTTGATTGATGGTGTGTTTAGTTACTATAAAAAAGATAGAATAACGGGCAAATATTACTCCAACTCTCTTGACGAGCCGAATGGCAAAAGTGGAGAAAAGTTATGTTTTACTAAGATAAAACGTCATGTCAAAACGTATTGTCATTTTCCCTGTCTTCTGGATAGATGTTCTCGAACTTGATGAAATTTTCAATGTTTCTGGGAAGTACTTCGCATCCAGCGAATAAGTTGTGAGACTTTTAGTGGTGGACCCAGAAGTTTTCACTTTACCCTTTTGTTATAAGTGTGGCGACCGCCACGACCCTTTAGGCCACCACCAATTCACCATCAACAACTACAAAGGTTGGCAACGCTGGTGGATTGGTACCATGCAGTTCTGGAGTATAAAAGGCCATCACGACGACGTCTCGCTCTCTTTTCTTATCACCGTCCTCCTGTAACAATACCACTTCCACGGCGCTACCGTACTTCCTTCACCTTAACCTAATATCCTGTCAATTCTCCCATCGACCACATGTATCAATCGTAAGTTAGAATAAACAACTTTGATTCAACCAGTGTTTTTAGTTCCCGTGCAAATTCCTTCCAAAAATAGTAGTGAGTGTTCTGACAAATAATCGCAGCGGCAGCCACACATTTCGACCGACCGACCGACCGACCGACCCGACGAACATTCCTACATAAGTACTAAAACTCCAGGAGACTGTAGTTGGGGCCTAGAGTCACTAGAGTAGGAACTTATAATGGGGATTGTAAAAATCGAGTTAATTCTTTACTATTTATTGTAATGCTCATCCAAACTGAGGATATTTCCTGATCGATATTTGTTTCTTATCTGGAAATGGGAAAAGTAGAATAACTTTTTTGAGTTTTATACTATTCAATAAAATTGTTTTTCTATCAAGAAAATCACTAAGAATTAATCTCTCTGCCTGAATATACATATAGCTAGAGGTCTTTGCGTTTTGGTAGAAAAAGTTGAAATAGAGCATCCTCATATTCCAATCCTGTTTCTAGGCTGTAAATTAGTAACTACGACACCGAATAGAATTACTGGTTGTTCACCTGGTTAGTTTTGTGAGGATTATAGTTAGCCATTCCAATCTTACAGTTGAATTACATTTCTTCCATTATGACAATTGTTTAGTTGTTAAGGAGGTAAAACAATGTTTTTACATGATAATACAATTTATTTTCTCTTTTCTTTACCTAAATTACCAAGACGTTATTTATATGAATAATATACGAAATATACAAAATGTTGGAAGCAAAATAGAAATAATATAAAACCGATATGTAATAGTGAAAATAATTAAATGACTTACTACAGCGTATGTCTGGTTTGGCTAATGCAAATTCATCATTCATTGAACCCATCTGATGATTATACACACGACATGTAAGAATTCTACTGTTCTTCTTGGCGAGCTTGTACTTTTTCTGTCTTCTTAATTCTGATTGTTCTTATGTCTCGACACTTGGCTGTTTCTTAATTCACGTTTTTTGACTAATTCTGACTCTCACACTTCTGTTTCTTTTACTTCTTACTTCTCGACCTGGATCTCTTCTGTAATTCTTGACTTCTTGTTCTATTTCTCACACTACTCTTAGTTCTAATGTTCTCTGGTTAATTTTTATTCTCACTCTTGGTGCATCGTGCTTTATCCTTTCGGTTCTTGGTGGTGGCTAAGAAAGCTGGTTCAAGAAACTCTTTTCTGCATCCGATTCGTTCAGAATTTTGGGGAGGGAAAGACTCTTCCAGCTAGGAACTTCTCATACCAGGTCTAACTTCTTAGATGATTCGTCCCTCTCTGATACATGCAGCCCCGTTATCCTTTTTTTGCCACGTGTTTTCTGTTTGCTTGGACCCTTACTTATCTTGGCCTGGCTTCATCAGACATTTGATACAATACGATATTGTATATTGTATCAAGTCATAATTCTTTTCCCATGACACAAGTATAACAAAAGAAAGCTAAATGGTCTAATAAATCAGATCACTACATTACATAAAAAAAACATTATAATTTGTCTAAACTTAAAACTGACCTCAATCGAAATAGGTTTATTCATTTTACAGTTTGTCTTACAGTGACGAAATTATAGATCTTCAAGCAAGAATCATTGATTTGTTTGAATAAATTCGCTTAAAAAGCATATTGTATAGTAGATTGTGTCAGATATTTTGGGAATCATAACTAGCAGATTCAAATATGTTTAGCAGGCTGTAAACACTTCCAAGAATGATTAGACTAATATAATTTAGTTCTAATCTTGCTCAGTGCTAAACTTTTTTAGTATATATCTGACTGACTATAATGTAAGAGGTCAATTGAAAAGTCCTGGGCCTACTATAGTAAAACGAATTTTTTTCGGAAAATTGTTATTATTTTATTCAACATAATTATCTTCTATTGTAACGACCCTCCAACTTTTCGAGACCATTTTTGTAGTACGATTTGTCCTTTACTTCAAAATAGGCCTCAGTTTCGGCGATCACCTCTTCATTCGACGGAATTTTTTCCCAGCGAGCGAGATCTTATTATTTTGAGATCTGAGAACAGGAAATAGTTACTGGGAGCCAGATCTGGAGAATATGGTGGATAAGGAAGCAATTCGAAGCCCAATTCATAGATTTTTGCCATAGTTTTGATTGACTTGTGAAACAGCACTTTCTTTTTCTTCAAATACGGCCGTTTTTAGGCGATTTCGTTCTTCAAACGGTCCATCTAAATGGTTTTCAACGTAGTCAAGTCCACTCAGATTACTGTCGATTGAACTTCGGAGTGAAATGATGGAGCCATGTTTCATCCATTGTCACATATCGACGCAAAAACTCGGGTTTATTGCGCTTGATTATCTTCAAACACTGCTCCGAATCATCAACTCGACTTTGTTTTTGGTCAAAGGTGAGCTAACGCGGCACCCACTTTGCACAGAGCTTTCTCATTACCCAAATATTCGTGAATGATATGATGTACACCTTCAGTTGATATCTTTAGAGAGTCTTCTATTTCATTCGGTTTCAATTTACGGCCATTCAAAATCATTTTGTGGATTTTTTAAATGTTTTCGTCAGTAACAACTTCTTTTGGGCATCTAGTGTGTTCACCGTCTTCGGTGCTCATTTCACCACATCTAAACTTATCATGCCAATTCTTGATGGTTGAATTTCTTGGGGAAGTGTCCGGAAACTCGGCATCAAGCCAAGTTTTTGCTTTAACTGTATTTATTGTCTTCAAAAAGCAATATTTTATCAAATTCCTTTTCACAATATCAAAAGTTGCTTTATAATTCACAAACTAATGATCCTTTATATAGGCATCTTTTGAGGTTTAGGGCTAACTAAAAAACATATTTACTTATAGCGCCATCTAAATGTCAGGCCGGGGACTTTTGAATTGACCTGTTATATAATACAGGATATTAGGAATAGAGGAACCATGTGATGTACATAATTTAAATATTACCAGCTGTCTGGTGAGTCATGGAGCTTATCAACAAACTTTCTTCTTTTTTCTCCATCTCTTCGTATTGTTCACGATTAGTGGAAGTTACCTAAATAATAACCAATAATAACAAATAAACACCTGCTCATTTAACTCTTTGAAACATTCATTATTCATATAAAATATATGGATGCCAACAAATTCGATTTCTACATACAAATAATATATCGCGATGTTTGCGATTTAAAAAAAAAGCAGCAAAATTGAATGTCGAGAAGTTCCTTTTGGATTAAATTGAGTAAACGCGCCATACCTATATCGTATAACCCGGTCGGAGAGACGTACAGATGCTTGATTTACATTTAAAGAAGATAGTATATGTTGTCAGAGAAAGGGATATTGATTTTGCGAAGCATTCGAGTGTCTTCGTAGTGTAATCGACTTCAAAAGTTCAGGATTGATATAGAAATCAGGCGCTAACTTTTATCGGTTCAACATTCGCCTCATAACATTTGTTTTACTTGTGTTTCCGGCCAGTAGAGATTCTTTTCTTTGTTATATTGAACATAGCGCTGAACCGTATATCACGAGAAACATTAATTTTTATCCTAATTTATGCTGTTCTTAACAGATTCTTAATTAAGCATCATTTAATTTAATCGATTCGTTATTAAATTAGTTAAAGTTATTAATTACATCTTATACTAGATATATCTTGGCCTTAGTACAATCTTAATTTACAAATGTATTTATTATTTCTGTTCTGTTGCACTTCACTACATAGTATAAAACAAAGTCGCCTTTTCTGTCCCTATATCCTATATATTTTTGCTAAATAAGCCTAAAAAAATAGGTTAATTTACGACATCACGTTAGAAACCTCTAAAATTAGCAATGTTGCCTTAGTATATTATGCATGTATTATACATATAAACCTTCCTCTTGAATCACTCTATCTATTTAAAAAAAACCGCATCAAAATCCGTTGAGTAGTTTTAAAGATTTAAGCGCACATAGGGATATAGGGACAGAAAAGGCGACTTTGTTTTATACTATGTAGTGATTAGCAAAAACGCTGCCTAACCCTACGAGTTAGATCAAATTAATGTACTACAGTATTGTACACCATAAAAAGGTCTACAAAAAAGTCCTCGATGGTATATGTTTATCTCTTAGGGATAACCCACATTAACCATTTTTATTGTTTACTTTTTACGTGAGAAAATGGCTTATTTACGAAGCTATTTTAAGCAATACGGCATTAATCCTTATCGAATTAAGTACCTTAAATACAGTGTGCAATTAATATAGATCAATATGGTTCCTTACAGCATGTAAATTAAACAAATATTTTCGGAGATATTACAAATTTAAAATTTGCGTTTAAAAATGTGTAATGTAATAAAAATTGTATGAATTTAGATATTCCAAAGATAGCAGGAAATCTTCATAGTAAGTATAGGGGAAGAGGAATTGTTTTACTCCAAATTTAATGCGTGCAGGCCAAGGGCAGTAATGAATGAACCAAAAATACTGGATCGATTTTAATCATGTTTTCATTGAGTGACATAGGCATATATATTTTATGCCCGTGCAAAGTCGGAGCGGGCCGCTATGTTTTTATATACAACGTTCATATTTTTTCTGTAGTGTATTTAATTTAGTATCAGCATTGCACCCGTGCGAAGCCGGGGCGGGTCGCTAGTGAATTAATATGCGGCCTGTTCAGAGTTATTTTGGACATACGTCACTTAAATTTATGACATCAAAACGTTGCAATGTTGCCGCATCAACTCTGAGTTTTAGTTCAGTTTGGGTTTGATATACAACAAAATTTTAATCTAGATAAAATAATTGAACAAAAATGTTATCAAATATAGTTTATTTTAACATTATAGTGCATCAAAAACTACAGTTAATTATACAGTCACAATAGTTTATAGGTTACAGTTATAATCTCTTATTACTATTGCTTTAAAGAATTTTGCGTACGTCTGACAACCGGACGACTTTGACAGGCTCATTCGTTTAAGTGTACTAACAAATCAGACAACATTGTGTCTCTTTTTAACTAGAATATGATGAGAAGTAAAGTGTTATTTGATTCTAAAACGAATTTACAAATTGCAGCAGGCAGTACATTAAACATTTTGATGACATATGTACAAAAAACTTTGAATAAACTTTTGTAAACATGGCGAGTACAGGATTAAAGCTAAACTACTTAATAGTTTCTGCGTGTTGTCCAGTAGCTTTACTGCTTGTACGTTGTTGTGATTTAGCAAGCTTATTTCATGTTTTAATGCAAAATATTAGACCACTTTGTAAATCCATTTGATTTCGAGGTCCTCGTGCATATTTTCATTGGTTACGTAACGATAAGCATTGGAAATTAATCGTAGAACTTTGTTTAGGGTGCGTTGGATTCCTAATTGGTTTGATATTTTGGTGCAACCCCATACTTGCACCTTATAGGTCCATATTGGCTTTGTGATTGACTGATAAACCAATTTCTTTGATATTAGGTCAAGTTGAGAGTATCTTCCTACTCATCAGCTTCATTTTGAGTCTAATCGGCTCTGCTTTTGGTCTAACATAATGTTTCCATTTTAACGTACTGTCGAAATGGATATCAAGTTATTTAGCTGATTCTATCTCAGGAATGGGGTATCCATTAAGTGATTTAATTAGGTTTTTGTCATTTTTCCCTAATGCAAAATTAACATGAACATATTTACAGCTATTAAGCTGTATGGTTAATGTGGGTTATCCCTAAAAGATAAACATATACCATCGGGGACTTTTTTGTAGACCTTTTTATGGTGTACAATACTGTAGTACATTAATTTGATCTAACTCGTAGGGTTAGGCAGCGTTTTTGCTAATTGCTAAATAAGCCTAAAAAAATAGGTTAATTTACGACATCACGTTAGAAACCTCTAAAATTAACAATGTTGCCTTAGTATATTATGCATGTATTATACATATAAACCTTCCTCTTGAATCACTCTATCTATTGAAAAAAACCGCATCAAAATCCGTTGCGTAGTTTTAAAGATTTAAGCGCACATAGGGATATAGGGACATTGTTTTATACTATGTAGTGAAAGACGATGCGTAGGTTGAGTTTACCTGTACAGTCTTGTATTTTAGTATTGGCAAAATCGTTGGTGCTCGGTTAGTGGGGTTTCTGCGACCGGAACAGCTAGAATTGTTTAATGTTTTACGAGCGACAGTATCTAGGGTTATGGGAGCATATATATAAATTGAAATTTAACTGACAGAGACTGATGCCAACGCTAAGCTGCGAAAGAAGTAATGCGATAATAAAACCTGGACACTTGATGATTGGAGGAATGTAGTACGGTCCCATGAATCATCGTTTACATTGTTTCTTATAGACTGTTTGGATCTGGAAGTTCTAATATGATTTGAGCGGCACTATCGAGTAATTCAGCTGGTCTCATTCATATCATTAGGGGATGAACATTTCTATATCCTCATTTACGAAGATCTTACTGTGACTTGTATATAGCTGCCAAACACTGCCATATTTTTAGATGATAATATCATATCTTTGATGACTGAAAATATCAATCGATATACCTCAAAAATGGACCTAACTAATTGAACTTAATTGAACTATTATGGAGAGTTTGACGGTGATCTAACACCTTATTAAAACATTCACTTTGTGTATATTATGAGTTGTTCAAATTATTTCGTCCATCTCCTTGATTAATATGAAAACATTCTTCGTGAAAAGATTTTCTACATGACAACGACTGATAACATGACCAATAACGGATTGAAAAAAGATGTTGATTTGTTAGCATCAATCCATTTCCTGCTCTTCTCGGCTTGTCTCCTCGTGAGCTCTTTGAAGTATAATTTTTGTATGATCTTCACTAACACCACGATAGTTTCTACTGTTATCACCTTTTTTTAGTGTAGGAACAAGGGAAATTCATTTAAATTTACACTGGCTTAGTTATTAAATGTTGTTGATTTTTGATTACTATATTGAGTGTTGCTATTTACAGATCTTAAAAGTATGTTTGAGGGTAAGAGGACATGAACGTTGCTTGAATGAAAAATGCATTGTTTCATTAGAAGAATGTAGAACTTGGATTGTGTGACCTGTTGTAATTAGTACGACATATCACTGATATTATCGTCTGAATATTCACGTGAATTTACGATTCACATGTATTGATTAAAATAATCAATATAAGAGTCTATAGTACAACTGTCACAATAATATTCGTCCTTCAAACGGTTCAATAACGGTATGTAATAGTCGCTGTCGATGGCCCTTCCTTTTTCAAGGTACTCAATGAAAATTATTCCATGCGCATCCCAAAATACAGACACCATAACCTTGCCAACCGATTGTTGCGTTTTCCCACGTTTTGAAGGGGGTTCATCCTGCGCAGTCCACTCGGATGACTGTCGATTGGATTTCGGAGTGAAGTGATGGAGCCAGGTTTCATCAATTATCACATATCGATGCAAAAACTCGGGTTCATTACGCTTGATCATCTTCAAACAATGCTCCTAATCATCAACTCGTCGTTGTTTTTGACCAAAAGTGAGCTAGCGCTGTACCCAGTTTGCACAGAGCATTCTCATATTCAAATATTGGTGAATTATATGGTGTACAAGTTCAGTTGATATCTTTAGAGGGTTTGCTATTTCATTCAATTTCAATCTACGGTCAGTCAAAATCATTTTGTGGATTTTTTAAATGTTTAATGTGTAACTTGTTATAATTAGTTCGGCATATCTTATTATTGATATTATCGTCTGAGCATTCACGTGAGTTTACGATTCACGTGTATTGACTAGAATAATATCTATAAGAGTCTATAGTACAAGTGTCACAATAATAGATCGCAAATTATAGGTATTCGTTTCATTTGTGCCGGTTTTATTGAAAATATATTATCAATATCAATCAATAAATTTATCCAATACATAAGACATTAAGATGACGTTTTTTGTTTATATAATAGAAAAAATTTTGCTAAATTAAGTATTAATGAAGTATTTAATTAGGCAATTCGTATTTTTTTTAGACAAGTATAATTAAACTTTAAACTTATCGATAGGCTTTTATTTCGTCACATGCATTAGATGTTTTCATAAATTTTCTTCTTTTCTTTGGTGAAAATGCGAAGTATCAAATTGCAAAACTAGTGTTAGTTAACTTAATTTCTACGTCACATCTCAGATATCGGTTAAAAGTTTTGATTTTGATGCCAATGACGAAGAACGGTTTGCAAGACCAAAACCAAGCCAACCGTGATACCATGGCGTCACGTGATTAACCACCGACGTAACGTTTTATTGACTAATTACATTGAAATGGAAAACTAAATTTAATTTTTGAAACAAGTCTATTAAATAAAATTCAATAAAAACATAAAAAGTATGTATAGAAATAATAGATGTAAGAAACATATACAGATTTACATTTATGTACTTAAATACTACATATAGTCTATTAAACATTTTTTTGTATATATGTCATCAAAATGTTTAATGTATTGCCTGCCATAATTTGTAAATACCTTTTAGAATCATACAATATTTTATATATTTGATAACATTTTTTGGTTCAATTATTTTATTTAGGTTAGAATTTTGTTGCATGTCAAAGTCAAACCGAAATAAAACTCTAAGTTGATACGGCAACATTGCGAAGTTTTGACGTCACAAATTTAGATAATATATATACAAAATAACTTTGAATAAACTATATATTTAATGCCCTGAAGTAGTTGCATTTCTGAAAATAATCTTACTCATAATACTTTTGTTATAATGTGCAGTTATATAATAATTTAAAGTCAATAATACTTTATAAATCATTATTTCATTAATTGTCATTTAGTTTCCATGTATTTTTGTATACAGACATTTATTAATGTAATTAATGTTATATATGAAATATTTTTCTGATCTTATATTGGAAATAATGAATAAACAAATTTTAGTAATATTAATATATCCTTTTTAAGTCGTTCTCATTAGTCTATTATTAGAGAAACTTAATAAATTGTGTTCTAATTACGAAATAATTTCATTAAATACTTCAACTAGCGTTGGGAACTATCGACTGTTTAGTAATTGGCTACTTTTTACTATCGACTGTTTAGTCGCTATTTTGGGTTCGACTGATTTTACTACTTTTTACGAGTGACTGTTTCAGTCGATTGTTTTCAGTCGCTATTTTCAGTCCGTCTGATTTTGTTACTTCTTTACGTTACGTTACGTTATTTACGTTACTTTGTTATATCGTGAACTTTTAGTTACTCTTTTTGGTTCTACTAGTTTCATTGGACCGTCGTCCTAGTCGCGATCTTGATAAAAATGTACCCAATATATGCTTACATTGATTTATATGTAACATGTATAGTTTTACGATATTTTTGGTAGTTTGCTTGTAAATAACAATATATTGTATATTAATATAGTAGTATATATAGTTTGTAACGATCTTTTTGAAGATTGTCAATGTAATAGGGTAAAAAATTTAAATTGTGTATGATAAGTAGTAAAATACTTATGACTGTTTGTGTGCCAATAATAGGTAATATTTCGATTATTCTCTCGATTTTTGTTAAAAAATATTTCCGTAATAAATAAAGCATTTACTTTATTTAAAAAGTTTTTGTAGTTATCCTGCGATTATTTTTAAATATGTCATGGATTAGATTTTTTCTATTATTAGTCATGTGTTTAATTTTTATTTAGTCTTTATGGTTATTGTACATCTTTAGTTTTTAGGTTTTGTTTAAGTTCTATTATACATATTTATTATAGCATATTATTTAAAAATAGCAATTAACATATTAAAATACGGTAAAACATTTGTGGGGTATTATTCCATATCATAGAAAAAATCCATTCTCTCTCTTAGTTTGTACAGGAAGGGGTCCGTACATCTTCATCTGACGGTACGAATTGGAAAAAAAAAACAGTCAAACCGTGCATTTGAATAATTTGGCTAGTTTTTTGACTATCGACTGTTCCGACTGTTTTCAGTCGATAGTTCCCAACGCTAATTTCAATCGCTGGTGGAAAACAGATTGACTGACTGTCGTAGTTGTGATAAATTTCACGCCTCGGTTCCGAAGATATCCCGTCGATAAAGATGTGCGCCATGCTTTGAACTTTCGCGGCAGCGTCTCCGCATCTCGCGAATCTCCGGACCGCTTTCTTCGATAGATTACGCGGACGGCATTCATTCGATTGTCGTTAATTCTGACGCTGATGCCTATTTCATCGCTTGCCGAATATGGTACGATTGAGTTTTCCATCAGGTTTTCCGGGAATAATCGATGAAAATCTCGTTTATATCTAAGATAAATTCGTTTGGAATTATGGCACGTTATTTACGGGGTTTGATCGACAGAACATTCTCATATTTTTCTATTTAACTTGGAGCTCCTTCAGAAATCCTATATAAATATTTTAATGGGGTACTTTTGTTAAGGTATGTCCAGAGAGCCAATAGAGATTGAAGCTTACCATATAGACAACTTTGGAGAAATGTTTCGTATCGTCCAATATCTAAATGTTCCGTAATTTATAGTTATTAATATTTTGTTAATTATTGAAACTTAGACAACTTCTAAGTGGAAAATTAATAGATAGATAGATTTAATTAAATGCCATTTAAAATGGTTAGTGAGTGTTCTCTTGAGATGACAATCTCATCAATGACTATCGGTTGTTTAGTAATTGACTACTTTTCATTATCGATTGTTTCAATTGCTATTTTTGATTAGACCGATTTCATTACTTTTTACCAGTGACTGTTTCAGTCGACGGTTCTCAGTCGCTATTTTCGGCCTGACTGATTTTGTTACTATTTACTATCGACTGTTTCAGTCGTGTACTTTTAATTACTATTTTTGGTTCTACTAGTTCATTTGACTGATTTTTAACGTTTTTTAACGCTAACCCAATTTATGCTTACATAGATTTATATGTATTATATAGTCTTATGATTTTTTTGGTAGTTTGCTTGTAAATAATAATATATTGTATATTAACATAGCAGCCTTTTGAACGATATTTTTCAAGATTGTTAATATAACAGGTCAATTGAAAAGTCTCCAGCCCACCATTGTAAAAAACATTTTTGGCAAAATTAGTTTTTTTATTCAACATAATTCCCTTCAAGGGTAGTACACTGATTATAGCCACCCTCCAAATTTTCGATGCCATTTTTGTAGTAGGACTTGTCTTTGCTTCAAAATAGGCCTCAGTTCCTCAGTTCAGGCCTCTGCATTCGATGAAAATTTCTTCCCAGCGAGCACCCTTTTGAGATCTGAGAACAGGAAATAGTCGCTGAGGGTCAGATCTGCGGAGTACGGTGGATGATGAAGCAATTAGAAGCCCTATCATGGATTTTTGCTATCGTTTTCACTAACTTGTCACACGATGCATTGTCTTTATGAAGCGGCACTTTCTTTTTCTTCAAATGCGTTCGTGTTTCGGCGATTTAGTCCTTCAAACGGTCCAATAACGCTATGTAATAGTCGCTGTTGATGGTCCTTCCTTTTTCAAGGTAGTCAATGAAAATTATTCCATGCACATCCCAAAATACAGACGCCATAACCACTCGGATGGCTGTCGATTGAACTTCGGAGTGAAATGACGGAGTCATGTTTTATCCATTGTAACATACCGATGCAAAAACTCGGGTTTATTACGCGTGATCATCTTCAAACACTGCTTCGAATCATCAAATCGTCGTTGTTTTTGGTCAAAAATGAGCTCACCCACTCTCTCATACCCAAATATTCGTAAATGATATGATGTAAACGTTCAGTTGATATCTTTAGAGTGTCTGCTATTTCATTCATTTTCAATTTACGGTCAATCAAAATGATTTTGTGGATTTTTTAAATGTTTTCGTCGGTAGCAACCTCTTTTGTGCGTTCATTGCGTTCACCGTCTTCGGTGCTCATTTCACCACGTCAGGCTTAGCATACCAATCCTTGATGGTTGATTTTCCTGGGGCATTGTCCAGAAACTTTTTGCTTAAACTCTATTTTTTCCCTTCAAAAAGCAATATTTTATCAACACCTCAAATTCCTTTTTATCCATT
Organism: Rhynchophorus ferrugineus; assembly: GCF_030347505.1. NCBI lineage: Eukaryota > Metazoa > Arthropoda > Insecta > Coleoptera > Curculionidae > Rhynchophorus > Rhynchophorus ferrugineus. The sequence continues at coordinate 32,399,895 of NW_027472590.1, forward strand.
TTTTTTTCACAATAACAAAAGTTGCTTCATTCAAAGTGCTGTCAAATTTGTACACTCATCTTCTGAAGGTTAGAGCTAACTAAAAAACATATGGATTTAATTCTAGTAGCGCCATCTATGTGTCAGGCCGGGGACTTTTCAATTGACCTGTCATTATAGATAATTTTCAGTGAGTCTTGCGAATAAGATCGTATAAGCCACATATTTTAGCCTGGCTTAATAAAGGGTTTTTTAATTTGCAAAATTCTGTATAATACGCTAATACAAATATTAAAATACTCTTTCAGATTTTCAGAATTGGTACTAATTATAATTTAACATCAATAATAATTATATTAGAGGTTTGCACACCATTTTAGCAATTAAAAATAAACAAACCAATGTATTTTTCGATGGAAACGTAATGGATAATAGCACAAGATCTATAATGGTTTCATCAAAATTAATTATGAAACAATGAGTGGCATTTTTAAAGTGTTAATAATAAATGTTCCATGTCAAATTTGTTTTATGTAGTAACTTGTCATTCCCGTAGAGATTAGGGCGGACTTAGTTAACGATTTTTGCTTCCAATGCATGCCCCCCAGCCGTTCACCCAGAGACCTGAATGAGGTCTGCGGTGTATTGACCCTTTTATGCATTTCCTTAATCTGTAGTAATAGATCTGCGTTGTCGGTGATTGCAAAATATACTGCACATTCAGTGAACGAATTGTGATTTTGTTGGTGGATAATATTAGTGAATGTAAAAAACGGATTAATAGTTTAACCCCTGTGATCAAAAAATCGTAAGTCTTGATGATTTAGTTATTAATTATTTTTATTACTTTTATTAGTTCCACAATCTACCCAGAGGGCGATAAGTATTTGTTATGTTTATATATGGTATGTAGATAATCACTTCATTAAGTGATCTCCAGGACAAAATACTAATTAATTACTGTTATTTTGAAGCTTATTCTAAAGTTCAAATATGTCAAATAATCAGATCAGATGTTGCTAGACGTTTTAGTCTGGGCACTTCACTGTCACTTCGCATATTTAGCTGATCAGCGAATACATTGAGATGCACTGGCGCTGTTTCGAAGCACTTCACACAGACACTTTGAATTACACTCGTTATTGATTCCAAAGGAATATCGTCTTGTCATTACTTCATTTGAAACATAGTATGGAGCATGGACAACGGCACGCAACACTTTATTTTGTAACCGTTGTATGATGGATATATTATAAGAGGTCAATTGAAAAGTCCCCGGCCTACCATAGTAAAACATATTTTTTGGCAAAATTAGTTTTTTTATTCAACTTAATTTCCTTCAAGTGTGATACACTGATTATCCAACTTTTCGATACCATTTTGGCAGTACGATTTGTCCTTTGCTCCAAAATAGGCCTCAGCTTCGGCGACCACCTCTTCATTCGACGAAAATTTCTTCCCAGCGAGCATTCTTTTGAGATCTGAGAACAGGAAATAGTCGCTGCGGGACAGATCTGGAGAATACGGTGGATGAGGAAGCAATTCGAAGCCCAATTCATGAATTTTTGACACAATATATTGTCTTGATGAAGCAGCACTTTCTTTTTCTTCAAATGCAGCAATTAATCGCTGTTTATGGCCCTTCCTTTATCAAGGTAGTTAATGAAAATTATTCTATGCGCATCCCAAAATACAGACGCCATAACCTTGCCAGCCGAATGTTGCGTTTTCCCACGCTTTGGAGCAGATTCATCGTGTGCAGTCCACTTGTATGACCGTCCATTACACTTCGGAGTGAAATGATGGAGCAATGTTTCATCCATGCTCACATATCAACAAAAAACGGGTATATTACGCTTGATCATCTTCAAACACTAGTCCGAATCATCAACTCGTCGTTGTTTTTGGTCAAAAGTGAGCCCGTGCAGCACCCACTTTGCACAGAGCTTTCTCATACCCAAATATTCGTGAATGATATGATGTACACGTTCAGTAGATATCTTTAGAGTGTCTGCTATTTAATTCAGTTAATTTACAGTCATACAAAATCATTTTTTAGATTTTTTAAATGTTTTCGTCGGTAATAACCTCTTTTGGGCGTCCACTGCGTTCACCGCCTTCAGTGCTCATTTCACCATCTCTAAACTTAGTATACCAATCCTTGATGGTTGATTTTCCTTGATGGTTGTAAACTCGGCATCAAGCCAAGTTTACAATTACAAAAGTTTCTTCACTGAAAATGCTATGATTCACAAACTAATGATCCGACCGCTGTGAAATTTATACACGCATCTTTTCAGGGTTACGGCTAACTAAAACACATATGGATTTATTTCTAGTGGGGCCATCTATGTGTCAGGTCGGGGACTTTTCAATTGACATGTTATTTATCTGATACTTCTTTAGGAATCATTTCACTGCTATGCAAAATTAACATGGACAGATTTGTATATATTAAGCTCTATTTTCCAGTCTCTAGTCCATTTGTAGTTCTTGTTGACCGCTATTTGTACTTTTTCTATAACAGACATTTTATTGTGATACTGTATATACCGATAAAATATGCAATAAAATAATTGGGTTAGTAAGAATGAGATCTATTAATATTGAAAATTATTAATATAATGAATAAATTAAATCATGTGTATTAAAATCTCGCTTTGGTCTATATCCGTATAGAATTATTTCAATAATAAAGCGCTTCTGGCGTACGAATACTATTAAACTCGAATGGTTTGACTTGTAAATTTTACATCAAATTGATAAATTATAAGCGGTATACCATTAATAACTGTTTCATAGAAATTACGGTTGAAATTTTATCGTAAATTAACTAAGTATTTACTATATAGGCTGCATAATATATACAAAATATACGAAAGCCTTACAGTGCTGGGTAAAATAAATGTTTTGCTTCAATTAAAATACAAATTATTATTAAGATTTTTCGGTAAATTCCTGGATGTGTGGAAGGAACCATTGTCAACCATAACACCTTCGGTTTGGATGAACTCGATAAGACATACAGAGGAAGTAATTGATAAATGGTGAAAGCGTAAACATGTTTTAGACAGATTACAAATTAACAGTTTAGTGAATGAATTGGACAGTGAGTCGAATAGCGAAAATGACTGCAGGAAACTTTCAGGATATGGGTTAATGCTGTGAAATGCTGGAAATTCCTGAGATAGAGTGATGAGAGTGGAAACAACAATGGTATGCATATAATTAATTGAATATAACTGTAGAAAATGGTATTCTAGGGCGTGAAATATTTATGTGCACAGATATGGTTGTAAATATTCAAAATTAAACATGAGCATTAGGTTAGAACTTATGAGCAGAGAATGAATACTAAATGTTTTGTAGATATGGTAAATGCATTAGACAGAGTTCAGTGATTAACTTTATGAAGAACGGTGTACACAGATAGTAGCAGATTAAATATAATATACAGTAATACCAAGATGACTTGACAAGTAAACACACCATCGAAGGAAACAGGAACTAAATGTAAAAAGTTAAATATGCTCTCGAATGAAATACGTAAAATACGTTTCTCAGATATGTAATTGTTAATTAGGTAGATTAGGCCTCCAGGGGGATACCACTACATAAAAAACAGGCCTAGAAACTCTACTTCATGGGTGGGGTGGAAAAAAATTCAATGTAAACAAAACAAATCTAATATACATAATCATATATATATATATATATATATATATATATATATGGTTATAACTCTAACCTATAAACTATTGTGACTGTATAATTAACTGTAGTTTTTTGATGTACTATAATGTTAAAATAAACTATATTTGATCACATTTTTGTTCGATTATTTTATTTAGATTAAAATATTGTTGTATATCAAACCCAAACTGAACTAAAACTCAGAGTTAATGCGGCAACATTGCAATGTTTCGACGTCACAAATATCCATGACGTATTACTAAAAAAACTTTGAATAGACTATAGTCTACACGTATCGTGCCTCGAGAGAGAACTGACAATCGCAGCTGCGGTTATTACTGTATTTTTTATTATTTCATTTCTCAAATTGTCTTCCGTTTATTTACGTAAAAAACCTTCAGCATATTTATACCGGCCTATCCTATAACCATCACAATTTGGTGTTGAGAACGATTCTTTTATACATTTCCCCACCGTATTTGAATAATTTTTATATATAAGCCGGAAAAACTCGCGACGTCGGTCTCAAACAGCGCGATCAGCTCGAGAAAGAGAACAAACAAAAATAAAAATACTATTTAAACAAACCGTAGAGGGAAAAAATCAATTTGAACAGCCCGGGCTGTGCCGTTTTTCGTAGACGAGCTTAGACGTAAAAGGAATACTTTAAATGAAATACAGTAAATCTAAATGGCGGGCCCCGTTCGAGATTTGTAGTTATTCGGCCTGGAGAGGGGGCTTTGCGCTGATTTATTCGCGAGAAAGAACGATAGAGACAACCGAAGCCTTTGATTAATTTTAATTCGGTTTACGTTTAAGTGAAATAAAAATGGCCTCTCGGTGGATTCCGTACGTTTGTGTGTGTGTTTAATTGCATATTCATGATTGACAGAATATTTTTCTACATCCAAAGTTTTTTTTAAAGTTATTTAGTAATACAGGGAATGGTAAATAACAAAATGCTCTTTCTGTTCAAAATTGGCTTTATTCATCAACGTAATCTTCATTAAGAGCCACACAATCATTCCAGCGCAGTTCTAACATTTCACTACCACTCTTGTAGAAATATTTATCTTTTGCCTCAAAATAGGCTTCAGGTGTCAGAGATAACCTCTTCATTCGACGAAAATTTCTTCCCAGCGAGCATTCGTGTGAGATCTGAGAACAGGAAATAGATCGCTGCGGCCAGATCTGGAGAATACGGAGAATGAGGAAGCAATTCGAAATCCAATTCATGGATTTTTGACACGGTGCATTGTCTTGGTGAAGCAGCACTTTCTTTTTCTTCAAATACGACCTTTTTTCGGCGATTTCGTCCTTCAAAGTGTCCAATAACGCTATGTAATAGTCGCTGTTGATGGTTCTTCCTCTTTCAAGGTAGTCAATGAAAATTATTCCATGCGCATCCCAAAATATAGACGCCATTACCATGCCAGCCGACTATTGCGTTTTCTAACGCTTTAGAGCGGGTTCATCGTATGCAGTCCACTCGGATGACTGTCGATTGGACTTCGGCGTGAAATGATGAAGCCATGTTTTTTAGTGTTTTCTTCGGTAACAACCTCTTTTGGGCGTCCACCGTCTTCGGTGCTAATTTCACCACGTCTAAACTTAGCATACCAATCCTTGATGGTTGATTTTCCTGAGGCAGTGTCCGTAAACTCGGCACCAAGCCAAGTTTTTACTTCAACTGTATTTTTGTCCTTCAAAAAGCAATATTTTTTCAACACGCAAAATTCCTTGTTATCAAATTTTTTCACAATAACAAAAGTTGCTTCACTCAAAGTGTTATAATTCACGAACTAACGATCCGACAACTGTCAAATTTATACACGTATCTATGAGGGTTAGGGCTAACTAAAAAACATATGGATTTAATTCTAGTAGCGCCGCCTATGTGTCAGGCCGGGGACTTTTCATACCTAATTTTAATACCTAATACGTTTAATAATATAAGCCATACCATAATAATCTTTCCTATATAAGTTCGAGAGATTCTGAATTCATCTACCAAAAAAAAAAAAGAAAACAAAAGCGAAATAAAACGAGGAGTAATTTTAACTCAAAGTTTTCTACATTCGGAGTTTCTGTATTTCAAGCTGTCCTTTAAAAGTTACGTCTAATTAAAAACAGGATTGTAACCATTTTGGACTATATTTGTTTTAAGTAGCGAGTTTCTATTTAAAAACTTTCTAGCGTTTTTTATTCCTCATTCAAATTCTGAGCATTTATGTCGAATTATTTCAGGTATTAAAATATGTTTAAAAAATTAGGAAAATGCATCGGTTCAATGTTCGTGTTAGTTAAACTTAAATAATGTCATAGAGAAATAGAGCTTACGACTTCATAGGCTTTAACTTCATAGGAAATTTTGGCGAAATGTTTCGCGACGTCCAATATGTAGATGTCGCTACCTTATATTTATATTTATTTATTTTTAAATATTATATTTATACGTATATTTAACTGAATTTGATTTAATAAATTTATTTCAGAAAAGTATTGTTTTTTATTTAAATTTCATTGGTCAATTAAACATGACGTCACGGCTGTCGCGTGCCAAACATTACTAATGAGCCAATAAAATGTGTTCACAGTAAAATATTTTTACAGGTGCCTATAAGATATTTAAATTGACCAATAAAATTACTTGAATGGCTTATTATGGCTCTGGATGCTGGGCAAAGCAAAACTTTGCACCAGAGTCCCCTATTGAGTTCTATCTCTATTACTATTACTAATGAATAATTTTTTTAATGTTCGTATTTACGTTGGTGCAAATCCGACTGTAAATATAATGAGAGTTTAGAAAATCTTTAAAAACATTTTCCAGTTAAACGGTTGTAATTTAATCGTATACATGTTATTAGATGTTTATGTCTATTTTAATCATCGATGTCTATTGGTGGTATTGTGAAATATCAATTTAAGCAATAGTTAACCATAGAGTAATAGAGATACAATTCGATAGAAGTTTGAAGAAAAGTTTCGCTACGTCGACTATCCAGATGGGGTTATAATCGGCAATTCAAGTAATTTTATTGGTCAATTTAAATCTCCATAGGCACCTGTAAGAAAACGTCTCGTTGTGAAGACATTTGATTCACTCTTTGACTACGATTGGCACGCAGGTGCGGCACATGATAGCCCTGACTATATATATATATATATATATATATATATATATATCCATTACATCCTCAACGAATCTAAGATACAAACGTTATCTTCCTGCCAATATATTCAGTGATTTTATTATTAAATTTGAATTATTTCCCTGCCAAGACTTATCAAACGTTTATAGAGATATGGCGATGCTGCTCAAACATATTCCAATTTGTCGGTTTTGGTTTAACAATTTAAAAGTGGTGAGTTTCATTACTTATTGGACAAAAATCGAGACTAGATGTTTAAGGACAAATTGTTTCAAAACATTTACGATGGGATTGCAAAAATCTGATCGGAAAGAAAATTGCTACCAAACATGATGACTCGAATTGTTATTTCAAACAGTTTTTACGTTGCAGTTAGTAGTAGGTAGAAAGTTTCCTGAGGCATATTGTGACCGATAAATGAAATGGGGATGATGATTGTCGAGTAGAGGCATTTTTTTTCATTTTACCCTTTTTCCAAATAACCAGGGATGTATCATCCACACCGATACTACATCAAATAATAAATTTTATGACATCGTATCTATATTTTCTACTACTTCTGAGTACAAGTATATTGACCTTATGTTTTTTTTAGTTTTCAGAATGGACGGATCATGACGACAGTGGGCCCAATCAAGGTAAGTCTTGCAAGTTTTCAAGTAGACTTTTAAAGGTATTACGATCAATTTCGATGCGAAAATATATGTAGAGGTCGCTATTCGCCGATTAGAAACCTACAGAATGATAAATACTCATTTGAAGGTTAATTGTTTTTAGATATATGGCTATATAAGAAACATTTAACTAGGCTTGGGGACTATCGACTGGAAACAGTCGAAACAGTCGATAGTCGCAAAACAGTCGATAGTCAAGAAACTAGTCTAATGCACGTTGCGGCTGTTTTTTCAATTCGTGATGTCAGACGAAGATGTTCGAACCCTTTCCTGTATAAGTTGTCAGAGGGGAAAGAACGGAGATAATTACTTGAAGCAGTTAATTTTGTATGTGCTTATATTTTCCAACGGTAGTATAAGCGAGATGGAGATACTATAATAAATATAGACAACACAATAGAAACCTAAAAATTAAAGATGTACAATAACCATAATACCAAATAAAAATAAAACATATACCTTATCATAGAAAAGAAGCTAATTCATGACATAATTAAAAATGATCGCACAATAACAACTAGAGCTTCACTACATAGTATAAAACAAAGTCGCCTTTTCTGTCCCTATATCCCTATGTGCGCTTAAATCTTTAAAACTACGCAACGGATTTTGATGCGGTTTTTTTCAATAGATAGAGTGATTCAAGAGGAAGGTTTATATGTATAATACATGCATAATATACTAAGGCAACATTGCTAATTTTAGAGGTTTCTAACGTGATGTCGTAAATTAACCTATTTTTTAGGCTTATTTAGCAATTAGCAAAAACGCTGCCTAACCCTACGAGTTAGATCAAATTAATGTACTACAGTATTGTACACCATAAAAAGGTCTACAAAAAAGTCCGCGATGGTATATGTTTATCTTTTAGGGATAACCCACATTAACCATTTTTATTGTTTACTTTTTACGTGAGAAAATGGCTTATTTACGAAGCTATTTTAAGCAATACGGCATTAATCCTTATCGAATTAAGTACCTTAAATACAGTGTGCAATTAATATAGATGAATATGGTTCCTTACAGCATGTAAATTAAACAAATATTTTCGGAGATATTACAAATTTAAAATTTGCGTTTAAAAATGTGTAATGTAATAAAAATTGTATGAATTTAGATATTCCAAAGATAGCAGGAAATCTCCATAGTAAGTATAGGGGAAGAGGAATTGTTTTACTCCAAGTTTAATGCATACTGGATCGATTTTAATCAGGTTTTCGTTGAGTGACATAGGCATATATATTTTATGCCCGTGCAAAGTCGGAGCGGGCCGCTATGTTTTTATATACAACGTTCATATTTTTTCTGTAGTGTATTTAATTTAGTATCAGCATTGCACCCGTGCGAAGCCGGGGCGGGTCGCTAGTTTTTAAATAAAGTACATGCTTTATTTATTATTGAACGGAAATTATTTTTTAACAAAAATCGAGAGATTAATCGAAATATTACCTATTATTGCCATAAAAGCAGTCAAAAGTATTTTACTATTTATCATTCACAATTTTAATCTTTTTACCCTATTACATTAACAATTTTGAAAAATATCATTCCAAAATGCTACTATATTAAAATACAATATATTGTTATTTACAAGAAAACTACCAAAAAAATCATGGAACTATATATATTACGTATAAATCTATGTAAGCATAAATTGGGTACATTTTTGTCAAGGTCGCAGCTAAGACGACAGAGCCAGAACGTTAAAAATCAGTCGAATTAAATTAGTAGAACCAAAAATAGTAATTAAAAGTTCACGACTGAAACTGTCGATAGTAAAAAGTAGTCAATTACTAAACAGTCGATAATCAGTTTCAGTGGATAGTTTCCAACACTACTTTTAACGTTTTAATTTGTGTTGACATTTTGGCGAAGGAAAATTAATGAATAAAATGTATATCTTCAAATAAATTGATGCCTCAGAAATAAGTTCGGCCGGCTTGGTGGCGCAGTGGTAAAGGCGATGGGACGGTCCTCCTACTGTTGTGATAGCCGCGGGTTCGAATCCTGCTGGCGCATGGTCGTAAATTTATGTTTGTGATCGTTTAATATTTGTGATTGTCCCAGAAAAAGAGTGCAAAATCCGACAAGGAAAATGATCCCAGTCACGCCAGTAACCAGGCTGGGTAAGACCGGATGTCTTCTGGGATGATTTTCTAAAGTTGGTCACTCGCCAGTCGGTAGGCTTAATGCCGAGGACCGTGGCCGTGTTAAACTGTGATGTAATTTTTTTTATTTAAATACTAAGATTTCAATAAAATATTTTCGATACATCAAAAATACCATTGTATATTATAATTTTAATGTTACAAATAATTAGAATATTTTTTATTAATAGCACATTAATATTTTGAATGGGAATATATTGATCTGAATAATATATGTTTTAGATATTTTTTTTCTGAATCGATTTTTCTTTGATATATATTTTTGGTTAGTATATAACTGAAAATAATCTACATTATACTTAGATTTTTGGCCTAATTCATCAAAACAGATAACGCTTAATTACAATTATTTTAATCAGTCGTGAAGTTATTATTAAAAATATTAATGACGTACCTGTTATAATAAGGACAAAAAACTGTGCAGTTATTTAAATACAATATTTTGTTAAAATGCTAAAGAAATCGATAGAGGAACTTCTGAGTTTTTGGTTTAGTCTATATTATATATTATTTTTTTATTAATATAGTTTTAAACTAATATTAACACACAATTTTAAATATCTTTGAATATAAACTCCCTTCTGCTGTCTATTTTTTTTTGGTTTATTGTACTTGATTCAAACGGTTAATCTAAAATAAATACATTTATATGTTACATGTGTTTTGCTTTATATCTCGTTTACTATAGGCTATTTTAAAGATTAATAAGTTCTACACGAGTAGAATTTAGAAGTGTACGTTATTAATGATTCAATTATATATTCATTCCATACCAGTCTCTTTAGAATATTGATAAAACTGTGTCTTATATCATGACCTAGACGACACTGGAATATATTAAACCATAATTATATTTCATATATATATTTATAATAATGTTATCAAATGAAGACAGTAATCAGCAATCATAAAATTATTGTATTTATATAAATAAATCGGAATAATAGATTGATTAAGATATATTTGTTATTTGATAAAATATAATAGAAAAAAGATCATGTTAAGTTGAATACAAATTAGAGCTTATATATTAAAAATATCAGTTTGGAAAATACATTGTTTTTTGAAAAACTATTATTTTGACGTTATTCTAACATTATTTTCCTCACACTAGGGTTAGTAGTACCCCCTAGGGTAAAGTTAAAATCTCTAATATATAAATAAATAAATAAATAAGCAACCCTTTTGCTATTGTGCATTCACTTCTCCTAACTCCGACTATGATGAACGTATAATACCGTCAAAGGCAAACACACTATAGCCTATTCAAAGTTATTTTGTACATACGCCACCTAAATTTGTGACATCTAAACGTCGCAATGTTGCCGCATGAACTTTAAGTTTTAGTTCAGTTGGGATTTGATATAAAAGAAAATTCTAATTTAAATAAAATAATTGGACAAAAATGTTATCAAATATAATTTATTTTAACAATATAATACATCTAAAAAACTACAATTAATTATATAATACATATATACAGCCACAATAGTTTATAAGTTAGAGTCATAACCTCTTATCTCTACTTGACAGGCTCATTCGTTACAAACTAATCACACAGCATTTTGTCTCTTTTTAACTAGAATAATAAAACGGGAAGGAAAATATTGTCTAATTCTGATTCTGACTTCTATATTCTAACTTGATTAGACTATAGATGTCACCAAGAGTCGACAGGAACCACTTTCGGTGGCGATAGAAATAGATCATAGCTATATATTAGTCAGCTACTTTGGTCATTTTGGCGACAGTTTCTATACTTTACAGCTGCATCCATAAAACTAAACAAATAATACTCAATAAATAAATAAATAGAGGATAAGGAGTAATAAATAGAAAATAATAAATGGAGATTTAATAAATAGTAAATGATAATTGAAAACAGAAAACTGGAATGCTCTGTGAAGAAACTCACCATTTGATGTAACTTGGTTGGGTGGCACAAAACACAGTTAAATCAAATGATTACATAAAACGTAGTGACTCAGGACGTCGCATCTTCAGATGAAGATGAAGTCTTCTGAAGTTCTAACGTCCCTTGGATATGTTAAATGTTGCCCTTTACGGAAATTAATTCTGTCGTTAAGTATTCGCAAAAGCGACAAATTCGACGATTAAAAAGAAGCGGCAATCCCGCCTAGTTCACTTTGCATTATCGTTCAAGCCTTTAAAAAATATATTACCCAAAAACATTAACCCAAAATTAAAAGGTCTAAAATATCGAACTACGAGATGGAAGTACCATAGATATTCGGAAGAATTTTTGATTTGCTTGAATGGTACATGTTTGTGTTATAACAAAAAAATGTCGAGGAACATAAATCTCGCTATTATATATGTTCTATTAATCATTTTGTGGTAATTTTTTGATACAATATAGTAACAGGTCAATTGAAAAGTCCCTGGCCTGTCACATAGATGGTGCTACTAGAATTAAATCCATATATTTTTAGTTAGCCCTAACCCTCAAAAGATGCGTGTATAAATTTGACAGCTGTCGGATCATTAGTTTGCGATTTATAACATTTTGAGTGAAGCAACTTTTGTTAATGTGAAAAAAATCGATAAAACGGATTTCGCGTGTTGATAAAATATTGCTTTTTGAAGGGAAAAAATACAGTTGAAGCAAAAACTTGCCTTGATGCCGAGTTTCCGGATGCTGTCCCAGGAAAATCAACCATTAAGGATTGGTATGCTAAGTTTAGACGCGATGAAATGAGCAAAACAGTGAACGCAGTGGATGCCCAAAATAGGTTGTTACCGACGAACACATTAAAAAAAACCACAAAATGATATTGAATGACCGTAAATTAAAATTGAATGAAATAGCAGACACCCAAAGGTATCAATTGAACGTGTACATCATATCATTTACGTATATTTGGGTATGAGAAAGCTCTCTACAAAGTGGGAGCCGCGCACGGGCTCACTTTTGACCAAAGACAACGACGAGTTGATGATTCGGAGCAGTGTTTGAAGATGATCAAGCGTAATAAACTCGAGTTTTTGCGTCGATAGATGACAATAGATCCATCACTTCATTCCGAAGTCCAATAGACAGTTACCTGAGTCGACTGCACACGATGAACCTGCTCCAAAGCGTTGGGATGTGCATAGAAAAATCTTCATTAACTACCTGAAAAAGGAAGGACCATCCATCAATAGTGATTATTACATAGCGTTATTGGACAGTTTCGATAGGACGAAATCGCCGAAAAACGACTGTATTTGAAGAAAAAGAAAGTACTGTTTCACCAAGACAATGCACCGTGTCACAAGTCATTGAAAGCGATGGCTAAAATCTATGAATTGCTTCCTCATCCATCGTATTCTCCAGATCTGGCCCCCAGCGACTATATCCTGTTCTCAGATCTCTAAAGAATGCTCACCGGGAAGAAATTTTTGTCGAATGAAGATGGTGATGGCCGAAACTGAGGCCTATTTTGAAGCAAATGACAAATCGTACTACAAAAATGGCATCGAAAAGTTGAAGGGTCGCTATAACCAGTGTATCATCCTTGAAGGGAATTATCTTGAATAAAAAAACCAATTTTGCCAAAAAAATGTGTTTTACTGTGATAGTACGGGGACTCTTCAATTGACCTGTTATATAACAATATTCGAACATCAAGATCACGCAAAATCGTTAAAGATTCCCGGAAAAAGTGAGACCTCAAATAAGGTAGATGGTCGTCATCATAAAGTTTAGCCGTTCCAATAAAGTTCACCATTTATCAGTGACGTTATACACATATCTGTTCGGCCTTAACCATATTTATGCTCGAACATTTATCAGTCGAAAATCTGTCGCGATTTGTAAACCTCCTTAGTTTATGAGCTAACACGAAGATACAGTTTTTTTCCTTCGCCAAACCCTAAACCCATTTATTTTGCATAAAATGAAACAAGGGCTTTTTTCCTCGACGAGCCTCGGCCAGCTTTACAACCCTCCTTCATCTTTCAGTCGCTTAATAAAACGGAGCTACATTGAGTATATCCTTTCGCTATTGTCCTTGTTGATAAATCTCTACTAAACTGGCGAAAAAATAACGAAAAATGTCTTGATATTAAATTGCTCGATATTTTATGATACTATCAATCGAGGATTTTTTATATTCTTAATTATTAGACAATATGTTCTGAGCCTCTGAGCGGCTCTCTGATTATTCTGATATTGTTGGAACTATGGAAGAACGAAGATTTGTAACAAGTCAATTGGAAAGTCCCCGGCATGACACATAGATGGCGCTATCAGAATTAAATCCATATGTTTTTCAGATAGCCCTAACCTTCAAAAGATGCGTGTATAAATTTGACAGCTGTCGGATCATTAGTTCCTCATCTACCGTATTCTACAGATCTGGCGCCCAGCGAGTCCTCTCCTGTTCTCAAATCTCAAAAGAATGCTCGCTGGGAAGAAATGAAGAGGTGATCGCTGAAACTGAGGCCTATTTTGAAGAAAAGAACAAATCGTATTACAAAAATGGTATCGAAAAGTTGGAGGGTCGCTATAATCAGTGTATCATCAATATATCAACTAATTTTGCCAAAAAAATGTGTTTTATTATGGTAGGCCGGGGACTTTTCCATTGACCTGTTAGACGAATAATTTGCAAGAACTATAACTTTGATTTGTTCTTATAATGTTTACATATTGATAAATAATTACAGATTGTTTTTTATTTTATTTTTTAATAATTTTTTTCAAAATTATCTTAAAATGAAAGATTTTAATAAAAGGTTTTTAACAAAGAAAATTTTAAAATTTTTTTAGCTTGACTCAACACAATAATTAGCTTATTTTGCGAATTTAAATTTCAAAAATTTATTCTACTTATGCTATATTCTTCAGATATACGTACAATTTGCAAGAACTGGCAACCTTGCAGATTCAAATCCTTGCGCGCATGCCAGAATTTTCCAGAATTAGACATTTGTTGGATATCCGTTTTGAAATTATACTCGTAAAAACTGATCGGAAACGGTTTCTAAGCCGTGATTACGTAAAAAAAAAAGAAAAAGTCTCGGGGACGATCTTCATCCTTTCCTTTTAATCGAGTCGAAACTCATTAATATAGAAAACATTTCGTTGCGTAAAAGACAATTTGCATGATTCAATTAATTCCGACAATACGAACTGCTAACTCGTTTAAGTGCTTCCTCGTTACTCCGAATCACAATCTAACCGATTGTTAATTGAAAATATTCAAATTTTATTCGGCGAATAGTTTAGCGAAAGGAAAATTATGCACCATAACGACTCGGTTTTAGACAGATACTCGACATAACCTCAATCTTTAATACCTCTAGAAGATATCTTAGCAAATAATGACAGTACTATCGGTTTGACCCAGATGTCAGCGCGCAAATATTTATTTTCGAAATACACTTGAAGATATCACAAGAAATACACAAAATAAAACGAATAATCTTGAAGTTCGTTTTCAATGAACTATTTTATGTTGTTTATAAATATGAATCGGAAATGCCAAACAGTAACGTTTTAAATCAAAGAACGCTTTTGTGTCGTAAAACAGTTCGCGGTAATTAACCCGTGAGAGTGAGTGAGACCGACAACAATACCGAAACGTCAAACCTTCGACCAGTAAATTTGTCGATACGGCGCGGTTTCTCTTACCTGTCGTTCGAAATATCAGGTAAAAAATACCATTTCTTCCGTACGCTCTACTGTCGAAAATAAATCGGATGGAAGGAAACCATTATTCGGAACGATGTATCGGTGATTTATAACGTCTAACGTCACGGTGAACTGTTTATTAAATGTCTATTTTTTCTGGTTATTCTTGGTAATTAACCGCAATCGCTCTCAGTTATCTGCTGTCGCTGAAAGTGTTCTTGGTGCTTGACCTTTCGTATGTTTGTGATCGTAGTTAGCTGATTAAGACGTATCTCGCCGATAGGATTTTGGAGTTTGTTTAGTGCCGTTCAAAACTTAAAAAAGAGTGTACCGTTTCCATGGGACCGTCAACAATATTAAAACGTTGTTTTAAGTACCTTTTGTTACTCATTGTGGTTGCGGAATGTAGAAAATGTAAGTCGTACGTGTTTTTCCATAAATCGTCCATCGAATAATATATAAAGAGCGGTAATTTAATGGCAAGTAGCAAAATAAACATGCAGCGCGATACATAACCTTGATTTTGTCCATGGTTTGTTGACATTGTGAAATAGGACACTTTAATTGGATAGAATTAGCGTTTGTTCAATGAAAAAGAAATTCTTGTAATCGAAACCGTGTGTATATTTGTATATTTTGCCATATTTTACTGGGCGATATTGTGCTGCCCGAGTTATTACAAGTTACGTTGTTTTTGGATGAGGTAGTTTCGATTTTATCAGTTTTTCTAATTTTGGTATATATTAAACAATTGGAATGTCTTCAATAAAATAGAATTTTTCTGGTTTATCGTTTGGCATTGTTTTCTACGTAAGCTCGCGGAATAACCAGTCTTTCATCAATTGAGTCACGATTATTGTTATGGTGAATAATTTATGTTTAAACGTATGTATGTGTTCATGTTTTAATAGACATCAGTGGTCGTGGATTTCATGGAACAATTTATATTTTGTTGGTATTTAAATTAATCTTCTTTTTTAATAACATCATAGGTTAAGCTTAAAACAAGAAATATTTATGATAAAATATTAAATTTTCTGCAAGGTTAAATAGGAATTTTGATTACATTTTTTGATAATACGGTTTATTATTATTTTTATATTCAATTCTAAAGGTATCTTAAAAATATCGATGCTTTATAAATAAAATAATAAGTAAATAAAATTATGAAACAAATATAACGTTATAAAATATAATTTAATTTAACATTATAGTATATCTAATGTATATTTATTCAAGGACTTAAAGAGTGAATTAAAAAGCCACAATAATTTGTAAGTTAGAGTTGTTTTAGTATATTTACATTGACATATGACAACGGTGTCGACCAGTACCAACAAAAATGGAATTTTACAGACGAATTTGGTTACATGTCCGGACGCATCAGACTTTATTCTCTCTCTTTTTAAGTAGAGTAAGGCTAATTAGTAAAATGAGAAAAAAAGTTCCGACTTTAAAAGAGAATTTACGTTTTCGTAAACTGAATTTGGAAGTACGTCGAGGGTGTTAATTGACGTTTTATTGGAAGGAAGAGTAAAGAATGAAGTGTGTTTGGCCAAATTCAATATAAAATAACCATTCAATTTCACTCAAAAGAGCGTCATCTTGTTCAACATCTTAATAAAAAACTAAACTAGGTGTTTTTGCAGCTTACGGTGGTGGAAAAAGCAGCCGATATTCTCCTTCACGCCCTTCTCCATCGAGGCCGTCGCCCTCTCATTCTAGGCCATCATCCTCTTATACTAGGCCATCACCCTCTCATACTAGGCCATCACCGAGTCACACAAGCCAATCCCATCCCAATCCCGTGTCTTTATCCTATAGTCCATCCTATGGTAGTTCTTCTGTCTCCAGACCTATCGGTTTCGCTGTAAATTCACGGCCAACTAGCTCTGGAGGCAGCGTACGTCCTGTGGGACTGGCCACTAAAAGTCCACCCATATATGGTTTCAGTGTTGGTGGTAGTGCTTTGTCAGTTGGGTCGAAGACATCTCAGGAAGGTAGGAGTGATCAGGAATTGGCATGACCTCATTTTGAAGCATCTAAGTTTTCCTTTCTTTAGTTTTTTCAATAGTTTCAATCATTGTTTTGTCTCATCTCATTTTTGCTAGGAATCGTCAAACGTCCCACAGTTTTGGCTTTTACTTGAATAATAATCAATTAACAATTTCTCTCTCTCTCTCTCTCTCTCTCTCTCTTTTATCCCAATTAAAAGGAGATTGAATGCTATATATATATATATGCAATATAAGATGGTACTGGTGGATCTTGTAGCCAAAAGCGTGCAAAATTCTCCAAAACATTTGCGGTAATAATTAGAGGTTATAAAGCGACAAACGTTGTAAAGCAGAATTCAAACGCGGCAACGTTGCAGCGTGCTAACGTAGTAGATTTTTATGACGTGCATGGGCTGTATTACTGGACGGGCCAACGAAACTAATATTGTTAAAATTTTGATCTGTTAATTTTAAGAGTTATAAAGAAGAATCCGTATGTCAAGTTTGATGTTTGACTAATTTTTCACGACAATACTGATAATTCGATTATTTTAGTTTAATAATTAACATTAATTGGATTTCTGTAGAAAAGTAACGTTGGTTTGGTGAAGATAAGCATAATTAAGTTATTTCGTTGTATTTTGACTACATAGAATATTTTTTTTGCAAAATTAGTTTTTTCTTATTCAACATAATTTCCTTCAAGGGTGATACATTGATTATAGCGACCCTCCAAATTTTCGATACCATTTTTGTAGTACGATTTTCCGTTTGCTTCAAAATAGGAATCAGTTTCGGCGATCACCTCTTCATGCAACGAAAATTTCTTCCCAGTCAGCTTTCTTTTGTGATATGAGAACAGGAAATAGTCACTGGGGGCCAGATCTGGAGAATACGGTGCATGAGGAAGCAATTCATTGATTTTTGCCATCGTTTTCACTGACTTATGACACGGTGCATTGGCTTGGTGAAGCGGCACTTTCTATTTCTTCAAATGCGGCTCTTTTTCAACTTCAAGCGGCCCAATATCACTATGTAATAGTCGCTGTTGATGGTCGTTCCTTTTTCAAGGTAGTCAATGAAAATTATTCCATGCGCATCCCAAAATACAGACGCCATAACCTTGTCAGCCGAGTGTTGGAGCGGGTTCATCGTGTGCAGTCCACTTGGATGACTGTCGATTGGACTTCGGAGTGAAATGATGGAGCCATGTTTCATCCATTGTCACATATCGATGCAAAAACTCGGGTTTATTATGCTTAATCATCTTCAAACACTGCTCCGAATCATCAACTCGTCGTTGCTTTTTGTCAAAAGTGAGCTCGCGCGGCACCTACTTTCTACAGAGCTTTCCCATACTCATACTCTCATATCATTCGTGAATGATACGATGTACACGTTCAGTTGATATCTTTAGAGTGTCTGCTATTTCATTCATTTTGAATTTACGGTCATTCAAAATCATTTTGTGGATTTTTTAAATGTTTTCATCGGTAACAACCTCTTTCGGGTGTCCACTGCGTTGACCGTTTTCGGTGCTCATTTCACCACGTCTAAACTTAGCATACCAATCCTTGATGGTTGATTTTCTTGTGGCATTGTCCGGAAACTCGACATCAAGCTAAATTTTTGTTTCAACTGTATTTTTTCCCTTCAGAAAGCAATATTATCAACATGCGAAATTCCTTTTTATCCATTTTTTCACAATAACAAAAGTTGCTTTACTCAAAATGCTATAATTCACAAACTAATAATCCGACAGCTGTCAAATTTATACACGCATATCTAGAGGGTTAGGGCTAACTAAAATGTAACTAATGTGCTAACTAATGTGTCAGGCCGGGTGACTTTTCAATTAACCTGTTAGTAGTTGAGATACATCATTAAATTATTAACTTTATAATAATCGTGACACAACATCATCCGAAAACAACAATGACTTGATCACAAACAAACTCTGATACCCGTTTCAGTAAAAGTAAAAACAAATTTTAACCCCTTATTTTTACAGGGTTTGGGGGTGGCAAAAGCGGGCGGATTTCCTCTTCGCGCCCTTCCCCGTCGAGACCCTCGACCTCCTACTCTAGACCGTCCTCACACTATCCCAGTCCGTCCCATCCTAATCCCGTTTCTCTCTCCTATAGTCCGTCCCATGGCAGTCCATCCTCGGCCTCCAGACCGATCGGTTTCGATGTCAATTCGCGACCATCTAGCTCGGGAGGTAATACGCATCCTGTGGGTCCACCCAACTATGGTTTTAACACCGGGGGTGGTAGTTCGTCGTTCGGATCGAAACCGTCATCAAACCAAGGTAGGAACCGCCACGAGAGTCTAGTTCTGGAGAATCCCGGCATGCGTACAATGATTTGAATTTTGGCAACGTTGCCGTTTGTTGAAAATTTTACGTACATTTGAAGAAATTTACCTAATATTTGTATTGGGACTCGAGTTAACATTTTTTTGCTACATATTTCATTTTCTCTGCAATTTTAAAAAGAAAACAATACGTAATTATTTATCAATATACAAATACTACAATAACAAACCAAAGTTTACGAATTCCTGATCGATTACGCCCAGATTTGGAACTGGTAATATTTTTACTAAAATGAGAAGCTCCAACCTAGAAAATCTCCAAGCCAGCTAAACTTCAACGTTTCTTGTTCAATTTTAATACCCTGGAATAACTATATGATCAACGAACCATGATTTTGTTGAGATATACTCACATAAAGATCGTCGAGTCCTATTTATCTGTACTTTTGGTTTTGCAAGGTCGACTGTGCCTAAAATATAATGAATTTGGTATAGAACTGAATCCGGTTTACAAAATCAAACTAAAAATTGATTGGATACGTACCTGGATGGATGTTCATATGTCTGTTCAGGTGAATTTGTAACAATTTTCACGAATTAATAATTTATCCATTACTGCTTACCATTTATAATTAAAATATGAAGAGTACAAGAACAAATAAACTATAAAGAATAAAAATTTTAACTTTACAAAACAGATCTCCAACCAATATCAGGGCCAAATCCAAAATGGCTGTTTTATTCGATTTACTTCCCGATTGCTTGTTAGGATTCTCCAGAAATAGCCACCACAGGGATCTGAAGGTCTTGGGAGTGGCGAGGGATTGATTGGATTGGTTAATTATTTCCGCAGAACATGTTAGTGTTGCCAAAAATGTAGGAACATCGAACACGGCAGTGGGTGGTGGTGCGCAACCTTCTCCATATGGGTTTAAACCCGCGGGGACGTCCAACACAGCAAGTGGTGGGGTTCAGCCTCCATCTTACGGATTTAAACCAAGCGCTCCTGTCGACCATGCTACCAATGCTAAACCCCTGGGCACTTCGAACACGGCGGGTGGTGGTTCACAGCCACCAGCTTACGGGTTTAAACCTAGCGCGCCGGTTGGGCCTCCCACCAATGTGAAGCCAGTCGGAAATACACAACCAGGTGTAGCTTATCCAGGTATTTTTCTTCGTTCTTTCATAAGATGTACAAATATGTCTCTTTCAGTTCAACAGCTTTAACTTGAAGAGGTTTTCAAACGAGATACATTGATGTAGTGACCTTTAATTATCTCTTGGTTGAATCGAGCAATCATCTTTTATTTCTCACTTTTTTTTAAGAGCTAACATCAAAATATCGCTAGAAATTCATCAGTGATATTCTTATTTAAATGTATAACTCAAAAATATTCTTATTCTGAATTTCTGGAGTAATTAAGAGTATTAATAGTTACAAAATCACAAATATATAAAAACAGCTTTCTCCAGAAATACACATTGGTACAGAATATGCAGAAAATAATAAGAAAAGGGCGAGTTTACAGTTCTTAACTAAATGTCATTAGTAAGAATACTAGGACTATTTAAAAAAGCCGAAACGTTATTTGGGTGATATCATATCATCAAATTTTAACAGATAAATAGTCATAACACTTTAAGTGTCTGCCTGGAGTTGGTTGACACTTGCTGGACATACAAAAACGTATTCTTCAACGCAGCCGTTTGGTTCGTCATATTGAATTTGAATTTGAAACGCAATTGATACAACCGTTGTTTCTTTCAATGATGGTTCATCAAGCCTATTTTTTTGTTTATGATGTATTTATGTACTTGATTTGAGTATTGGGAGAATATTCCAACTGAATTAAGTCTGCAGAGTGATAGAAGTTAGTCAGAGTTAAAGAGGCGACATTACAAGTTCTAGTATTTGTAAATGTCGAAAACATTTTTCTCGAACTTAGGTTTTTGAAATCAATAAGCAACAGAACTCTTAGTAATCTACCCTATCTAATTTATCTTATCTAATTAATTTTTCCTAACAGATAACCATTAGATGTACCAATTTATTTTCGTCGGCGTTTATTCTCCATGTCCGAGTCCACTTATTTATACTGTTACCCCTCTACTGTAATTTTTAGTTACCTGTTTGCTGTTTCCAGTAGCAAGTATCGACAGGATCATCAGTAAATAACAGGTCAATTTAAAAGTCCCCGATCAGACCCATAGATGGCACTACTAGAATTATATCCATATATTTTTTTAGTTAGCCCTAACCCTCAAAAAATGCGTGTTTAATTTTGACAGCTGTGAAACCATTTTTATTATTTTGAAAAAATATGGATAAAAAGGAATTTCGCCTGTTGATAAAATGTTGCTTTTTGAAGCGAAAACATACCGTTGAAGCAAAAACTTGGCTTGATGTCGAGTTTCCGGACACTGCCCCAGGAAAATCAACCATCAAGGATTGGTCTGCTAAGTTTAGACGTGGTGAATTAAGCACCGAAGACAGTGAACGCAGTGGACACCCAAAAGAGGTTGTTACCGACGAAGATATTAAAAACATCCACAAAATTATTTTGGATGACTGTAAATTGAAATTGAGTGAAATAGCAGACACTCTAAAGATATCAACTGAAGGTGTACATCATATCATTCACGAATATTTGGGTATGAGAAAACTTTGTGCAAAGTGGGTGCCGTGCGAGCTCACTTTTGACCAAAAACAACGACGAGTTGATGATTCGGAGCAGTGTTTGAAGATGATCAAGCTTAATAAGCCCGAGTTTTTGAGTCGATATGTGATGAATGGATGAAACATGGCTCTATCATTTCACTTCGAAGTCCAGTCCAGTCCAGATGAACCCGCTCCAAAGCGTGGGAAAATGCAACAGTCGGCTAGCAAGGTTATGGCGTCTGTATTTTGGGATGCGCATATAATAATTTTCATTCACTACCTTGAAAAAGGAAGTACCATCAACAGCGATTATTAGATAGCGTTGTTGAACCGTTTGAAAGACGAAATCGCCGAAGAACGGCTGCATTTGAAAAAAAGAAAGTGCTGCTTCACCAAGACAATGTACCGTGTCGCAAGTCAGCAGTAAGTGAAAACTTTGGCAAAAATCCATGGATTGGGCTTCGAATTGCTTCCTCATCCACCGTATTCTCCAGATCTGGCCCCCAGCGACTATTTTCTGTTCTCAGATCTCAAAAGAATGCTCACTGGGAAGAAATGTTCGTCGAATGAAGAGGTGATCGACGAAACTGAGGCCTATTTTGAAGCAAAAGACAAATCGTACTAGAAAAATGGTATCGAAAATTTGGAGGGTCGCTATAATCAGTGTATCATCCTTGAAGGGAATTATGTTGAATAATAAAAAAAATGATGCCAAAAAATATGTTTTACTATGGTAGGCCGGGGACTTTTTAATTGATCTGTTATTGCTATGCCGATATTTTCCATTTTCTCATCCTGGCCGCGTAAGTAAAAACTGGCCCTAGTATACTTATTATCCTGTGTTACATTTTCTTTAACTTTTTTATTATATGATATGATATATACGACTTTCTCTTCTTTGCCTCTAAAAACATTCTGGCTGAGATATAAGAGTTGAGTTGTTCAGTATATTGCTTTGGGAACATGTTCTAATGTTTGCGGATGCCAAATCTGGCCATGGACCTGGGTTGCATCTAGGAATTGTTAAATATATCAAACAGATATAACCGCTTAATTTTACAGTTCGAATATTGGATATTTTATAGTTCAACCGCCACCGTACAGTCCGTATAATCCAGGCGTTGCACCACCCGCTTACAACCCGGCACATAATCCCGCCGGTTACGGTCCACCGCCACCAGCTTACTCAGCAGGAGGATACGGTCAACATCCCTACGGTGGATACCCCCAACAGCAATACCATGCCGGAGGTTCGTGTTGAAAGGAAACGTTATTTTTTGATCGCGGATGTTCTTGTTGCCATTTAGGTTACCAGCCGCACTACGGAGCTGCCCCAAGTGGAATTACCAACATCAATATAAACAACTATAACACTCACACCAACTATGGAGGAGGTGGTTTCGGGGGAGGCTATGGAGGTTACTCGTCGTACCCAACCTATCACTATTCGCACAGTGATGTTGGAAGTGGGACTTTAGGATTCTTCCTGGGCTACTCTTTGGCTAAACTCACCACTCCAACGTATCATTTTGGGTCGTCTGGGTCTTACTCACCACGGTAAACATATCACCGGACTGTGAATTAATTTTGAGGCGTTCATGTTATCTTTTGGTTTGGTCGTTTATTTGTGATGTCAGCACGTCGCAATGTTGCCGCGATCAAATTTGACTTTTCGTTTATTTTGACCCTAAGATATAATAAAATACTAAAGTAAATAAAATAATGGAAAAAAAGTAACGTTATCAAACATAATTTATTTTAACGTTATATTACATCTTATGCCTATATTATCGAAGGACTTCAACTATGTACCACTACAGCAACAATAGTTAAAGTAGGTGTAGGTTGTTAGAGTTGTTTTATTATATATTAGCGACCCGCCAAGGCTTCGCACGGGTGCAATGCTGATACTAAATTAAATACACTACAGAAAAAATATGAACGTTGTATATAAAAACATAGCGGCCCGCTCCGACTTTGCACGGGCATAAAATATATATGCCTATGTCACTCAATGAAAACATGATTAAAATCGATCCAGTATTTTTGGTTCATTCATTACTGCCCTTGGCCTGCACGCATTAAATTTGGAGTAAAACAATTCCTCTTCCCCTATACTTACTATGAAGATTTCCTGCTATCTTTGGAGTATCTAAATTCATACAATTTTTATTACATTACACATTTTTAAACGCAAATTTTAAATTTGTAATATCTCCGAAAATATTTGTTTAATTTACATGCTGTAAGGAACCATATTGATCTATATTAATTGCACACTGTATTTAAGGTACTTAATTCGATAAGGATTAATGCCGTATTGCTTAAAATAGCTTCGTAAATAAGCCATTTTCTCACGTAAAAAGTAAACAATAAAAATGGTTAATGTGGGTTATCCCTAAAAGATAAACATATACCATCGCGGACTTTTTTGTAGACCTTTTTATGGTGTACAATACTGTAGTACATTAATTTGATCTAACTCGTAGGGTTAGGCAGCGTTTTTGCTAATTGCTAAATAAGCCTAAAAAAATAGGTTAATTTACGACATCACGTTAGAAACCTCTAAAATTAGCAATGTTGCCTTAGTATATTATGCATGTATTATACATATAAACCTTCCTCTTGAATCACTCTATCTATTGAAAAAAACCGCATCAAAATCCGTTGCGTAGTTTTAAAGATTTAAGCGCACATAGGGATATAGGGACAGAAAAGGCGACTTTGTTTTATACTATGTAGTAGTGATACATTGGACTCTTTTCCACACGAGCTATCAAGTATAGTCTATTCAAAGTTATTTTGTACATACGTCATCTAAATATGTGACGTCAAAACGCCGCAATGTTGCCGCATCAGCTATAAGTTTTAGTGCATTTTGGCTTTAACATACAACAAAATTTTAATCCAAATGAAATAATCGAACAAAAATGTTATCAAATATAATTTATTTTAACATTATGGTATATCTAAAAACTACATTTAATTATTCAGCTACAATAGTTTATAATTTAGTGTTATAACCTTTCATCGCTATTGCTTTCAAGGATTTTGTATACATCTGACAACAACCGGACGACTTTACAGACTTCGTTCGTTCGTTTACCTTTAGTTGTTTTCACTCTCCTCACTCTGTCTCAGGAATTTCCAGCATTGCACAGCATTACCACATATCCTGAAAGTTTCCTTCGGTCACTTTCACTTTCCGACTCACTGTCCAATTCAATCACTAAACTGTTAATTTCTAATCTTTCTAAAACATGTTTACGATTCCACCATTTATCAATTACTTCCTTTGTATGTCTTATCGAGTTCATCCAAACCGAAGATGTTATGGTTGACAATGATTCCCTCCACATATCCAAATAGTTATTAATGGAATATCTCGACCAGCAATGTATCTGCGATTAATTATTAATAAATATAATGACCAAAAAACCTAATCGAATGCTATTGTAACTTTTACCTTTTTTCATCAATTTTTGTTGTCTTTACACTTTTTTCTTACTGTCTTGCCAAGAGTGCCACAAGTTTCATCAAGATACACAAATTCATATCTATCTATAAACTATATCATATTTATATCTATAAACTATATCTTCCTTGGTCTTATTTTATGCCTTTAAAAGTTGAATTCTTTTTAAGGCAATGTCTGGAAGTTTCATTCTTAAGAAGCTCAAAAAGCTGCCTGTCCCAGACATGACAGACAATTTTCTCTATAATAATTTTATTAAACTACTAGCGACCCGCCCCGGCTTCGCACGGGTGCAATGATGATACTAAATTAAATACATTACAGAAAAAATATGAACGTTGTATATAAAAACATAGCGGCCTGCTCCGACTTTGCACGGGCATAAAATATATATGCCTATGTCACTCAATGAAAACATGATTAAAATCGATCCAGTATTTTTGGTTCATTCATTACTGCCCTTGGCCTGCACGCATTAAATTTGCAGTAAAACAATTCCTCCTCCCCTATACTTACTATGAAAATTTCCTGCTATCTTTGGAATATCTAAATTCATACAATTTTTATTACATTACACATTTTTAAACGTAAATTTTAAATTTGTAATATCTCCGAAAATATTTGTTTAATTTACATGCTGTAAGGAACCATATTGATCTATATTAATTGCACACTGTATTTAAGGTACTTAATTCGATAAGGATTAATGCCGTATTGCTTAAAATAGCTTCGTAAATAAGCCATTTTCTCACGTAAAAAGTAAACAATAAAAATGGTTAATGTGGGTTATCCCTAAAACATAAACATATACGATGGTCGGACTTTTTTGTAGACCTTTTTATGGTGTACAATACTGTAGTACATTAATTTGATCTAACTCGTAGGGTTAAGCAGCGTTTTTGCTAATTGCTAAATAAGCCTAAAAAATAGGTTAATTTACGACATCACGTTAGAAACCTCTAAAATTAGCAATGTTGCCTTAGTATATTATGCATGTATTATACATATAAACCTTCCTCTTGAATCACTCTATCTATTGAAAAAAACCGCATCAAAATCCGTTGCGTAGTTTTAAAGATTTAAGCGCACATAGGGATATAGGGACAGAAAAGGCGACTTTGTTTTATACTATGTAGTGATGTTCATATCGATAAAATAGTTTGTGAACTTACTGTTCTTATACATTTCGTATATTTGTATGTAGACGGGTTTTCTTGGGTGAATCTAACGTATTATACTTCATTTTGTAAGCGATGTTATTCACAGTACCCACACTAATATTTAGCGTCGTAGCAACCCGCTAAAAACATTTTCAGTACAATCGTAGGGACTTAATTAATTTAATATCATCAATAATTACCTCTATAACGGAAATTATAAGCAAAAGGGGGCCTCCACTATCTCGTTCCTTTTCGAAATAACTTATGAAAGCCGCAGTTAATTTGTGACCCTGATTTTCAAACGAAATTATATCATATATTACCGCAATTTAAAATTTATCAAAATAATCTAAGGGCTAAAATAACGTTTTTCGGTTTTTAATCCGTAGTAATAATAACTAATATTTTGATTAATTTTGTGTACGTCTGACAAGTGGCCGCCGTCGGTTTGTCAGACGTATGCAATATTCTTTAATGCAATACTGTTAAGAGGTTTTAACTCTTAACATTGCAATGTTTCGACGTCACAAATATCCATAACGCATTACTAACAAAACTTTGAATAAACTATATGTGTACTTTTCAGTCCTTGTGTTATCTAACACTTGTTCACGATTCCACGAATCAATTTCTTTTTCTGAGTGTCTGATGGAATCCATCCAGATCAGAAGATCTTATGGTATATTTCATATGAATTCGATTGTATTGAATTTGCAGTGATAGGAAGGAAGGCGTAGTACTCCAAAAATTATATTACATTAACGCAATTAAAAATTTAATTAAAAATCCGAGTAAAAATTTGAGATAGTTTACTCTTCAACATGGAATTTTCAAAACATATATTATGGTTACCAATATATTATGTATGCAAGTATTTATGATATGGTGCAGTGGTTCTCCGAGTTCTCTAACAGTTGATTTTCAAACCAGAGCTAAATCATGTTGATGAATACCAGCAACTGAATAGTTGATGAGTTGATGACGGGCAGGGACCCCAACGTTCGAGTTGAAAGTTCTTAAGTTGATTAAACATTTTTGGACGATACTGTTTTATGTCGATCTCTGAATCCATAAGAAAATCCCTCAAAATTAATTCACGTTACCTTTTCGTTCAATTTAATTCAAAATAATATGTTGCTCATATATTAGGTACGATCACTACGAGGTACATCACTACTACCACAACAAGGAATCGATCCCAGCCCAGTCCACCATTCAACCGAACGCTATCGTCGGATGTATCGGTGATAGCGGTACTATTTGTCCGTCCGGAACGACATCCTTGTGCACCAACAACGGGGCTATTCTGTGTGTGGCCAGCGCCACTAGTACCGTGCCTTGTACGGACCAGAAAGAAGGAAACTGCGTGAAAACGGTAGTACCGTGCGTGAACGGTACTGGCGACTGCAGCGCCGGTCAGAATAAATCAATTTCGATTCCCTGCATATCCAAAGCGAAAGTCATGGGAAATATTACCTACGTCAACAACACCATCATAGTTAACAACACGACTATTATTAACAACTCCATTGTCGTCAATAACAATATGACTGTTAGCAATAACAATATGACTGTTACCAGTAGCAACAGTACGGTGAACAATACATCCAGTACCGTTTCGAACACTACGACAGTGCCCACCATAATGACCACTCTTATCCCAGAAACAACCACCATGGCAGCCCTCAACAGGAGCAAACGAGATACGTCGACTTTGCCGGTCAACGATTTCTGCGTGACAATTCTGGCTTTACCAGCGGAGAGGAAACCCACTCCTCAAGAGAAATTCTTATCGGCGGGTACCACTTTCTTCTCCAAATTCTTTGTCAGAGCTTTTGGTGCCAACAACTTGTAGTTGGAGTTTCACAACGAATGAACATCGAACGAAGAATAAGATTCATTCATCTTATTTAGACATAAAATATGTTAATATATTGTTTTGAACGTGTTTACATAATTCTCTTTCTATAGTTAAATATCAATTATTTAAGTTAAAGTTATAGTAGTTAGAAAATAAATGGTTATACATACGTGTTGTTTATTTTTCATTATTTTATTTCAGGATTGTTTTTGTTTAAGTACATTTTTTTAAATATCAATATTTTTTTGACCAATATATTGATATTTTTTAATATAAAAAAACAATTAAGAATATTTAAAATTAGAATTAAGCTGCTTGGTCAAGTTTGAAGATAAATAATAATTGCTGGCAGTATTAGACCACTACTTCAGTCTAAAAATTATGGTTTTACCAGCAGAGAGAAGGCACACTTTTGGAGAAAAATCTTTATACAGCTTCTTCTCTAAATTATTTGTCAGAGTTTTGGTGCCAATAGCAGGTAGTTGGAGTTTCACAATGAATGAGCATCGAACGAAGAAAAACATTCATTCATCTTATTTAGACATAATATAGTTAAATATGAGTTATTTAAGTTATAGTAGTTAGAAAATAAATGGTTATACATACGTGTTGTTTATTTTTCATTATTTTATTTTAGGATTGTTTTTGTTTAAGTACATTTTTTTAAATATCAATATTTGTTTGACTAATATATTGATATTTTTTAATCTAAAAAAGACAATTAAGAATTTTTAAAATTAGAATTAAGAAACTTTTTAGTATGTCTTCTATATATATATATATGTAGTTGTTACACTACTAAGCTGCTTGACCATGTTCGAAGATAAATAATAATTGCTGGCAGTAATAGACCACTACTTCAGTTTAAAAATTTTGGTTTTACCAGCAAAGAGAAGGCACACTTTTGA
Organism: Rhynchophorus ferrugineus; assembly: GCF_030347505.1. NCBI lineage: Eukaryota > Metazoa > Arthropoda > Insecta > Coleoptera > Curculionidae > Rhynchophorus > Rhynchophorus ferrugineus. The sequence goes on from NW_027472590.1 coordinate 32,429,578, forward strand.
GAAAAATCTTTATACAGCTTCTTCTCTAAATTATTTGTTATTATATTTAATAGAGTTTTTTTATTTTAGGATTGTTTTCATTTAAGTACCTTTTTTCAAATTATCGATATTTTTTTTGACTAATATATTGGTATTTTATGAAATAATAAAAAAATTAAGAATTTTTGAACTTTTTAAATACTACCGAATAAATCTTTAAAATTAAGTTTTTGGTACCTAGGTTTGTTACAGTTTTTTGGCATTTGGTTTTATAACATAAAGGTTTATTAAGAATATTGTTTTTTAAGATGTTCAAAAAATGTTTTGTTTTCCGATAATTCTCGTAGCTGTTGCAAAAGATATCTATATATTTAAAAAGAAGTGTCGATATGTCGATATTTTTCTCCGTGGCCCGTATCCCTACATTGTGTGGCTTCAAAAAATGACTGCATCAAACTTCATTTAAACAACGATTAGTTAGTTGAACTTTCGGATTTTATCAGCAGAGAAAAGTGCACTTTTAAAGAAAAGTACTTCCTAGATCAAATAATTAGATTTTTCTCCAAATCCTTTGTCATAAATTTTGGTATATTAATAATTTTCTAGTAAAAAATGGACCGGGATTGATCGGTATCTGATTCTGACTGAAGAAATTATTATTGTTTAACTATTAGATATTTTGTTTTACCCCTAAAGAACTTTGTGTGAGAACTTTTTGTTATAACTGATCATTATTCGAACCAGTTTTTTTCAGCTTTTTTCAAGGAAAACGAAAAGCTAGAAGGGTATGGCACAGGCCCAGATATACTGCAAACAAAACAATATTATGTAATGTAAGATGTAATTAATATAAAAATGGCATAACTATATTGCTTCATATATAGATCAAATAATAAACGTTTTGTGTTTTATTGTCCAGTTTCTGACACTTTTTTGATAAGATGTATAACGAAAATCACTACTAACACGAAAAATTGTTACCGGACCTGCACATTTTCAACGAAAACCAACAAACATTTCCCGTAATGTGATGCTCGATACAGTAAACATCCATTATCATCAAGAACGAAAATATCTTGAATTCTCGTCGGTTCTTTTTTCCTCTCTCCCGCCAGTATCGCCGAAACTCGTGCAGTATTTTATAGTCGTGCTAAACGTGACCAGGTGGCGTAAACGACAAGCAGCTGTGGATCGAAGTAAATACGTTTTGCGTAACGATTTTAGCTCTCCGCTAACTAACAGGAAACCGCAGGAACAGGAAAAGGCTGTAAAACGGTAATTTTTCGTTTTGCACAGTTTCAACTACACTCGTTCTAAATCCTAGTCCAATATAAATGTATAGGATGTCTCAATATAAAAACATATATTTGTTTTTTTGTTCATACTTTCTTGATAATTTTCTTTCCTTAAGACGCCACAAAAAACATGTACCGTTTACGGATATCATAAATCGTTTCGAATACTTACAATTCGATCTGATAATTCGATATTTTAGTTTGTGTTTAGTAAAATGTTTCAGTGATGATATGAAATGAATTAGGTGGGATTGTCGCTTTTTCAGTTCCTGAAATAATAAAGACAGTTGCCATGAATGGGAACATTGTTGATGTTTTTTTCACTAGAGTCTAGTCTTGGAGAAATCCCGCATGCGCATAAGATTTTGAGTTTGCAATGTTGTCAGTTGTTGAAAATTATACGTATATTTGAAGAATTTAATAAATTATCTTGAATTCATTTTCGTCCTCTATAGTATAAAACCTTTCATACACGTCTTTCATTATGAAATAGTCCTGAAAAGAAAAATACATATATACTACAATAAAAAACCAAAGTTATATATTTTTGTAAATTACTTAGTTAATTTATTTTGTTATTGTAGGCTTATATAATATATCTAAGTTATTTAACCTGGGGCCTCCCTGATGCTTTAATTCTTGCGCGAGTTGAATTTTGTAGGGGTGCAAATTTAGGTATTCGTTCAAAATACGGTGTAATGAAGGAAATTGAAAAACTTGGATTATCATGAATATACTAAAATTTTATAACCGACCTTTCGTGGACGTTGAGTATAGGACATTTTCCATGTATCTAAGGTTCTGAAGACCTTAGCCGATCGGGTTTCGGGTTCTCCATTGTTGTATTGGTCTTTCCAAGCTTCCCAGTTGAGGTTGTTATGTCACAAAAGGTAGATTGAAGTTATTCAAGTTCGCTAGCGATGAAATGTTAGAATTAGGAATCATCTATGCTATTCCTTGCAAATACTTTAGCCCTGCGAAACAGTTAAACTAATACAGTTCAGAATAGAATGGAAGTTGGTTTCCGTGACACTATAATCTGAGTCAGAAGCTAGATGGAGCTAAGAGGTCAATTGGAAAGTCCCCAGCCTACCATAGTAAAACACATTTTTTTGGCAAAATTATTTTTTTTTATTCAACATAATTTCTTTCAACGGTGGTACTCTGATTATAGCGACCCTCTAAGTTTTCGATACCATTTTTGTAGTACGATTTGTCCTTTGCTTCAAAATAGGCCTCAGTTTCGGCGATAACCTCTTCATTCGATAAAAGTTTGTTCCCAGTGAGCAATTTTTTGAGATCTGAGAACAGGAAATAGTCGCTGGGGGCTAAATCTGGAGAATACGGTGGAATACGAAGCAATTCGTAGCCCAATTCATGGATTTTTGCCATCATTTTCACTGATTTGTGACACGGTACATTATCTTGGTGAAGCAGTACTTCCTTATTCAAGATAGTCAATGAAAATTGTTCCATGCTCATCCCAAAATACAGACGTTTTCCCACGCTTTGGAGCGGGTGCATCGTGTGCAGTCCACTCGGACGACTATCGATTGGACTTCGGAATGAAATGATGGAGTCATGATTCACCGATTGTCACATTTCGACTCAAAAACTCCGGTTTATTACGTTTGATCATTTTCAAACACTGCTCCGAATCGTCAACTCGTCGTTATTTCTCATACCCAAATATTCGTGAATGATATGATGTACACGTTCAGTTGATATCTTTAGAGTGTCTGCTATTTCATTCAATTTCAAGTTACGGTCATTCAAAATCATTTTGTGAATTTTTTAAATGTTTTCGTCGGTAACAACCTGTTTTGTATGTCTACTGCGTTCACCGTCTTCGGTGCTCATTTCACCACGTCTACACTTAGCACACCAATCCTTGATGATCGATTTTCCTAGGGCAGTGTCCGGAAACTCGGTATGAAGTCAAGTTTTTGCTTCAACTGTATTTTTTCAATTGAAATTCCTTTTTATCCATTTTTTTCACAATAACAAAAGTTGCTTCACTCAAAATGCTATAATTCTCAAACTAATAATCCCACAGCTGTCACCAATTTATACGCACATATTTTTATGGTTAGGGCTAACTAAAAACATATGGGTTTAATTCTAGTAACGCCATCTATGTGTCAGGCCGCGGATAGCTTTCTGAACAATATAAGCAGAGTACTAAAACTATGATTTTCCTTCAATTTTCACAAACTGTACCATTTCAATGGGTTCAAAAAGACTACAATAATAATGTGAGTTTATCGCTTTACACCATTAAAACGAATAGTTTTTGGGTTACGTTCGAATTACCCCTGTAATTAAATTTAGCTCGGGATAATATTTGCATTTCGGTCTCAATCCGTTTCGAGGAATTGTACAATAACATAAACAGTATCAAGAGTTATGAGTTATAAATATTTGGCCAAAATTCAAACGCTCAAGGATCGATTTTCTGTTTTATCCGCCGGACAAACAGCATTTCCGTAGAAAAATGTCTTGTATATATATGTTAACGGTCACGATCACATGCCCTGGCGCATAACTGATATATGTTTTCTATTTTTCATTTTTTTAATCTAAATTATTATTATTACCGTGTTGAAAAGCTGGTTTCGGTTGTTCAATTGTTAAGAGTGGAAACGGAAATGAGAAAACAAAGGACTGAGACTGAGAACTGAGACTTTTGGTCGCTCAGGGCACTCATCTGCTATCATAGCGCCTTTTGGCTACCACATGTTTAGATCGATCACCTACCAAAGAATGTTGAAGAAGTTCGAAAATAGATCCATAATCATATCATCGCTGCCAAACCAACATCGTTCTTTCGATACAGTACCGCCATATTACCAGAGGTATGGCAAAAATTGTAGAAAATGATAATTGGAGAATATTTTGATTAATATATATTATACACATTTTTCGCAATAAAGGTCCTTTTAATAAATAAGATCATAATCCGTGCAAATATCAGTGAAATTCATGCCAATGAATTTCCTTTGAAAAACACTAAAAAACTAGATTATTTTTCACCAACCCAAAAGAAAAATATTTAGGGCAATTTTTTGTATCAATATAATTTTTCGATTCAATTTATTCTACGTATTTTTCAGCCTGTGTAATATTTTTTAATCTAGTTATTGATAGAATTATGTATATCCACAGGGCACGGTCACCGAAGAACCATAAATAAAACGGTTAAAACAACCGAGAAGGTTTTATTCATATATTTTTGTAATATCCAATAGATGTTATATGCGAGGTATTTGTTATTATATGGTAATAAAATATGATATAAATACGCGTCAAATATATCATTGTTCAAATTGATTTTTATATTTTTTGATTATGTAATATTTTCATGCATTAATTTCATATATTCAATTATGTAATTTATTTTATTCATCACCTTGATCTTTTAGATTGTATGGGCCGATTTTCGGGGCCGATATGAAAGGGTTTTTGAATATTTACATATCAAATTCAAGGCAATCTAATAGCTGTAGATGATTAGCATCTGAATCTGGATCATTTGTTAAACTCATCAATGGACCACTATAAAAAGGCTCCTGGTTATAATTTAATAAGTGGCCAAGTACTTGAAGAGCAAAAAGGGCGTAGTAAAACTTGCCCATCTAAGAGGTCAATTAAAAAGTCCCCGGCCTGACACACAGATGGCGCTACTAGAATTAAATCCATACGTTTTTCAGTTAGCCATAAACGTCTAAAGATGCATGTATAAATTTGATAGCTGTCGGATCATTAGATGGTGAATTATAGCAGATATATTATATTAGAGCGAAGCAACTTTTGTTATTGTGAAAAAAATGGATAAAAAGAAATTTCGCGTGTTGATAAAATATTGCTTTTTGAAGGGAAAAATACAGTTGAAACAAGAACTTGGTTTGATGCCGAGGTTCCGGACACTGTCCCAGGAAAATTAACCATCAAGGATTGGTATGCTATGTTTAGACGTGGTGAAATGAGAATCGAAGGCGGTGAACGCAGTGGACGCCCAAAAGGGGTTGTTAATGATGAAAACATAAAAAAAATCCACAAAATGATTTTGAATGACCGTAAATTGAAACTGAATAGCAGACACTAAAGATATCAACTGAACGTGTACATCGTATCATTCACGAATATCTGGGTGTAGGGAAGATCTGTGTAAAGTGGGTGCCGCGCGAGCTTATTTTTGACCAAAAACAACAACGAGTTGATGATTCGGAGCAGTGTTGAAGATGATCACGCGTAATAAACCCGAGATATATATACCCGAGATATATATATTCCCGTTTTTGCATCGATATGTGACAATGGATAAAACATGACTCCATCATTTCACTCCGAAGTTCAATCGACAGCCATCCAAGTGGACTGCATACTATGAACCCGCTCCAAAGCGTGGGAAAACGCAACAGTCGGCTGGCAAGGTTATGGCGTCTGTATTTTGAGATGTGCATGTAATAATTTTCATTAACCACCTTGAAAAGTCAACAGCGTCTATTACATAGCGTTATTGGACAGTTTGAAGGACGAAAAACTGCCGAATTTGGGAAAAAAGGGCTGCGTCACCAAGACAATGCACCGTATCACAAGTCAGTGAAAATGATGGCAAAAATCCAGGAATTGGGCTTCGAATTGCTTTCTCATCTACAATATTCTCCAGATCTGGCCCCCAGCGACTATTTTCGGCTCTCAGATCTCAAAAGAATGCTCGCTGAGAAGAAATTTTCTTCGAATGAAGAGGTGATCGCTGAAACTGAGGCCTATTTTGAAGCATAGGATAAATCGTACTACAAAAATAGCATCGAAAAGTTGGAGGGTTGCTATAATCAGTGTATCATCCTTGAAGGGAAATATTTTGAATAAAAAAAAACTAATTTTGCCAAAAAGAATTATTTTACTATGGTAGGCCGGGGACTTTTCAGTTGACTTATTATATTTAAACTATGTATTAAACGCTATTTGGGGTTTTGGGATATATTTTGAAACAGATTTATTTTTAACGATAAATAAATTTAACTCAACTGAAATTTGTATTCTTAATAATATTAGTCAAACTTTAGGAAACATCGAAACTACGAAAAAAAAACAAACACAAGAAATAGAAGGTAAAGAACTAACCAAACCATTAAACTAAAGCGCGCTTTCATCGGTTCCGTTTCCCAAACTTGGATAAAAACGTTAACCCATCCGGATACGCTAAATAGAACGAACTAACGGGAATTAGTGGAGCGCAAGCGAAAGGTCGCCTTCAAATTTATACAATTGGTTGATTTACTACATGGTAAAAGGGTTACCACTATCGGCCTGTTCGAGAGGAACAGAACAGGCTTGGTTTGGTTTTCCTTTAACTACAAGCAAACTCGCTTAGCTTGATCAAATATATGCAAACTCTAAATGTACAGCGTGGAAAAAACGTTTGAGCTTCCTTGGGAGATTAATTCCCAGATTTTGCATTGCGTTCATTGTTAACTACAATTTTTAAAAATATTTATAGAGGAAGAATTGGTACAAAGGTCTATTGTAAAGTCCCCAGCCTGACATATAGATGGCGCTAACAGAATTAAATCCGTAAGTTTTCTAGTTAGCCCTAACCCTCAAAAGATGCGCGTATAAATTTGACAGCTGTCGGATCATAAGTTTGTGAACCATAGCATTTTGAGTGAAGCAACTTTTGTTATTGTGAAATAAATGAACAAAAAGGAATTTCGCGTGTTGATAAAATATTGCATTTTGAAGGAAAAAATACAGTTGAAGCAAAAACATGGCTTGATGCCGAGTTTACGGACACTGCCCTAGGAAAATCAACCATCAAGGATTGGTATGCTAAGTTTAGACGTGGTGAAATGAGCACCGAAGACGGTGAACGCAGTGGGCGCTCAAAAGAGCTTGTTACCAATGAAAACATTAAAAAAATCCACAAAATGGTTTTGAATGACTGTAAATTGAAATTGAATATAATAGCAGACACTCTAAAGATATCAACTGAACGTGTACATCATATAATTCACGAATATTTGGGAATGAGAAAGCTCTGTGCAAAGTGGGGGCCGCCAGAGCTCACTTTTGATCAAAAACAACTATGAATTCCAAACCGTTCCAAAGTTCCAAAACGAAGATCGCAATGTTCTGTCTTTTGTAAGTTTACCCCGTCCCGTCTACTAGTCCTCCAACTCTATCCTGAGGTTAAGGCATTTTCCAAAAAATTGGAAACATGCGCTTGCCGCTATCATTCCAGAAAAGAAAGCTAAGTCCAATCCTTCCGACTATAGGCCCATCAATCTGATTACTTCACTATCCAAACGTACCGAAAAAGCGATATTACACGCTTTAAACAACTTCACAGACGCACACCACTTGATCCCGAACGAACAATTCGGTTTCCGTGCCAAACATTCAAGGCTTCATCGAGCTGCCCGCGCCGCAGCAACTTTCTAAAGCTTTCAATCAAGTATGGTACAATGGTCTAGTCTTCAAAGCGAACCAGCTAGGTGTACCGATTGACCTAATCTGCTGCCCTGATTCATTCATACTTGGATAGTGGATCTTTTCAAGTGAGGATAGGTGACGTAGTCCTTTCGAAAACAGATCTCCGCAGGAGTCCTAGTGCTCTACTAGCCGCTGCCCTGTTTAACCTTTATATGGCTGACATTCCATTCCACAAACGTTCCCACACAGCATTTTATGCAGATGATACAGCTTTCGTCACAGTCCCGACGCCATCCGCGACAGACTGCAAGTTCAATTGAACCATGCGATTGCGTGGTACAAATTCTGGCGATTGCAGATTAATTCGAGCTAAACTCAAGCTATTCTGTTCCACCGTAAGAAGGAGTTCCGCGCCTATCGCCTACAAATCGAGAATGTTCCTATCCCGTAGCCTCAGAAACTATTATACCTTGGTCTCCAGTTCGACCTCAGGTTAAAATTGTCAGGCCAAATTCAGCACGCTATTTGAAAAAGCAATGACGTGTACAGCCTACTATTTCTACTCTTCTGCAGACTCCCAATCCCCAGAAAGCGACTCTGTACAAAATGGTAGTGTAAGGTTCTTCCTAGGCGCCTTAGAACACGATAACAAACTGATCAAATCCCTATCCATCCACAAACCCTGCTAGTTAAAGCAATTACGACAACCCCAGTCGTACCCCAGGGTATCTGTCGCCCACAAAACACTTCTTTACCCCGAACCCGAACCGACCTCAGCAAAAGACCTGGTTGTAGTTGGTCAATGTGTAATAAGAAAAAAAAACTCCTACCAGTCAACTCTGTGCACTTCTCTGGTTGTTTGTTGAAAAAAATGTATTTTTTTATGTTATTCTTTGTAGGACATCTCCACAATTGAACTACGTATGTCCATATAGGTTTCACTATTTACTTATATAATAGCAATTTATTATGTACTGATAATTGTGATTTTCTTCCAATTAGCCAACAGATTTTTCTATATTTTAAGACTGTACATATAATACAATAACTTGAGTATGTAGATATTAAGAAATTGTTAAAATATCAGTTTTAAATAACGCCTGATTCATCTAAAGATCAAATAGTTTCTTATTAAAAAAAAAAGATTTCTGCTCTTATTTTTTTACCGGAAAAAATAACATCAATTCTTATTTTGAAACTTTTGATGCGATATGGCATCTTTATTCCCCTGGGCACAACTTGGAAATGGAAATAAATTTGAAAATATAGGACCCTAACTTTTGATGGTTTGGAAATCGTATTTTTAATAGAATGTATTATGCGTCCAGGTGGGCTGTGGGCTGAAAAATTGATGAATGAAATGAAAAATGAAAAATTGATTTGGATTAGTGGATCAACATTTTTCAGCTTGTGATATCTTTGCGGAATTAAACATTGAAGAAGCAGAGAACCTATGAAGAAATTGACAACAGAAAAGAACAGAAAGAGACAGGAGAATGAGCAAAATGAGCAAAACTGCAATCTTCAAGGATCGTTTGAAAATTTCAGTTAATTCAGTCAACAGAATATGGAATTATGGAAAGCTTAATCCACTTGTTAACTATAAGTGAGCTAGAAATAATTAAGAGTTATATAAAATATAGGTAAAAATGTAACATATAATGAAAACACAACACATATAGAACAAACAATAAATGAAATAAATGGGATAAATTGTTTGGATAAGTCACTTTCGCATCTTAATTATACAGCGACAGAATTATGACTTTGCTATATACTTATATAAAAGGATCACAATCTGCAAGAAAATTCTAAGGGCTATAGGTTTTGTGACGTAATCTTTGTTTTAGTGTATGCTGATTATATGAGTAAATACCCTTTGAATAATATGAAATATTTTTTTTGATCGATTGTATAAAATGGTTTTAGTTTAATCAATAAGGAAATTATTTATTTGCCGATCGAATATGAATATTTTATGTTAACTACATCATAAAATATAACACCAACGGCGAAAATCATATGTCAGAACTCAATCAAATCCATCTCTAAAAATATCCTTGACCAGAAATTGCTTTAAACATATTTCGATAATTCATCAGGGATCACATAAAACGTAATGTAAAAAAATGTCGTTATGATAAATATTTATATAAGTGCACCATGGAGAGACTGTACATTGCTAAGAGTGAAGTGATATAATATACTAGAAAGTATTTTTAGCATCCGAATATATATTGGCTGTATATTATTCCAACAAAATTCGTGTAAACACACTTCAAAAATCCAACAGTAGTGGTTGGATGCTCGGCCATACTGGATAAATTTTTACACTAGTCTAGTCGAATCCGCGACGGTTGCGATGTAGTGCTGGTGTGCGTGCTTTTTTCTGGTTGTGTTCGTGATGGAGATTCTTGTACGGGCGTGTTAGATGATGACCAAAGAGACTCACAGTTTCGTATGGAGAAGTAAGATAACAACTAAGCGTGGCAATATCATAAACTAAATTTTTTTATGTATATTTCGTATTGACTTTTTAATATACTTTTTTTATTATTTAATTATTACATTGTTACTAGTCGTTTCCGACTAAACTACAATTTGTCTTTATGATAACTTAAATCTAGGTATATAGGTAGGAGGACCCATCGGCCCTATCTAAGTCTCTGGTTAAATAATGTTTATACATGTCACTGCTGTATTTTCACCTCACTACACAAGATCAGATGGTTTGATTTTTTTTGTCTGTGTCCTGTTCTGGTGGTATCCAAAATCAGCAATACTTCAATATTCTCATGAGAATGGAGTCTTTCCTCATGCCCCCTTGCAATTCTCTTGATTTCTTGACTGAGTGTGGGTATCTGAAGGTCTCGATGTAGGTACTCAGTCCTACAGTATATGGATGCGCCCACAATACCTCTCAGGAGCTTGTTCTGAAAATTTTTATTTTATTTATGTTACTTTTTGCAGAACATCAGCAAAACTGTAGTTTTCTTCCTATTAGCCAGTACATTTTCCTATATTTCAATTCCAGTTCTTTTCTTTTCTTCTGTATATGTTTCTTCCAGTGAAGTTTTGCAATCAAGATTCATTCTGATATATTTAGCGTTGTTGCTATATGGACGATAGTATTATTTAATGTTATTGGTGCTTGTTTGGTTTAATTGTAGTTGAACTGCATATGCCGAGATTTACTTTCACTAATTTTTATTTTCCAAGCTTATGTCCAATAATTTATATTTCCTGTTGTAATATTCATGAGGCTTCTTCACTATTATCTCCGGCAGCTATATATTATATATTACAGCTTATATATTATTTTCGTAGGCTTTTTCAATAATATCTGTTATTCTGTGGACCTTTATCTTTTAAGGTGCTGTTTTGTATGTAATGTTTTATCATTGGAATCAGATTAGGGTTATTAGGGTCAAGTTTTAATTATTGAGAATACGTTGTTATGAAATGAATGCTCTTCTAAGTCTGTGTCCTCTTCTGGTGTTAACCGATGGAGTCCACTTGCTTATGTCTCCTTGCTCTTGATCTCCTGAGTGACAGGCGGTATCTTAAGGTCTCGTTGTAAGTAATCAGTCGTGTAGTATTTCGGTGCAACTACACTACTTCTAAGGGTTTTGTTATGGAAAATTTCCATAACCGGGTCCAATTATTTGCATTGTCTTGTTTGTCCAACTGTTTGTATTGTCCCTAATTCATTGTCTTTTACAGCAAGAATCACTGTGTTATCAGCAAATGTAGCCATCCTGTTATATATGGTATACCACATGTGTGGAGTAGGTTAAGAATTGGTCCCAATGCACGTCCTTATGGTACTTGAATTAGCTTGTTTTATTGTAGAATAGACTTCCTTTTGTTTGACTCTAAAAATTTTGGTTGTAATGTAAGTTTTCAATAGTTCAGTGTGTTGTGGCCGTTATGCTATGCCTTATCGAAGATTTTGGCTACATCTAAGAATAGAGCTGAACATACCTTTTTACTTTTACTGGCACTGAGACACGGTGTAATATGCCACGATTATAAAAATCAATTTAAGAGTTATGATTCTTGGTACAGTAAAAAACTTAGTATTTTAATGGATAAAGATACTTTGAAGCTATACAACATTATACATAACGTGCTTAAGGAATATCATTGACAAGGAATTATTTGCATTTGTTCAAATATTGTTTTTAATTTTAAAGTAAGAGTTATTCTGATATGTTGATATTAATTATGGTGAACAACTGTTCAAAGAAACATTCTTTTAATGAGTATAATAAATCTTTACTTTCGACGAGACACAAAACCTAACTAATAAAAAATTAACAAGTTTAATTAAGTAAAATCCTAATCAGAAGTATTACGAAAAATTGACATTTCATAATTTATAGACCTGCGAAGTTTTTGGCGTGCTGAGATTTTGTTTGGATTATTTATGTTATATTTCATACTTATAAACTCAAAACAATATCAATATTTTCCTTCTCATTTAACTCTAGTTAAATGGAGACGCAATGGAGTCTGATTAGTTCCAAAACTTAAACGAATGAGCCTTTCAAAGTGGTCCAGCTGTTAGACGTATGCAAAATTCTTGAATGCAATAGTGATAAGAGATTATAACTGTAACCTATAAAGCATTGTGGCTGTATAATTAACTTGTAATTTTTAGATGTCCTGTAGTGTTAAAAAAGTATATTTGATAACACTTTTGTTCAATTATTTTATTTAGATTAGAATTCTGTTGTATGTCAAAGCCAAACTGAAGTAAAACTCAGAGTTGATGCGGCAACATTACGACGTTTTGATGTCACAAATTTAAGTGACAGGTACAACATAACTTTGAATAGACTATAGCTGCAGTTGGAATGGAAAAATAGGTCTAGCAAAACCCAGCGCTCTCGCCAGATTGTACCAATTTTTTCAGTGGGCCTTTTTAAAATGAATAAAACTTATTCTAATTACTAAACTTTTAATATTTTTAATTTGTTTTTAAACTGATATATAAACTTGACACTGTTTATAGTATAATTCAATATACCACGTTATTTAATGAGATATGGCGATAGTAGACCTCAAATTCTCGCGATATTTTATTCGTTACAAGCACGTCGTTAAAATTGTTTCGGCTTCATTCGGCTACTATTGCAATTTTCTGGATTTCTCTCTCATCTGCCCTATTAACCGAGCACTGCGTAATTCAATGCCGTTCATCGATCTAGCTGAAAAGGGAGATAAATTATCGCGAATGCCAGAAAGGCAATATACTTTTGTTTTGAATCTGTTTTATGTAGTGTTGGGAACTATCGCCTGAAATCGACTATCGACTGTTTAGTAAGTGACGACTTTTTGCTATCGACTGTTTCAGTCGTTATTTTTGGTTCGACCGATTTTACTACTTTTTACTAGTGACTGTTTTCACTCGCTATTTTCAGTCCCACTGATTTTGTTACTATTTACTATAGACTGTTTCATATTAAAAGTATAGTAATTAGAATAAGTTTTATTCATTTTAAAAAGGCCCACTGAAAAAATTAGTACAATCTGGCGAGAGCGCTGGGTTTTGCTAGATCTATTTTTCCATTCCAACTGCAGCTATAGTCTGTTCAAAGTTATTTTGTACCTATGTCACTTAAATTTGTGCACTTTTAGTTACTATTTTTGGTTCTACTAGTGTCATTCGACTGATTTTTAATGTTCTGGCTCTGTCGTCCTAGCCGCGACCTTGACAAAAATATACTCAATTTATGCTTACATAGATTTATATGTTTTTTTTGGTAGTTTGCTTGTAAATATCAGTATAATGTATATTAATATAGCAGTATTTTGGAACGATATTTTTCAAGATTGTTAATGTAATAGGGTAAAAAGATTAAAACTGTGAATGATTAATAGTAAAATACTTTTTACTGTTTTTATAACAATAATATATATATAAATATAAGATAATCGGTGTTCATGAATTGTATACATATATTTGATTAAATATAGACATGATATATGGGTTTAATATTTAATTATTTTTATTGTTAAGTCACACAAAATGGAACAAAGAACTATAAAGAAATTGTTAAGGTCGATTGACATTTTTTCTACGTTCAATGGGAGACTATTGACCTCTATATATCTATCCCGTCAATAAAAAAGCTTTTAGATGGTCAAACATCTATTCAGTATACTACGAATTTATTTCATATCAATGTCTAAGGTTGCTTCTTGTATTTCCCAGCTTCCCATGACCCAATCGATCTCCATCACTTATCTTGGAGGATCGATATGTATTGTAACTGTAGATTGTGACGGATAAAGTTACTTGTTCGGAATGTCGTCAAGGCATGTTATGCCGGCGGCTGGAAATCCAGCCACTTGTTATAGCATATGATTTTTATTGATATAAAAGTATATATTAACGTTTAAATTTCTCTGAATATAGTAATTCCGTTTGTTTCTAGTAGTTAGCCTTAAAACCTGATTTCCGTAATAATAAGGCACCTTTGAATATTCACAGTAACAGGTCAATTGAAAAGTCCCCGGCCTACTATAGTAAAGCACATATTTTTGGCAAAGTTAGTTTTTTTTATTCAACATAATTCCCTTCAAGGGTGATTTGATACATTTTGTAGTACGATTTGTCCTTTGCTTCAAAATAGGCCTCAGTTTCGGCGATCACCTCTTCATTCGACGAAAATTTCTTCCCAGCGAGCATTCTTTTGAGATCTGAGAACAGAAAATAGGCGCTGGCGGACAGATCTGGATAATACGGTGGATGAGGAAGCAATTCGAAGCCCAATTAATAGATTTTTAATGTTTAATGTGTTTCCATCGCCAACATCATTAAAGCAATTGATCAATATTTTGGTATAAGATGGGGCAATATTCCGTTAAGAACTATTGAGCCACTCTATGAATATATTCTGTGAAGAATTTTCAGGTGTTTTATTATTAACACATAAATATTATGTATATGTTAGATCTTTATATTATTTTGTACTATGTTTACTATTATATTCAATGGTATAAAATCTTTAAATTAACACTTGTATAAATAACGCTCTGTATTCTATACAGACGATGTATAAGCTAATTTTTTAAAATACGGTAAAATATGAAAAAACATAATAAAACAAAGAAGTTATGGGACTTTTTATACCTAAGAATCTTAACAGATTTCGGAACAGTCGAGATTTTACTACATATTTTCCACGTTTATTAACTCCAACATTTATTTTTCTTGGCGTTAGTCTCACCTAACCTGTTCAACAGCTTCAAAAAATAATTAAAATTAATGAGCTCATAAAATCTCATCTCTGGCTTCTGGTTTAATTCAACATTTTGTGACAATTATTAATATATTGGTATAATTTTTGATGAATTTGAGATTGATATTATAATCAGTCTTATAATTTAGCACAAACAATTAATTTTTAATTGCGATCCTAGTGTTACAAGATTAATTAAAGGTTATATACACTAGTAATATCTTTGTGTTTGTATTTTTAATATTTACAGAATACTCTCGCCTAATACAAATATAATTTTGTTAAGCTATTTATGGAGATATTTCTGGAAGTTTTGTTTAAGTTTTGCTGTGTCAATATCGACTGCTATGTAATTATATATAGAGCCAACGCTTAAGGCAACCTTTGGCTTTAATAAACATGTGTTTAAAATGTCATTGCTCTTTCAATTAAATGTTAATATATAATAAGGGTTTTGTCTTAAATTTATTTACACTCTAGAATTTTTTTTATAACATTTTTATTAGATACGTTTAGTACAATCTTAATTATAAATTAATTTATTACTACTTTTCATTTGTACTCGGATTAATTCACAAGCAAGACGGGTGCGAGAAGATACATCAATATATATTCCTCAATTATAAAATTATAATAACTTATAGCTATAGTTTACACTAAAGGTATACCCTTTATATATTTTCGTATGGTTTTGTTCGTTTCAGTCTCCTGACATCCTGCGCGCTGTTCAGCAGTTGTATTGCTTCCACGTTAGTATGATTTAGTAACCTTCTTTCGTGTTTCAAGGCGAAATCTTGGATAACTTTGCAAATACATTTGATTTCCAGGTCATCGTGCAGTTCTTCGTTGGTTGCATAGCGATAGACATTGGTAATCAATCGAAGAACCTTTGAATTTTTAGTGCAACCCGATATTTACACCTCATAGATCCAATTGGCTTTATGATAATGTTATAAATCAACCTCTTTGATTTTAGATCAAGTTGAGTGTATATTTCGACTAACCAGTATAGTTGTTTTATTTTGGTTCCAATGTGTTTTGCTTTTAATCTAACATGATATTTCGAATTTAATCTACTGTCCAGATGGATTCCGAGGTATGTAGCTGCTTGGGGAATCGGGCATCCATTGTAGATTTTGTTAACTGCCATTTCTACTTTTTCTACTGCCCTCGGCAGAGATATGTTGTTTGCCATAATAATTGTGTCATCGGCAAAGGTTCCAAGTAGTGTTCTTTTTGTTGTTGTAATATCAGCAGTGTAGAGCAGATACAGGAGAGGTCCTAAGACGCTACCTTGTGGAACTCCAGGCGAAAAGATATGATTCGAAAAGATATATAAAAGATATGAGTTGAGTTATTGGTAATATGGGGTTGAATTATAGGAACATGTATTTTTTTACTGGAAACTTGATGGTCATACTTGGAATTAAAATTTTTTTTAGATTCTTTCTATACTTCTTTTCGAAATATTCTGTGGTTCTTTATTATTATCTTCAACCCCAAGTGATTTACACAATTATGTCATCTTTACACTTTTCTGGAAATCGTAACAAGTTGTAATCAAATAGAACAAAGTCTGTACTTCACGTGGATCCGTTATAACTTCCCAGTTAGTCTCTCTCAATTTTTGTTGGGTCATTAATTCATTTGTTTATCATTCTTGTCCTTTCGAAACTTCAAATCCTAAAAAATATTTCCAATTTAAATATAATTTTTTCTATCAGAATATCAGATCGGTTAAGGAGTTTGTAGCGTCATATTGAATGCCATACTTGTTTTCAATCACGTTTTGTATAATTGCATCCACTACCACGCTGCAAGCCAGTGTAGAGACGATATTTTATTGAAAAACATTCAAATAAATGGCTTGTAGAACCAGCGCAAAACGAAACAGACGCAAGATAATTAAATGCAATTATATATAATTTATTCCTCTACCTATAAAATCGGTAATTTCAAATCTAGAGTTCAAATAATATATAACACAGAAAATTTAATCAAAGTTTTAGTAAAAGAACGATTATTTTGCTGCAGTTCGTTTACTTACAAACGGAACTATTTTTGTTATCTGTATAATAGTCTTTTTGTGATTGTCTCTAACTAGAATTCCAGCCGATAGCCAGGTCGTTTTTCATAGCTTAATTGTTCGCTTGTTTCTAACTTTATTCTTTTGCAACATAATCTTGACTGAAATATTTTTAATAATTCTCGAATAACTGATTTCAATTATTTCTGTGATTTGTTTTGATCTTATTGATATATAGTTTCTCAAAGACCAGTATACGAGGAGAAGTTCTTTTACTTTCTCTCGAGTTTTATTTTAGTAATTATTCTTTTTTTTTCTAGGTGATAGGGAAGTATTTTAGTTGTGTTGTAAGTGTTAGGAATTTAATATATTTTTGTTACACTTTTTATCAGATTCAGATTTTTTCGGATATTAAATCAAAGTCAATAGCTTTTTCAGTTACTTTTAGAGAATACTTACATTTGTTGGTGGACTACAACAGCAAAATTACATTATGTCATAGGCATCTTATTGAACAATTTTATGGATATTCCTCTATGTCCTTTATCATCTGGTTGTTTTATGTTGGTCTTATAGCTTATAATATGTGAAAAAATTCTTATTGGATGTTGGAAAATATGTGGTGGTATGTAAATTATGTGGTATTATTAAAGTAATATCTGATCAAAAATAGATACAGCATGGTGGTTTCAAAAAATACAAATGCAAATAAAACAAGAAAGGACAATTAGGATAAACTATCTGAATGAGGTGTCAATCTACAAAAGCTACGAAATCTACAAAAAAATCAGAGCAGAAGTAAAACGAATAATAGAAGAAACAAAAAAGGAAACATTGATACAATCTGGTGAATGGAAAGAGACACGAAATAAAAAAGCTAATACTTTTTTTTAGAAAACTAAAAGTGTATTACAAGTATTTAGTGTAAGACACATTGTGAAAATATCTCAACTATTTGATAAAGTAAGAATGAAAAAACTGTGGGTATATTAGAACAAAAATCGATTTGCGTTAATTTGTAAGTATTACATTTTTTGTTTTGAGCTGATCTTTGTTCATAATATAGGGTGTAAAAATATGAAAATAAGATAAATGGTGGTAGGAACTTTTGTACATGATGTAATGAAAATAACTCATAAGCCAGAACATTTCTAGAGAAAGTATAGTGATGGGCAAACGATAGGAAATAAATATGCAGCTGAGGATATAAAAATAGAATTACTAAGTGTATTTAAGTATCTGAGTGTAGAAATACAAAGCAACAAATACCAGTGGATGGAAGTGAATGCCAAAATTCATTAGTAAAAAGAAATCATTAATGAAACCTAAAATGGAATTGTACAAAGCAATTCACAGACCAAACCTAACTTAACAAACAAGCATCGGAAATTAGTGATTTGAGAGATGTTACGGGTATAAAAAAGATGAACAGAATGATAAGTAAATACATAGAAAGGAGACAACTCAGTTGGTGCGGATACTTACAGCTCATGGAGAACTCAAAAGAAATTAGAGAGTAAACTTTAAGTGCAACTGTATTGAATGTATCAGAGAAATACTTAAGAAGACAGAAGAAACTTGGACCGAAGCAAGAAGACTGAGTGGAGACAGAAAAATGGAAGGAACTAATACATGGAGAAGGAGAGAATTAGACAATAAACATAACATACCTATACCAGTATATGATACACTTGAAGTATAGACCATTTGTCTATGGCTCTGGTGCTTGTTAAAGCTCTGAGCTGGTCTTTCCTACATTAATCTCGGAAACGGTTCACGGACGGGTCTCCGAGCGCCTGTTCAGTACCGTCGTGACGTTATTGCGCTTTTTATTCGCTAGTTCCCTGTCACGTTCAATCCCTGATCTCTAGCTTGGCCGCTTTCTTGCGCGCCAGCATTCGTCTCCTCTTGGCTGCCATTCTGGGTATCCCTTTCCTCGAAGTCAATTACCGTATCGGCCCAAGCGTTGATCCTTGTGACGGTTTCCTCATTGACTATCCCGTCTGCATTTCTTATCTGGTAGTTCCCGTCGGCTGTCCGATGCCTGTTTCGGGCCTCTACCCTTTTCCCAATTTCGCATGTCTCCAATATATGTGTAGTGTCTTCTGGACCTGTGCGACACTCGCAGAGTTCATCGGTCTCCTTCAATTTAAATCTGTGCAGGTAAGCTTGCATATTCCGGTGGCCTGTCATCAGTTGCACAGCCTTCCTACTCAGTCCTGTGTTTCCTGTCCCTACTTGTTGGCAGTATTTGTAAAGGGTTCTTCCTTTAATGGATTGCTCCCAATGCATTTGCCACCTTCTTTTTACCTCTCCTTCTTTGATACTATTGATGGTTCTGGTGTTGATCCATCCGTGGTTTTTCAGTCCTATTTCTTCCTTTACAGTATATTAGATGATTTCCAGTATATGATACAAAAGGTGTTTTTGATTTTTTGGTAGCTATTGTTTGCGTATCATTTTATCTATCTTATTCTGTATCTGTTCATCTTGAATTAAGATTAAAATCATATATAAACATAATAATTACGGTTGTTCTATTACTGTTAATATCTTCCATTTATTTACGTCACCACAGATGACCGATTTCATTTAAACCACCCGTTAAATTTTAAATGGCCCACTCAATTTCTCATTAAATCTTCTCGAGAAAGTCACGTCCGAAAAGAAAATGAGCGACCGCTGTCGGTTTTTTCCCCATCAGTCCCCCGCAAATTTATTAACCTTTTTACCTAAGCCGTCGCAAAACATAAAATCTCGAATAGGCCGGTTAAAAGTCTAACGATACAACGCGAAATATGGAGGACCGAGATGTTTCAAAGGCCCCCGGGGCTTCTTGTGCGGTGTTATAATTCTCCTTGGCAGTCGGGAATGAAAGGAAATAAAAGGACGCCAAAGAAATCGTGGCATAGTTACGGCTTGTTTAATTTTAGGTTATTTGTATATTATTTGAATCTCGTTAATCATCTTTATAATATTATTAGCGGGTAGATCTAATTCTCAGTTTGTTTTTGGTATCGTTTAAATTGTTTATATTTTAAAGCCTCTTTATTTATCAACTAGGGTTTATCTGGAGTGAAACTAATGCTCTACGCAAGCTCCGAACCATGATCCACGGATCCTCAAATCCTCCAGGTCTTACCCAGCTTGTGTGCGAAAGTAGAAGAATCGACTGGAAAGGTTATGGACTCGGTATTTTGGAATATCCGTGGTGTAATATTTATCGACTATTTTGAGAAGGGAAATACTAACAACTGTGAATATTATATAGTGTTATTGTAGCGTTCGAAGGCCGAAATTGTAATGAAACGACCGCATATGGTAAAGAAACATTTTTTGTTCATCAAAACAACGCACCGTGTCACAAGTCATTCAGTGACTACTGGCTGTTCGCAGACCTCAAAAAAATGCTCGCTGGGAAGAAATTTCGATCGAATGAAAAGGTTATCGCTGAAACTGAGGACTATTTTGAGGCAAAAGATAAATCGTTATACAAAAGTGGTATTAAAATGTTAGAACGGCACTGGAATTATTATGTAGCTCTTGATGCAGATCACGTTGTTGAATAAATAATCAATTTTGAAAAAAAACTCGTTTTCTTTGTTACGCTCGGGACTTTTTAGCTCATGTATTATATTTGATTATTAAAATTGTGAAAACCATTCAAACAATATTGATAATAATTAATACCTAGTATTTTTGCTCAATAATGGTGAATAGTTAAAGATGGTTTCTTGGGATTTCATTCTACTTACTCCCGAAATTCTTTTGTGTGCTTTGTGCATTTGGTATTCATCAAAAATCAATAATATTATGTATTTTATTATGCTCCTTTAGACTAAAATCCCTTGAGTAATCTAGATAATGCTGACGATGTAAAGAAAAAGTATAATACTTTACTGCAATCGTCAGAATACATTCGGAAAAGCTTATTTAAAATATAATCAAAACTAATTCAGTTACCAACTGATTTTTCGGCTACAATGAGCTTGAAAGAGCATCTCATCAGTTGAAAAAGTGTTTAATCCTCTTTCGGGGGAGGGTCTCAAATCTGGAACTGACCAAACAAAAAGAGAAACCGACCATTTTGCGAGCGGTCAATACTAAAGCGGATATGATTAAACGAGTTTTCACTTTGTTGATGTTCGCTTTTATACTCGCGAATTTATTAAACGAATTCGAATCGGGAGTATAGCATTCATTTTGCAGATGTGCAGACGCAGCGGATAATTTGTCAATGTAGCCGACGCCATAATTATCGGTATATATCATTGGTATCCGTTTTGGATCCGTTAGAGCTCATGATTGGATCTATAAACCAAATCGTTTTAGGTGAAACTGAATTACGGCGCCATTTGTTGGCCATTTTTTGAATTCGTATATACATTTTTTTTGAACTTTCGGGATTTTTGTCCAAGCCTCTTGTTTGTCGAAACTTTTTTCCTAAAATCTTGAAAACTAAAATTAGGTTCCAAAGGTTTCAGAAATCTATCTATGCAATCCAAAAGATTTAAAGAATTTTTTACAGTAGCAGTTGTTAAAATTCTTTTAAAATTATTAACCGTAAAGAGGTGAATAAAGTATATTAAATATTTGTAATAAATATATTTTCTGATAGGAAAATTGTACTTTAATATTCAACAATTTATTTTGTTGGCTATTAAGAAGAGCACCACAGGTTTTATTTGTTAACGAATGGACTATCTTAACAGAATGTGTTGAACTTTTAGAGCTCATTGAAATAATAACCACCGAGTTATCTGGTGGAAGATATGCCAACGATGTCTTTAATTATACGGTTAATAAGAGGACTGCAACATTCCATCAAATCCAGGATTTTAACAAGTGAATGGGGAAAAATGACAAAATTGTGTATTAGATGTCATCAGTAAAAGATTGACAACTTTAGAAATGAATACGATATGCGAGAAATCCACATTTTTGGATCCTAGATTTAAAAAAGCAGGATTTGGTATTGCTGAGGCGATACAAAAAGTTATCACAAAAGAGGTATCTTCCATTCTAACTTCAAAAAATACAAATATAATTCCACAATAAGAAATTCAAGACAAAACTACTGACCAAGAATGTATTGACATCTGGAGATATTTTGGTAAAAAAATGGATGGAATGAAAGAAATAATTACTCCAAGTACTGCCGCAACTTTAGAGATTTAGCAGTATTTGGAAATTTCATTTATTGGGCGTTTAGAAAACACATTGAATTTTTGGCAAACCCATAAAATGAAATTACCTGAATTATATCAGTTACGCGTAAAATATTGCTCTATACCCGCAACATCTGTCCCCTGGGAATGAGTTTTTTCAAAATCTGGGCAAATAATTAACGATCGAAGAAACCGCCTCACGGAAGAAAAGTTGAACATGATAATATTCACAGTAATTTAAAAATATTTCTGTTCAAAAATAAATAAAACTTTTATTTAAAAAGGGTCTGGTAGTTATTGTACGATTATTTTTAGGTTGATCATGGATTAGATTTTTCAATGATTAGGTATATTTTTCCACTTTATTTAGTAGTTATGGTTATTGAAAATCATTAGTTCTTCGGTTTTGTTTAAGTTATATTGTACTATTTATATTTATTACGCTATGTTATTTAAAAATAGCAATTAATATATTAAAACACGATAAAACCTTTGTGGTATTATTATTCCATTCCTTTTTACACATCCACAGAACATTCAGTATAAAAGTAATCCCACTTCCTTTAAAATTATATTATTTATTACATGATAATAGAAATTAGTAATTTTGTTTTCCTTTTCTTTTTTAAAGTTATCATGTGGATGAATATATATACATCTCTGTCTCGCTTATACTACCATTGGAGAATATAAATATATTTAATATTCACTGCTCCAAGCATTTATCTCCGTCCTTTCCTCTCTCACATTTTATACAGACAAGAATTCGTACATCTTCGTCTGACATCACGAATGGAAAACAAAAGTCGAACCGTGCTTTTAACTGAAAATAGTAATTACTATTTTCAGTCGATAGTTCTCAACGTCTCAATTATATATATATATATATATATATATATATATATATATATATATATATATATATATATATATATAATTTTATAATTTTTGATCCCGCTCGGTAACATCCGCTTTTAAATGCTTCAAGATCCATCCGCTGAAACGTTCTCAAAACCACTCTTAGATATCGGCGATGGAACAGTCACTACAAATGAAAACTTTTTCTCCATTTTTTTCACAATAATAAAAGTTGCTTCACTCAAAATGCTATAATTCACAAACAAATGATCCGACAGCTGTCAAATTTATACACACATCTTTTGAAGGTTAGGACTAACTAAAAAACATATGGATTTAAATCTAGTAGGGCCATCTATGTGTCGGGCCGGGGACTTCAACTGATCTGTTATAAAGTCTTAAAGCACTAGAATCTTTACCTTTACTAATAATAATGATAACAATATTTTAAATGATATGACTGACTAGTAATTAATCTTAATCTTCTTATTTCTAGAAAACCCGCCCGAAGATGAGGAAGAGAAAGAAAAAGAGGAGGATCCTCTGGACGCGATGGGGGACAGAGAGACCTGTATTGACATTCCTAGAACTGACAACTGTACCAGTTTATTAGATAGACCGCCCATTGATAAAAAAGTAAAAGTAAGTACAGCAATATATAACTAACAAGTTTTGGTAACTTTGCTCGTTTTCTCTACATCGAAGATGATACATTGGTATTAGAAATACGGCTTCTGACCTCTGTTTTCGTACGAATTTTATATTGAGATTTCTCTGCTTTATTTACACTGAAAGTTAGTTATCAAGTACTTTCGTACTAGATTCTAGAGTTCTCCAACAAGATATCCGCTTAATTTCTTTTACTTTACTTGACTTCTGTGACAACATTTGGTTCATACATTGTCTTTACATAAGTATTGTTCGAAATGTTAGAAATTTCTGTTCATAATATACCAGATTGTAAAGTCTTGATAAAATTTTACATTGTTCAACCAAGCATGTCTACTCTTAAGTAGTATGTCTCATTCTTAACTGAATGAAGAATTGCCCATCGAATTATTTGATTCACAAGAAACCCGATAGTTGTTATTGGTCTTTCGTAATCTAACCATAATGGGCTTTGATTGAGACTGGCTGAAAGCTTGAATTTAATTAATATTCTTTGTTGTTGTATTTTGAGAACATATGGCCGGTAGTGAACAACAGTGAATGTTTAGTGAGTTCAGTTAACGCCCATTTTTTTCTTTATAGTTTGCAATCGAATCTTTTAAAAACATACATTGACTTCATATATACTTGTACGACTTAACCAGTCACACTATAGACATATACACAATAAACAAGACAAGTGAAAGAGTAACCTCAAATGTTAATGTTAATGTCTTATGTTATCAACAGTGTTGTTTGCCTCGATATAACGTTAATTACACTTTAGACATAATTAAAGATAATTAGAATAATAAATACTTACATTAGAATGATATTATTGCAGTGAATAAATGACCGATATTCAAACGATACTGACTATTTCAATGTTTTAAAAAATAAGGTTTAAATTAAATGTTTTCGTTTATTTTTATTTAGTTATTACAACTTTTCAATATTTTCCTACCTTGAAATGAAAATACACAGCTTGTTTGAAGCTTTTAGCGATCTATAAAAGTATCTTAGGGGTCCTGATACCATCGATACGCGATTAAATATCTAATTATAATATAAAATTATTAAAATAATGTATAAATAAGATCAGTACTTATACAAACCGTCCAGTGCGACCAAAAAAACTACGTCACGGCGCAGATTTTAAGCGGTTTAGGGCGCATTTAAAATGTAAATACGTAGAATTGCTATAAAGTCGTTTTTTAAAAATGGTTATTTAGCCTACTTTCATAAATACTATTTCAATAATTGATAGAGTATTATGTTTTTCGAAATAAATGATCGACCCTATACAAATTTACTAAAACTACTAGGCCTTTCCGTATATTTATTAAACGAAGTAATTTTATAAAACTGTTTGTGCTAATTGACTATTTAGGTTTTAATTTTTTTCATTTTTAAAGTGTCATAGAGAATTATACGTTTTTTTCCTGCAGTCAAGCTTAATATTCAAAAATTAACATTTTTGCAAGTTTAAAACAATAAAGCCCGAACGGCCCGAAAGTCAATTATTGCGGTCTCTCCTTTCCCGACCTCGTTTCGGCCGACGCGAATTTGCAAATAAAGAATTATCCAAAAAAAAGTCTCTCCCCTTTCCCTTACTTTTAATCAACCGGAACATTTAATAAATATTTCGTTTTAATTTAATATCAAATGCTTTCGTTTATATTGCCGGTTACTATCTGTATTATTAGTGCTGTTAAGACATGGTTTCAGAAATGTTGAAATTTTCAATTATGTGAAGCGAAAAGTTCTTGGTTTGATACAGAGAAGGAGTCCTGATCAGCAAAAATTTATATTACTTTTGGCAACAGACCAATTGTTGGTTTTCAATCCTGATGGAGACTCCATATCAATCGTTAAAAAGCAAAGTCAGCTGAATTTGCACCCTTTAACGTAAAAAGTTATGTTCAATTACATTCTCACATGTAGCACAAGCCTTTGATAAGGTATAGCATGGCTTGTTCATAAGTTACAGAAAATGTTACCGAAACAACCCACTGAGCCATTAAAATCTTACGTTACAGCCAGAATGTTTAAAATCCAACAAGGATAAGCTTACTCTACAATAAAACAAGCTAGATCAATTAACACTGGCTAAAAATAACCAATCCATTTGATCTTGTGTAGTATAGTGTGGTGAGGTGAATTTAATAGAATAACTATAGTTTTAACACATAAACGTTGTTACACCAGATAGTAAAATAGGGCTCAGATGTCCTTCTAGATATATACTAGCGTTGGGAACTATCGACTGAAAACAGTCGATAGTCGCAAAACATCGATAGTCAAAAAACTTTTTTAACTAAAATATTTACTATTATTGCCATAAAAACAGTCAAAAGTATTTTACTATTTATCATTCACAATTTTAATCTTTTTACCCTATTACGTTAAGAGTCTTAAAAATACCGTTCCAAAATGGTGCTATATTAATATACAATATATTGTTATTTACAAGAAAACTACCAAAAAATCATAAAATTATAGAAACTATAGAATAAACTAGTAGAACCAAAAATAGTAACTAAAAGTGCACGACTGAAGCAGTCGATAGTAAATAGTAACAAAATCAGTCGGACCGAAAATAGCGACTGAAAACAGTCGACTGAAACAGTCACTAGTAAAAAGTAGTAAAATCAATCCAAGCAAAAATAACGGCGGAAACAGTCGATAGTAAAAAGTAGTCAATTTGGGTCGAAAGTGCCCAACGCTAATTTATACCTGCATTTAAGTTATTGTAAAGACAAATTGTAGGATAGTGGGAAACGATTAGTAACAATGTAATAAATAAATTTAAAAAGTCTAAATTTGAACTTGTTTACACATTCCTTGTCCACCATCGATCAAACCATCATGAAAGAGTTTATAAATCACATATGCGGCTTTTATATGCGGAAAGTTGAAATTACTTTTTCCCCAATTTATTATAATATTATTCTAATATCGGTATACATATCCATAACATACCAAGTTACGTAAAATATAAAATTTCTTAAAATTATAATGGTACAAACTAGTATTGGAAAGTATCGACTGAAATCGACTATCGACTGTTTAGTAATTGACTACTTTTTACTATCGACTGTTTCAGTCGCTATTTTCGGTACGACTAATTCCGTTACTATTTACTATTGACTGTTTCAGTCGTGTACGTTTAGTTACCAGTTTTGCAGTTATGTATATATATATATATATATATATATATATATATATATATATATATATATATATATATGCTGATTAAAAGTGACTTTTAGTACCAACGCCGTTAACAGCAAAAAGACAAATATTTACACGGAACCTTAAATTTGCCTCGTAAATATTCGCTACTGCATAAATAATATTTGTTCCGAAACACTTGATATTAGAAAAGTTCTTTTCCAACGTTTACCGTCGAATAGCACGTCTCGGGACGGCGATAGCACACGTCCTCGACTCTCTCTCCCTCTAGCTCCGTCTCGTTCTCGCCGCCCTTCAAAACATCTTTGGTATACAGTCGAACGGGCGTGGATTTATTACCGAAATTTTTGTTTTTCGAGCACTTCCAGCGGGGACGTTAAATCGGTTAAAATATGGTCGATTTTATTGCGGCCGCCATTCTTTTAGGATCGCTTACTTTTCAGTGGAAATTTCGGATCGGATATCGCGCTGCTTTCAGTCGACGAAAATATTGTTTCAATCGCGTTTCTTCGATTCGTTTTAATCGCATTACTTAAGCAATTATCCCCGACTGAAACGTACGAAGCGATCGGATACGGATTTCTGGCTCTGATTCGGCGAAAATATTTAGTTAAAGTATGATACCGCACCAGATTTTGAAGTTTTACATCATACAAACAGTAATATTAGATTCTTGCACGTATTTTAATCGGCGGTATCAATCCAAGTTTATTTATATATGTGTCATCGAAATTTGTGACGTCAAAACGTTGCAATCTTGCCTCCTCAACACTGAGTTTTAGTTCGTTTTGGCTTTGACATACAACTAGTGTTGGGAACAATCGACTGAAATCGACTATCGACTGTTCAGTAATTGACTACTTTTTGCTATCAACTATTTCAGTCGCTATTTTCGGTTCGACTGATTTTATTACTATTTACTATCGACTGTTTCAGTCGTTTACTTTTAGTTACTATTTTCGGTTCTACTAGTTCATTCGACTGATTTTTAACGTTCTGACCTTCCGTCCTAGCCGCGACCCTGAAAGTAATGCGTCGAATTCATACTTATATAGATTTATATGTAATATATGTGGTTTTATGTTTTTTTGTAGTTTGCTTTTGAATAACTATATATTGTAAATTAATATAGCAGCCAGCATCTTGGAACGCTAGTTTTCGAGGGCAAAAAAATTTGACTGGCATAATAGGTAATAATTTTTTGATAAACTTTCCCGATTCTTGTCCAAGCCTCTTGTTTGTCGAAACTTTTTTCCTAAAATCTTGAGAACTAAAATTAGGTTCCAAAGGTTTCAGAAATTGCATAGATCCAAACGATTTGAAGAATTTTTTACAGTAGCAGTTGTTAAATTTCTTTTAAAAATATTAACCGTAAAGAGAGGAATAAAGTATATTAGATATTTTTAATAAATACATTTTCTGATATATTTCTCGTATATTGAGAATACGGTGAAAACAAGTTTTAGTAACATTTTAAAGTTATTATGTTTACTGTATTATGACAGACTACAGGGCGATCACTAGTAATATTTATTCCGGTTAAAGCAGATACGTAGAATGGTCATGAAGTAATTTTTGAAAATTAATCATCATGCCCACTGCTTCAATATCAATTATATAAAGTTCAGTATTAACTTCAAAATTTGAATAGGAGCAAAGTGTTGTTTTATTAACAGTAATAATATAATGGCTAAAAAACATTGCCTCGTGTAATCGCCGAAAGTTATTATCTTATACCTTTCGAGCGATAAAGTCGAGTACTTAAAAGATAATTATTGTGGATTTTCCTTTATCATTCAATTTCGGCGGGTATAAACGGAAATTTACAAACAAAGAAATGACAGGGGGGTCTCTGGGAGGGGGAGTTAGGTACTCCATCTCCGATCTATTAACGGGGATAATTGAAATAAAAATATAGATCACCAGGAATAAAATTTCGGGTAAAAGTTTTTCGACGAGTCGGCGGAAAGCTTCATATTATCTAAATTGTTAAATCATTTCAGGACATCCGAAAACGACTTTTCAAAAGTTTCCAGTATTTATCTGTAACGAAGTTTGCTTATTTCTCTGTAATTAAGCTTAAACAGAATTACTTTTGGGAGGGACGGTGTTTGAGTTCGGATATTTTTCATTTAATTTGGCCAAAGACGATCTTAAGGCTAATTGCTACTGATACTGAGAGGATCCATTTTCAAAGAATGATGCCACAGTACGTTTTCTCATTATCTGGCAGCTGATATGGGAAACAGTCCAGTCCAGTCCAGTTTTTTAAATCGTCTTTGATGGTTTATTATCACTACATAGTATAAAACAAAGTCGCCTTTTCTGTCCCTATATCCCTATGTGCGCTTAAATCTTTAAAACTACGCAACGGATTTTGATGCGGTTTTTTTCAGTAGATAGAGTGATTCAAGAGGAAGGTTTATATGTATAATACATGCATCATATACTAAGGCAACATTGCTAATTTTAGAGGTTTCTAACGTGATGTCGTAAATTAACCTATTTTTTTAGGCTTATTTAGCAATTAGCAAAAACGCTGCCTAACCCTACGAGTTAGATCAAATTAATGTACTACAGTATTGTACACCATAAAAAGGTCTACAAAAAAGTCCGCGATGGTATATGTTTATCTTTTAGGGATAACCCACATTAACCATTTTTATTGTTTACTTTTCACGTGAGAAAATGGCTTATTTACGAAGCTGTTTTAAGCAATACGGCATTAATCCTTATCGAATTAAGTACCTTAAATACAGTGTGCAATTAATATAGATCAATATGGTTCCTTACAGCATGTAAATTAAACAAATATTTTCGGAGATATTACAAATTTAAAATTTGCGTTTAAAAATGTGTAATGTAATAAAAATTGTATGAATTTAGATATTCCAAAGATAGCAGGAAATCTTCATAGTAATTATAGGGAAAGAGGAATTGTTTTACTCCAAATTTAATGCGTGCAGGCCAAGGGCAGTAATGAATGAACCAAAAATACTGGATCGATTTTAATCACGTTTTCATTGAGTGACATAGGCATATATAGTTTATGCCGGTGCAAAGTCGGAGCGGGCCGCTATGTTTTTATATACAACATTCATATTTTTTCTGTAGTGTATTTAATTTAGTATCAGCATTGCACCCGTGCGAAGCCGGGGCGGGTCGCTAGTACTATAATAAATTCTAACAGGTCCCCGGCCTACCACAGTCAAACACAAAAATTGTTGGCAAAATAATTTTTTTTTATTCAACATAATTTCCGTCAAGGGTGATACACTGATTATAGCGCCTCTCCAACTTTTCGATCCCATTTTTGTAGTACGATATGTCCTTTGCTTCAAAATAGGCCTCAGTTTCGGCGATCACCTCTTCATTCGACGAATATTTCTACCCAGCGAGTATAATTTTGAGATCTGAGAACAGGAAATAGTCACTGGGGATCAGATCTGGAGATTATGGTGGATGAGGAAGCAATTCGAAGCACAATTCATTGATTTTGTCATCGTTTTCACTGACTTGTGACACTGTGCATTGTCTTGGTAAAGCGGTACTTTCTTTTTCTTCAAATGCGGCCGTTCTTGGGCGATTTCGTCCTTCAAACGGTCCAATAACACTATTTAATAGACGCTGTTGATGGTCCTTCCATTTTCAAGATAGTTAATGAAAATTATTCCATGCGCGTCTCAAAATATAGACGATAAACCCTTGCCAACCGACTGTTGCGTTGTCCCACGCTTTGGAGCGGGTTCATCATTTGTAGTCCACTCTGATGACTGTTGATAGGACTTTGGAGTAAAATAATAGAGCCATGTTACATCCATTGTCACATATCGATGCAAAAAATCGGGTTTATTACGCTTGATCATAGTCAAACACTGCTCCGAATCATCAACTCGTCGTTGTTTTTGATCTCACGCGGGGCCCAATTTACAGAGAGCTTTCTCATACACAAATATTCGTGAATGTATGATGATATCTTTAGAGTGTCTGCTATTTCACTTAATTTCGATTTACGGTCATGCAAAATCAAATGTTTTCGTCGAAATCAAACTCTTTTGGGCGTCTACTGCGTTCACCGCCTTCGGTGCTCATTTCATCACGTCTAAACTTAAAATACCAATCCTTGATGGTTGATTTTTCTGGGAAAGTGTCCGAAAACTCGCCATCAAGCCAAGTTTTTGCTTTTTTTGTCCACTTTTTCACAATAACCTTTTATCACTATTGCTTTCAAGAATTTTACATATATCTGACAGCCGGACGACTCTGACAGGCTCATTCGTTTAGATGTTCGAACTAATCAGACAGCATTGTGTCTCTTTTTACCTGGAATAAAATGAGAAGGAAAATATTGTCTTGATTCTGAAACTAATTTAAAAATTGTGGCAAGCAATAAATTAAACGTCTTGATGACGCATGTACAAAAAAACTTTGAATAGACTATATATAATATATAATTTTGAATACAAATACAGATATATAATTCTTCGGTCAAACTTATTCCGGAGTCTATTTCTTTGAATATTAAAATGATAAAAATATAATAAGCTATCGAAACAGTACTTTAAAATATAAATCTCAAACTTTTTTTTTTTTTTGATCTGCCCCATTCATAGATAAACGGCCATATTTACAAGAACGTCTTTTTTGTGGCTAATAAAAGGAGGGCCGTCCAACGTATCATCTATTACTCCGAGATTAAGTGAAATGAAAAATGAGTACGTCCTGTACACCGAATGGATTTATAAAGCCGATAAAGGATGTCCTGGTCAGAGAGGAAAGGAAAATGATTTGAGAACCCCACCAAAGGGCAAATTGAATTGAAGTAAAAAATTACCACAAAAAACCATAAAGACATACTCTGTATATATATATATATATATATATATATATATATATATATTTACCAGCAAACGTAACAATAAAGAAACACCAAACATTATTTTTTTAAATTTATTATAATTTACTTTCAGCAAAAATTATTT
The DNA here is from genome assembly GCF_030347505.1 of Rhynchophorus ferrugineus. Classification (NCBI taxonomy): domain Eukaryota; kingdom Metazoa; phylum Arthropoda; class Insecta; order Coleoptera; family Curculionidae; genus Rhynchophorus; species Rhynchophorus ferrugineus. The sequence continues at coordinate 32,461,414 of NW_027472590.1, forward strand.
ATATCATTAATTCATTATATAAGTTTAATCTCATAATGCTACAGCATGAACAATAGTTTATGTTAGCCCGTCTTTAGCTAAAACAAACAAATTCGAGACAGTCGATAGTCGCAAAACAGTCGAAACCGTTGATAGTCAAAAAAGATAGTCAAATGCACGGTTCGTGTAGGAAAGGATGGAGATAATTGCCTGGAGAATTTAATTTAATATGTGCTTATATTCTATAACAGTAGTATAAGCGAGACAGATATTCCTTCACAACTTTAAAAAAGAAAATCTAATTACTGAATACTATTAACATGCAATTAATAAATTCATTTTAAACGAAGTATAATTACTTTTATATTTGAATGTTCTGTGGATCTGTAAAAAGGAATGGAATTTTTCTATGGAATGGAATAATACCCCACAAATGTTTTATAGTATTTTAATATGTTAATTACTATTTTCAAATAATATACTATAATAGATATAGACAATAAAATAGAACTTAAACATATACCTAATCATAGAAAAAAATCTAATTCATGACATAACTAAAAATTATCTCACAATAATTACTAGAGCTTTTTTAAATAAAGTAAATGATTTATTTCTTATTGAACGGAAACATTTTTTAACAAAAATCGAGATAGTTATCGCAATATTACCTATTTTTGCCATAAAAATAGTTAAGAGTATTTTATTATTTATTATTAACAATCTTGAAAAATATCATTTCAAAATGCTGCTATATTAATATACAATATAATGTTATTTATAAGAAAACTACCAAAAAAAAAATCATAAAACTATATATATTACATATAAATCTATGTAAGCATAAATTGGGTACATTTTTGTCAAGGTCACGGCTAAGACGACAGAGCCAGAACGTCAAAAATCAGTCTAATGAAACTAGTAGAACCAAAAATAGTAACTAAAAGTACACAACTGAAACAGTCGATAGTAAATAGTAACAAAATCAGTCGGACCGAATATAGCGACTGAAAACAGTCATTAGGAAAAAGTACTAAAATCAGTCGAACCAAAAGTAGCGACTGAAACAGTCGATAGTAAAAATTAGTCAATTACTAAACGGTCGATAGTTGATTTCAGTCGATAGTTCCTAACACTACTAAAAACGATTTACCACCCACCTTTTAGTCCAGATCCCACACTAAGTGAATACTGGAAGATGAATTTTGAATAAAAATTCCTGATTTGTCAGTTAGGTCGGGCTAAAGGAGTCCATGGGTTAGAGATAAACCACGACAAAAGTTAAAAGGATCAACTTTATTTCAAAAGACAACTTACCAAATACCAGGTGTCTTCTCTAGCAGTTCACGGAAGTTAACTTCTCGAACGCAATGAGATTTATCCGTTTTTTTTTCGGATTTAACTCGTCCGCCAATTTTAGGGGTAATCTACCGTGACGTTTGACACAGGAAACAAATGAAAAACGAACCGGCAGATTGATTTTAAAACGATGGCCAACGACAGCTTCAGCAATCGAATGCAGGCATTGTTTAACGAATCCAATTTAGCGTGGAGATTCGGAATTTAAAGTTTGATGGTGATTTCGCATGGGTGGATCGAATGGTGATATTATAAATTGTGTACAATGTTTAGTTCCTAAGATATATGATAAAAAGTGTATTTTCAAAAAACAGATGGGTCTCGGTTTTCCTTACATATTTTTGAAACGGTCAGTTCTAGAGCAATTTAACATGGATTTTCGTTTCTCTCATCCCAAAATACATATATTCTGAGAATTTTATCCTTTTCCGAAATATTAAAAAATATCACAGTTTTTCCATGCAAATGCTCGGAAATTTTGCGATTTTTTGCCATTTTCAATATTTTTGTTCCCATTTCTGTTCAAGTAATCTCAGGTCAATATAAATTACCACGTTTATAAAGAATTTTACGCTGAATCGAATGGTGATATAATAAATTGTGTACAATGTTTAGTTTCTAAGATATATGATAAAAAGTGTATTTTCAAAAAACAGATGGATCTCGGTTTTCCTTACATATTTTTGAAACGGTCAGTTCTAGAGCAATTTAACATGGATTTTCGTTTCTCGCACCCCCAAATAAATATATTCTGAGAATTTTACCTTTTTCCGAAATATTAAAAAATATCGCAGTTTTTCCATGCAAATGGTCGGAAATTTTGCGATTTTTTGCCATTTTCAATATTTTTGTTCCCATTTCTGTTCAAGTAATCTCAGGTTAATATAAATTACCACGTTTATAAAGAATTTTATGCTGAATCGAATGGTGATATATTAAATTGTGTACAATGTTTAGTTTCTAAGATATATGATAAAAAGTGTATTTTCAAAAAACAGATGGATTTCGGTTTTCCTTACATATTTTTGAAACGGTAAGTTCTAGAGCAATTTAACATGGATTTTCGTTTCTCTCATCCCAAAATACATATATTCTGAGAATTTTATCTTTTTCCGAAATATTAAAAAATATCGCAGTTTTTCCATGCAAATGGTCGGAAATTTTGCGATTTTTTGCCATTTTCAATATTTTTGTTCCCATTTCTGTTCAAGTAATCTCAGGTTAATATAAATTACCACGTTTATAAAGAATTTTACGCTGAATCGAATGGTGATATAATAAATTGTGTACAATGTTTAGTTTCTAAGATATATGATAAAAAGTGTATTTTCAAAAAACAGATGGATCTCGGTTTTCCTTACATATTTTTGAAACGGTCAGTTCTAGAGCAATTTAACATGGATTTTCGTTTCTCTCATCCTAAAATACATATATTCTGAGAATTTTATCCATTTCCGAAATATTAAAAAATCTCGCAGTTTTTCCATGCAAATGCTCGGAAATTTTGCGATTTTTTGCCATTTTCAATATTTTTGTTCCCATTTCTGTTCAAGTAATCTCAGGTTAATATAAATTACCACGTTTATAAAGAATTTTACGCTGAATCGAATGGTGATATAATAAATTGTGTACAATGTTTAGTTTCTAAGATATATGATAAAAAGTGTATTTTCAAAAAACAGATGGATCTCGGTTTTCCTTACATATTTTTGAAACGGTCAGTTCTAGAGCAATTTAACATGGATTTTCGTTTCTCTCATCCTAAAATACATATATTCTGAGAATTTTATCCATTTCCGAAATATTAAAAAATCTCGCAGTTTTTCCATGCAAATGCTCGGAAATTTTGCGATTTTTTGCCATTTTCAATATTTTTGTTCCCATTTCTGTCAAGTAATCTCAGGTTAATATAAATTACCACGTTTATAAAGAATTTTACGCTGAATCGAATGGTGATATAATAAATTGTGTACAATGTTTAGTTTCTAAGATATATGATAAAAAGTGTATTTTCAAAAAACAGATGGATTTCGGTTTTCCTTACATATTTTTGAAACGGTCAGTTCTAGAGCAATTTAACATGGATTTTCGTTTCTCTCATCCCAAAATACATATATTCTGAGAATTTTATCTTTTTCCGAAATATTAAAAAATATCGCAGTTTTTCCATGCAAATGGTCGGAAATTTTGCGATTTTTTGCCATTTTCAATATTTTTGTTCCCATTTCTGTTCAAGTAATCTCAGGTTAATATAAATTAACCACGTTTATAAAGAATTTTACGCTGAATCGAATGGTGATATAATAAATTGTGTACAATGTTTAGTTTCTAAGATATATGATAAAAAGTGTATTTTCAAAAAACAGATGGATCTCGGTTTTCCTTACATATTTTTGAAACGGTCAGTTCTAGAGCAATTTAACATGGATTTTCGTTTCTCTCATCCCAAAATACATATATTCTGAGAATTTTATCCATTTCCGAAATATTAAAAAATATCGCAGTTTTTCCATGCAAATGCTCGGAAATTTTGCGATTTTTTGCCATTTTCAATATTTTTGTTCCCATTTCTGTTCAAGTAATCTCAGGTTAATATAAATTACCACGTTTATAAAGAATTTTACGCTGAATCGAATGGTGATATAATAAATTGTGTACAATGTTTAGTTTCTAAGATATATGATAAAAAGTGTATTTTCAAAAAACAGATGGATCTCGGTTTTCCTTACATATTTTTGAAACGGTCAGTTCTAGAGCAATTTAACATGGATTTTCGTTTCTCTCATCCTAAAATACATATATTCTGAGAATTTTATCCATTTCCGAAATATTAAAAAATCTCGCAGTTTTTCCATGCAAATGCTCGGAAATTTTGCGATTTTTTGCCATTTTCAATATTTTTGTTCCCATTTCTGTCAAGTAATCTCAGGTTAATATAAATTACCACGTTTATAAAGAATTTTACGCTGAATCGAATGGTGATATATTAAATTGTGTACAATGTTTAGTTTCTAAGATATATGATAAAAAATGTATTTTCAAAAAACAGATGGATCTCGGTTTTCCTTACATATTTTTGAAACTGTCAGTTCTAGAGCAATTTAACATGGATTTTCGTTTCTCTCATCCCAAAATACATATATTCTGAGAATTTTATCCATTTCCGAAATATTAAAAAATATCACAGTTTTTCCATGCAAATGGTCGGAAATTTTGCGATTTTTTGCCATTTTCAATATTTTTGTTCCCATTTCTGTTCAAGTAATCTCAGGTTAATATAAATTACCACGTTTATAAAGAATTTTACGCTGAATCGAATGGTGATATAATAAATTGTGTACAATGTTTAGTTTCTAAGATATATGATAAAAAGTGTATTTTCAAAAAACAGATGGATCTCGGTTTTCCTTACATATTTTTGAAACGGTCAGTTCTAGAGCAATTTAACATGGATTTTCGTTTCTCTCATCCCAAAATACATATATTCTGAGAATTTTATCCATTTCCGAAATATTAAAAAATATCGCAGTTTTTCCATGCAAATGCTCGGAAATTTTGCGATTTTTTGCCATTTTCAATATTTTTGTTCCCATTTCTGTTCAAGTAATCTCAGGTTAATATAAATTACCACGTTTATAAAGAATTTTACGCTGAATCGAATGGTGATATAATAAATTGTGTACAATGTTTAGTTTCTAAGATATATGATAAAAAGTGTATTTTCAAAAAACAGATGGATCTCGGTTTTCCTTACATATTTTTGAAACGGTCAGTTCTAGAGCAATTTAACATGGATTTTCGTTTCTCTCATCCTAAAATACATATATTCTGAGAATTTTATCCATTTCCGAAATATTAAAAAATCTCGCAGTTTTTCCATGCAAATGCTCGGAAATTTTGCGATTTTTTGCCATTTTCAATATTTTTGTTCCCATTTCTGTTCAAGTAATCTCAGGTTAATATAAATTACCACGTTTATAAAGAATTTTACGCTGAATCGAATGGTGATATACTAAATTGTGTACAATGTTTAGTTTCTAAGATATATGATAAAAAGTGTATTTTCAAAAAACAGATGGATCTCGGTTTTCCTTACATATTTTTGAAACGGTCAGTTCTAGAGCAATTTAACATGGATTTTCGTTTCTCTCATCCAAAAATACATATATTCTGAGAATTTTATCCATTTCCGAAATATTAAAAAATATCGCAGTTTTTCCATGCAAATGCTCGGAAATTTTGCGATTTTTTGCCATTTTCAATATTTTTGTTCCCATTTCTGTTCAAGTAATCTCAGGTTAATATAAATTACCACGTTTATAAAGAATTTTACGCTGAATCGAATGGTGATATAATAAATTGTGTACAATGTTTAGTTTCTAAGATATATGATAAAAAGTGTATTTTCAAAAAACAGATGGATCTCGGTTTTCCTTACATATTTTTGAAACGGTCAGTTCTAGAGCAATTTAACATGGATTTTCGTTTCTCTCATCCTAAAATACATATATTCTGAGAATTTTATCCATTTCCGAAATATTAAAAAATCTCGCAGTTTTTCCATGCAAATGCTCGGAAATTTTGCGATTTTTTGCCATTTTCAATATTTTTGTTCCCATTTCTGTCAAGTAATCTCAGGTTAATATAAATTACCACGTTTATAAAGAATTTTACGCTGAATCGAATGGTGATATAATAAATTGTGTACAATGTTTAGTTTCTAAGATATATGATAAAAAGTGTATTTTCAAAAAACAGATGGATTTCGGTTTTCCTTACATATTTTTGAAACGGTCAGTTCTAGAGCAATTTAACATGGATTTTCGTTTCTCTCATCCCAAAATACATATATTCTGAGAATTTTATCTTTTTCCGAAATATTAAAAAATATCGCAGTTTTTCCATGCAAATGGTCGGAAATTTTGCGATTTTTTGCCATTTTCAATATTTTTGTTCCCATTTCTGTTCAAGTAATCTCAGGTTAATATAAATTACCACGTTTATAAAGAATTTTACGCTGAATCGAATGGTGATATAATAAATTGTGTACAATGTTTAGTTTCTAAGATATATGATAAAAAGTGTATTTTCAAAAAACAGATGGATCTCGGTTTTCCTTACATATTTTTGAAACGGTCAGTTCTAGAGCAATTTAACATGGATTTTCGTTTCTCTCATCCCAAAATACATATATTCTGAGAATTTTATCCATTTCCGAAATATTAAAAAATATCGCAGTTTTTCCATGCAAATGCTCGGAAATTTTGCGATTTTTTGCCATTTTCAATATTTTTGTTCCCATTTCTGTTCAAGTAATCTCAGGTTAATATAAATTACCACGTTTATAAAGAATTTTACGCTGAATCGAATGGTGATATAATAAATTGTGTACAATGTTTAGTTTCTAAGATATATGATAAAAAGTGTATTTTCAAAAAACAGATGGATCTCGGTTTTCCTTACATATTTTTGAAACGGTCAGTTCTAGAGCAATTTAACATGGATTTTCGTTTCTCTCATCCTAAAATACATATATTCTGAGAATTTTATCCATTTCCGAAATATTAAAAAATCTCGCAGTTTTTCCATGCAAATGCTCGGAAATTTTGCGATTTTTTGCCATTTTCAATATTTTTGTTCCCATTTCTGTCAAGTAATCTCAGGTTAATATAAATTACCACGTTTATAAAGAATTTTACGCTGAATCGAATGGTGATATATTAAATTGTGTACAATGTTTAGTTTCTAAGATATATGATAAAAAATGTATTTTCAAAAAACAGATGGATCTCGGTTTTCCTTACATATTTTTGAAACTGTCAGTTCTAGAGCAATTTAACATGGATTTTCGTTTCTCTCATCCCAAAATACATATATTCTGAGAATTTTATCCATTTCCGAAATATTAAAAAATATCACAGTTTTTCCATGCAAATGGTCGGAAATTTTGCGATTTTTTGCCATTTTCAATATTTTTGTTCCCATTTCTGTTCAAGTAATCTCAGGTTAATATAAATTACCACGTTTATAAAGAATTTTACGCTGAATCGAATGGTGATATAATAAATTGTGTACAATGTTTAGTTTCTAAGATATATGATAAAAAGTGTATTTTCAAAAAACAGATGGATCTCGGTTTTCCTTACATATTTTTGATACGGTCAGTTCTAGAGCAATTTAACATGGATTTTCGTTTCTCTCATCCCAAAATACATATATTCTGAGAATTTTATCCATTTCCGAAATATTTAAAAATCTCGTAGTTTTTCCATGCAAATGGTCGGAAATTTTGCAATTTTTTGCCATTTTCAATATTTTTGTTCCCATTTCTGTTCAAGTAATCTTAGGTTAATATAAATTACCACGTTTATAAAGAATTTTACGCTGAATCGAATGGTGATATAATAAATTATGTACAATGTTTAGTTTCTAAGATATATGATAAAAAGTGTATTTTCAAAAAACAGATGGATCTCGGTTTTCCTTACATATTTTTGAAACGGTCAGTTCTAGAGCAATTTAACATGGATTTTCGTTTCTCTCATCCCAAAATACATATATTCTGAGAATTTTATCCATTTCCGAAATATTGAAAAATATCGCAGTTTTTCCATGCAAATGCTCGGAAATTTTGCGATTTTTTGCCATTTTCAATATTTTTGTTCCCATTTCTGTTCAAGTAATCTCAGGTTAATATAAATTACCACGTTTATAAAGAATTTTACGCTGAATCGAATGGTGATATAATAAATTGTGTACAATGTTTAGTTTCTAAGATATATGATAAAAAGTGTATTTTTACAAAACAGATGGATCTCGGTTTTCCTTACATATTTTTGAAACGGTCAGTTCTAGAGCAATTTAACATGGATTTTCGTTTCTCTCATCCCAAAATACATATATTCTGAGAATTTTATCCATTTCCGAAATATTAAAAAATCTCTCAGTTTTTCCATGCAAATGCTCGGAAATTTTGCGATTTTTTGCCATTTTCAATATTTTTGTTCCCATTTCTGTTCAAGTAATCTCAGGTTAATATAAATTACCACGTTTATAAAGAATTTTACGCTGAATCGAATGGTGATATAATAAATTGTGTACAATGTTTAGTTTCTAAGATATATGATAAAAAGTGTATTTTCAAAAAACAGATGGATCTCGGTTTTCCTTACATATTTTTGAAACGGTCAGTTCTAGAGCAATTTAACATGGATTTTCGTTTCTCTCATCCCAAAATACATATATTCTGAGAATTTTATCCATTTCCAAATATATTAAAAAATATCGCAGTTTTTCCATGCAAATGCTCGGAAATTTTGCGATTTTTTGCCATTTTCAATATTTTTGTTCCCATTTCTGTTCAAGTAATCTCAGGTTAATATAAATTACCACGTTTATAAAGAATTTTACGCTGAATCGAATGGTGATATATTAAATTGTGTACAATGTTTAGTTTCTAAGATATATGATAAAAAGTGTATTTTCAAAAAACAGATGGATTTCGGTTTTCCTTACATATTTTTGAAACGGTCAGTTCTAGAGCAATTTAACATGGATTTTCATTTCTCTCATCCCAAAATACATATATTCTGAGAATTTTATCTTTTTCCGAAATATTAAAAAATATCGCAGTTTTTCCATGCAAATGGTCGGAAATTTTGCGATTTTTTGCCATTTTCAATATTTTTGTTCCCATTTCTGTTCAAGTAATCTCAGGTTAATATAAATTACCACGTTTATAAAGAATTTTACGCTGAATCGAATGGTGATATAATAAATTGTGTACAATGTTTAGTTTCTAAGATATATGATAAAAAGTGTATTTTCAAAAAACAGATGGATCTCGGTTTTCCTTACATATTTTTGAAACGGTCAGTTCTAGAGCAATTTAACATGGATTTTCGTTTCTCTCATCCCAAAATACATATATTCTGAGAATTTTATCCATTTCCGAAATATTAAAAAATCTCGCAGTTTTTCCATGCAAATGCTCGGAAATTTTGCGATTTTTTGCCATTTTCAATATTTTTGTTCCCATTTCTGTTCAAGTAATCTCAGGTTAATATAAATTACCACGTTTATAAAGAATTTTACGCTGAATCGAATGGTGATATAATAAATTGTGTACAATGTTTAGTTTCTAAGATATATGATAAAAAGTGTATTTTCAAAAAACAGATGGATCTCGGTTTTCCTTACATATTTTTGAAACGGTCAGTTCTAGAGCAATTTAACATGGATTTTCGTTTCTCTCATCCCAAAATACATATATTCTGAGAATTTTATCCATTTCCGAAATATTAAAAAATATCGCAGTTTTTCCATGCAAATGCTCGGAAATTTTGCGATTTTTTGCCATTTTCAATATTTTTGTTCCCATTTCTGTTCAAGTAATCTCAGGTTAATATAAATTACCACGTTTATAAAGAATTTTACGCTGAATCGAATGGTGATATATTAAATTGTGTACAATGTTTAGTTTCTAAGATATATGATAAAAAGTGTATTTTCAAAAAACAGATGGATTTCGGTTTTCCTTACATATTTTTGAAACGGTCAGTTCTAGAGCAATTTAACATGGATTTTCGTTTCTCTCATCCCAAAATACATATATTCTGAGAATTTTATCTTTTTCCGAAATATTAAAAAATATCGCAGTTTTTCCATGCAAATGCTCGGAAATTTTGCGATTTTTTGCCATTTTCAATATTTTTGTTCCCATTTCTGTTCAAGTAATCTCAGGTTAATATAAATTACCACGTTTATAAAGAATTTTACGCTGAATCGAATGGTGATATATTAAATTGTGTACAATGTTTAGTTTCTAAGATATATGATAAAAAGTGTATTTTCAAAAAACAGATGGATTTCGGTTTTCCTTACATATTTTTGAAACGGTCAGTTCTAGAGCAATTTAACATGGATTTTCGTTTCTCTCATCCCAAAATACATATATTCTGAGAATTTTATCTCTTTCCGAAATATTAAAAAATATCGCAGTTTTTCCATGCAAATGGTCGGAAATTTTGCGATTTTTTGCTATTTTCAATATTTTTGTTCCCATTTCTGTTCAAGTAATCTCAGGTTAATATAAATTACCACGTTTATAAAGAATTTTACGCTGAATCGAATGGTGATATAATAAATTGTGTACAATGTTTAGTTTCTAAGATATATGATAAAAAGTGTATTTTCAAAAAACAGATGGATCTCGGTTTTCCTTACATATTTTTGAAACAGTCAGTTCTAGAGCAATTTAACATGGATTTTCGTTTCTCTCATCCCAAAATACATATATTCTGAGAATTTTATCCATTTCCGAAATATTAAAAAATCTCGCAGTTTTTCCATGCAAATGCTCGGAAATTTTGCGATTTTTTGCCATTTTCAATATTTTTGTTCCCATTTCTGTTCAAGTAATCTCAGGTTAATATAAATTACCACGTTTATAAAGAATTTTACGCTGAATCGAATGGTGATATAATAAATTGTGTACAATGTTTAGTTTCTAAGATATATGATAAAAAGTGTATTTTCAAAAAACAGATGGATCTCGGTTTTCCTTACATATTTTTGAAACGGTCAGTTCTAGAGCAATTTAACATGGATTTTCGTTTCTCTCATCCCAAAATACATATATTCTGAGAATTTTATCCATTTCCGAAATATTAAAAAATCTCGCAGTTTTTCCATGCAAATGCTCGGAAATTTTGCGATTTTTTGCCATTTTCAATATTTTTGTTCCCATTTCTGTTCAAGTAATCTCAGGTTAATATAAATTACCACGTTTATAAAGAATTTTACGCTGAATCGAATGGTGATATAATAAATTGTGTACAATGTTTAGTTTCTAAGATATATGATAAAAAGTGTATTTTCAAAAAACAGATGGATCTCGGTTTTCCTTACATATTTTTGAAACGGTCAGTTCTAGAGCAATTTAACATGGATTTTCGTTTCTCTCATCCCAAAATACATATATTCTGAGAATTTTATCCATTTCCGAAATATTAAAAAGTCTCGCAGTTTTTCCATGCAAATGCTCGGAAATTTTGCGATTTTTTGCCATTTTCAATATTTTTGTTCCCATTTCTGTTCAAGTAATCTCAGGTTAATATAAATTACCACGTTTATAAAGAATTTTACGCTGAATCGAATGGTGATATATTAAATTGTGTACAATGTTTAGTTCCTAAGATATATGATAAAAAGTGTATTTTCAAAAAACAGATGGATTTCGGTTTTCCTTACATATTTTTGAAACGGTCAGTTCTAGAGCAATTTAACATGGATTTTCGTTTCTCTCATCCCAAAATACATATATTCTGAGAATTTTATCTTTTTCCGAAATATTAAAAAATATCGCAGTTTTTCCATGCAAATGGTCGGAAATTTTGCGATTTTTTGCCATTTTCAATATTTTTGTTCCCATTTCTGTTCAAGTAATCTCAGGTTAATATAAATTACCACGTTTATAAAGAATTTTACGCTGAATCGAATGGTGATATAATAAATTGTGTACAATGTTTAGTTTCTAAGATATATGATAAAAAGTGTATTTTCAAAAAACAGATGGATCTCGGTTTTCCTTACATATTTTTGAAACGGTCAGTTCTAGAGCAATTTAACATGGATTTTCGTTTCTCTCATCCCAAAATACATATATTCTGAGAATTTTATCCATTTCCGAAATATTAAAAAATCTCGCAGTTTTTCCATGCAAATGCTCGGAAATTTTGCGATTTTTTGCCATTTTCAATATTTTTGTTCCCATTTCTGTTCAAGTAATCTCAGGTTAATATAAATTACCACGTTTATAAAGAATTTTACGCTGAATCGAATGGTGATATAATAAATTGTGTACAATGTTTAGTTTCTAAGATATATGATAAAAAGTGTATTTTCAAAAAACAGATGGATCTCGGTTTTCCTTACATATTTTTGAAACGGTCAGTTCTAGAGCAATTTAACATGGATTTTCGTTTCTCTCATCCCAAAATACATATATTCTGAGAATTTTATCCATTTCTGAAATATTAAAAAGTCTCGCAGTTTTTCCATGCAAATGCTCGGAAATTTTGCGATTTTTTGCCATTTTCAATATTTTTGTTCCCATTTCTGTTCAAGTAATCTCAGGTTAATATAAATTACCACGTTTATAAAGAATTTTACGCTGAATCGAATGGTGATATATTAAATTGTGTACAATGTTTATTTCCTAAGATATATGATAAAAAGTGTATTTTCAAAAAACAGATGGATTTCGGTTTTCCTTACATATTTTTGAAACGGTCAGTTCTAGAGCAATTTAACATGGATTTTCGTTTCTCTCATCCCAAAATACATATATTCTGAGAATTTTATCTTTTTCCGAAATATTAAAAAATATCGCAGTTTTTCCATGCAAATGGTCGGAAATTTTGCGATTTTTTGCCATTTTCAATATTTTTGTTCCCATTTCTGTTCAAGTAATCTCAGGTTAATATAAATTACCACGTTTATAAAGAATTTTACGCTGAATCGAATGGTGATATAATAAATTGTGTACAATGTTTAGCTTCTAAGATATATGATAAAAAGTGTATTTTCAAAAAACAGATGGATCTCGGTTTTCCTTACATATTTTTGAAACGGTCAGTTCTAGAGCAATTTAACATGGATTTTCGTTTCTCTCATCCCAAAATACATATATTCTGAGAATTTTATCCATTTCCGAAATATTAAAAAGTCTCGCAGTTTTTCCATGCAAATGCTCGGAAATTTTGCGATTTTTTGCCATTTTCAATATTTTTGTTCCCATTTCTGTTCAAGTAATCTCAGGTTAATATAAATTACCACGTTTATAAAGAATTTTACGCTGAATCGAATGGTGATATAATAAATTGTGTACAATGTTTAGTTCCTAAGATATATGATAAAAAGTGTATTTTCAAAAAACAGATGGATTTCGGTTTTCCTTACATATTTTTGAAACGGTCAGTTCTAGAGCAATTTAACATGGATTTTCGTTTCTCTCATCCCAAAATACATATATTCTGAGAATTTTATCCATTTCCGAAATATTAAAAAATCTCGCAGTTTTTCCATGCAAATGCTCGGAAATTTTGCGATTTTTTGCCATTTTCAATATTTTTGTTCCCATTTCTGTTCAAGTAATCTCAGGTTAATATAAATTACCACGTTTATAAAGAATTTTACGCTGAATCGAATGGTGATATAATAAATTGTGTACAATGTTTAGTTTCTAAGATATATGATAAAAAGTGTATTTTCAAAAAACAGATGGATCTCGGTTTTCCTTACATATTTTTGAAACGGTCAGTTCTAGAGCAATTTAACATGGATTTTCGTTTCTCTCATCCCAAAATACATATATTCTGAGAATTTTATCCATTTCCGAAATATTAAAAAATATCGCAGTTTTTCCATGCAAATGCTCAGAAATTTTGCGATTTTTTGCCATTTTCAATATTTTTGTTCCCATTTCTGTTCAAGTAATCTCAGGTTAATATAAATTACCACGTTTATAAAGAATTTTACGCTGAATCGAATGGTGATATATTAAATTGTGTACAATGTTTAGTTTCTAAGATATATGATAAAAAGTGTATTTTCAAAAAACAGATGGATTTCGGTTTTCCTTACATATTTTTGAAACGGTCAGTTCTAGAGCAATTTAACATGGATTTTCGTTTCTCTCATCCCAAAATACATATATTCTGAGAATTTTATCTTTTTCCGAAATATTAAAAAATATCGCAGTTTTTCCATGCAAATGGTCGGAAATTTTGCGATTTTTTGCTATTTTCAATATTTTTGTTCCCATTTCTGTTCAAGTAATCTCAGGTTAATATAAATTACCACGTTTATAAAGAATTTTACGCTGAATCGAATGGTGATATAATAAATTGTGTACAATGTTTAGTTTCTAAGATATATGATAAAAAGTGTATTTTCAAAAAACAGATGGATCTCGGTTTTCCTTACATATTTTTGAAACAGTCAGTTCTAGAGCAATTTAACATGGATTTTCGTTTCTCTCATCCCAAAATACATATATTCTGAGAATTTTATCCATTTCCGAAATATTAAAAAATCTCGCAGTTTTTCCATGCAAATGCTCGGAAATTTTGCGATTTTTTGCCATTTTCAATATTTTTGTTCCCATTTCTGTTCAAGTAATCTCAGGTTAATATAAATTACCACGTTTATAAAGAATTTTACGCTAAATCGAATGGTGATATAATAAATTGTGTACAATGTTTAGTTTCTAAGATATATGATAAAAAGTGTATTTTCAAAAAACAGATGGATCTCGGTTTTCCTTACATATTTTTGAAACGGTCAGTTCTAGAGCAATTTAACATGGATTTTCGTTTCTCTCATCCCAAAATACATATATTCTGAGAATTTTATCCATTTCTGAAATATTAAAAAATATCGCAGTTTTTCCATGCAAATGCTCGGAAATTTTGCGATTTTTTGCCATTTTCAATATTTTTGTTCCCATTTCTGTTCAAGTAATCTCAGGTTAATATAAATTACCACGTTTATAAAGAATTTTACGCTGAATCGAATGGTGATATAATAAATTGTGTACAATGTTTAGTTACTAAGATATATGATAAAAAGTGTATTTTCAAAAAACAGATGGATCTCGGTTTTCCTTACATATTTTTGAAACGGTCAGTTCTAGAGCAATTTAACATGGATTTTCGTTTCTCTCATCCCAAAATACATATATTCTGAGAATTTTATCCATTTCCGAAATATTAAAAAGTCTCGCAGTTTTTCCATGCAAATGCTCGGAAATTTTGCGATTTTTTGCCATTTTCAATATTTTTGTTCCCATTTCTGTTCAAGTAATCTCAGGTTAATATAAATTACCACGTTTATAAAGAATTTTACGCTGAATCGAATGGTGATATAATAAATTGTGTACAATGTTTAGTTCCTAAGATATATGATAAAAAGTGTATTTTCAAAAAACAGATGGATTTCGGTTTTCCTTACATATTTTTGAAACGGTCAGTTCTAGAGCAATTTAACATGGATTTTCGTTTCTCTCATTCCAAAATACATATATTCTGAGAATTTTATCCATTTCCGAAATATTAAAAAATCTCGCAGTTTTTCCATGCAAATGCTCGGAAATTTTGCGATTTTTTGCCATTTTCAATATTTTTGTTCCCATTTCTGTTCAAGTAATCTCAGGTTAATATAAATTACCACGTTTATAAAGAATTTTACGCTGAATCGAATGGTGATATAATAAATTGTGTACAATGTTTAGTTTCTAAGATATATGATAAAAAGTGTATTTTCAAAAAACAGATGGATCTCGGTTTTCCTTACATATTTTTGAAACGGTCAGTTCTAGAGCAATTTAACATGGATTTTCGTTTCTCTCATCCCAAAATACATATATTCTGAGAATTTTATCCATTTCCGAAATATTAAAAAATATCGCAGTTTTTCCATGCAAATGCTCAGAAATTTTGCGATTTTTTGCCATTTTCAATATTTTTGTTCCCATTTCTGTTCAAGTAATCTCAGGTTAATATAAATTACCACGTTTATAAAGAATTTTACGCTGAATCGAATGGTGATATATTAAATTGTGTACAATGTTTAGTTTCTAAGATATATGATAAAAAGTGTATTTTCAAAAAACAGATGGATTTCGGTTTTCCTTACATATTTTTGAAACGGTCAGTTCTAGAGCAATTTAACATGGATTTTCGTTTCTCTCATCCCAAAATACATATATTCTGAGAATTTTATCTTTTTCCGAAATATTAAAAAATATCGCAGTTTTTCCATGCAAATGGTCGGAAATTTTGCGATTTTTTGCTATTTTCAATATTTTTGTTCCCATTTCTGTTCAAGTAATCTCAGGTTAATATAAATTACCACGTTTATAAAGAATTTTACGCTGAATCGAATGGTGATATAATAAATTGTGTACAATGTTTAGTTTCTAAGATATATGATAAAAAGTGTATTTTCAAAAAACAGATGGATCTCGGTTTTCCTTACATATTTTTGAAACAGTCAGTTCTAGAGCAATTTAACATGGATTTTCGTTTCTCTCATCCCAAAATACATATATTCTGAGAATTTTATCCATTTCCGAAATATTAAAAAATCTCGCAGTTTTTCCATGCAAATGCTCGGAAATTTTGCGATTTTTTGCCATTTGCAATATTTTTGTTCCCATTTCTGTTCAAGTAATCTCAGGTTAATATAAATTACCACGTTTATAAAGAATTTTACGCTAAATCGAATGGTGATATAATAAATTGTGTACAATGTTTAGTTTCTAAGATATATGATAAAAAGTGTATTTTCAAAAAACAGATGGATCTCGGTTTTCCTTACATATTTTTGAAACGGTCAGTTCTAGAGCAATTTAACATGGATTTTCGTTTCTCTCATCCCAAAATACATATATTCTGAGAATTTTATCCATTTCTGAAATATTAAAAAATATCGCAGTTTTTCCATGCAAATGCTCGGAAATTTTGCGATTTTTTGCCATTTTCAATATTTTTGTTCCCATTTCTGTTCAAGTAATCTCAGGTTAATATAAATTACCACGTTTATAAAGAATTTTACGCTGAATCGAATGGTGATATAATAAATTGTGTACAATGTTTAGTTTCTAAGATATATGATAAAAAGTGTATTTTCAAAAAACAGATGGATCTCGGTTTTCCTTACATATTTTTGAAACGGTCAGTTCTAGAGCAATTTAACATGGATTTTCGTTTCTCTCATCCCAAAATACATATATTCTGAGAATTTTATCCATTTCCGAAATATTAAAAAATCTCGCAGTTTTTCCATGCAAATGCTCGGAAATTTTGCGATTTTTTGCCATTTTCAATATTTTTGTTCCCATTTCTGTTCAAGTAATCTCAGGTTAATATAAATTACCACGTTTATAAAGAATTTTACGCTGAATCGAATGGTGATATAATAAATTGTGTACAATGTTTAGTTTCTAAGATATATGATAAAAAGTGTATTTTCAAAAAACAGATGGATCTCGGTTTTCCTTACATATTTTTGAAACGGTCAGTTCTAGAGCAATTTAACATGGATTTTCGTTTCTCTCATCCCAAAATACATATATTCTGAGAATTTTATCCATTTCCGAAATATTAAAAAGTCTCGCAGTTTTTCCATGCAAATGCTCGGAAATTTTGCGATTTTTTGCCATTTTCAATATTTTTGTTCCCATTTCTGTTCAAGTAATCTCAGGTTAATATAAATTACCACGTTTATAAAGAATTTTACGCTGAATCGAATGGTGATATATTAAATTGTGTACAATGTTTAGTTCCTAAGATATATGATAAAAAGTGTATTTTCAAAAAACAGATGGATTTCGGTTTTCCTTACATATTTTTGAAACGGTCAGTTCTAGAGCAATTTAACATGGATTTTCGTTTCTCTCATCCCAAAATACATATATTCTGAGAATTTTATCTTTTTCCGAAATATTAAAAAATATCGCAGTTTTTCCATGCAAATGGTCGGAAATTTTGCGATTTTTTGCCATTTTCAATATTTTTGTTCCCATTTCTGTTCAAGTAATCTCAGGTTAATATAAATTACCACGTTTATAAAGAATTTTACGCTGAATCGAATGGTGATATAATAAATTGTGTACAATGTTTAGTTTCTAAGATATATGATAAAAAGTGTATTTTCAAAAAACAGATGGATCTCGGTTTTCCTTACATATTTTTGAAACTGTCAGTTCTAGAGCAATTTAACATGGATTTTCGTTTCTCTCATCCCAAAATACATATATTCTGAGAATTTTATCCATTTCCGAAATATTAAAAAATCTCGCAGTTTTTCCATGCAAATGCTCGGAAATTTTGCGATTTTTTGCCATTTTCAATATTTTTGTTCCCATTTCTGTTCAAGTAATCTCAGGTTAATATAAATTACCACGTTTATAAAGAATTTTACGCTGAATCGAATGGTGATATAATAAATTGTGTACAATGTTTAGTTTCTAAGATATATGATAAAAAGTGTATTTTCAAAAAACAGATGGATCTCGGTTTTCCTTACATATTTTTGAAACGGTCAGTTCTAGAGCAATTTAACATGGATTTTCGTTTCTCTCATCCCAAAATACATATATTCTGAGAATTTTATCCATTTCTGAAATATTAAAAAGTCTCGCAGTTTTTCCATGCAAATGCTCGGAAATTTTGCGATTTTTTGCCATTTTCAATATTTTTGTTCCCATTTCTGTTCAAGTAATCTCAGGTTAATATAAATTACCACGTTTATAAAGAATTTTACGCTGAATCGAATGGTGATATATTAAATTGTGTACAATGTTTAGTTCCTAAGATATATGATAAAAAGTGTATTTTCAAAAAACAGATGGATTTCGGTTTTCCTTACATATTTTTGAAACGGTCAGTTCTAGAGCAATTTAACATGGATTTTCGTTTCTCTCATCCCAAAATACATATATTCTGAGAATTTTATCTTTTTCCGAAATATTAAAAAATATCGCAGTTTTTCCATGCAAATGGTCGGAAATTTTGCGATTTTTTGCCATTTTCAATATTTTTGTTCCCATTTCTGTTCAAGTAATCTCAGGTTAATATAAATTACCACGTTTATAAAGAATTTTACGCTGAATCGAATGGTGATATAATAAATTGTGTACAATGTTTAGTTTCTAAGATATATGATAAAAAGTGTATTTTCAAAAAACAGATGGATCTCGGTTTTCCTTACATATTTTTGAAACGGTCAGTTCTAGAGCAATTTAACATGGATTTTCGTTTCTCTCATCCCAAAATACATATATTCTGAGAATTTTATCCATTTCCGAAATATTAAAAAGTCTCGCAGTTTTTCCATGCAAATGCTCGGAAATTTTGCGATTTTTTGCCATTTTCAATATTTTTGTTCCCATTTCTGTTCAAGTAATCTCAGGTTAATATAAATTACCACGTTTATAAAGAATTTTACGCTGAATCGAATGGTGATATAATAAATTGTGTACAATGTTTAGTTCCTAAGATATATGATAAAAAGTGTATTTTCAAAAAACAGATGGATTTCGGTTTTCCTTACATATTTTTGAAACGGTCAGTTCTAGAGCAATTTAACATGGATTTTCGTTTCTCTCATCCCAAAATACATATATTCTGAGAATTTTATCCATTTCCGAAATATTAAAAAATCTCGCAGTTTTTCCATGCAAATGCTCGGAAATTTTGCGATTTTTTGCCATTTTCAATATTTTTGTTCCCATTTCTGTTCAAGTAATCTCAGGTTAATATAAATTACCACGTTTATAAAGAATTTTACGCTGAATCGAATGGTGATATAATAAATTGTGTACAATGTTTAGTTTCTAAGATATATGATAAAAAGTGTATTTTCAAAAAACAGATGGATCTCGGTTTTCCTTACATATTTTTGAAACGGTCAGTTCTAGAGCAATTTAACATGGATTTTCGTTTCTCTCATCCCAAAATACATATATTCTGAGAATTTTATCCATTTCCGAAATATTAAAAAATATCGCAGTTTTTCCATGCAAATGCTCGGAAATTTTGCGATTTTTTGCCATTTTCAATATTTTTGTTCCCATTTCTGTTCAAGTAATCTCAGGTTAATATAAATTACCACGTTTATAAAGAATTTTACGCTGAATCGAATGGTGATATAATAAATTGTGTACAATGTTTAGTTTCTAAGATATATGATAAAAAGTGTATTTTCAAAAAACAGATGGATCTCGGTTTTCCTTACATATTTTTGAAACGGTCAGTTCTAGAGCAATTTAACATGGATTTTCGTTTCTCTCATCCCAAAATACATATATTCTGAGAATTTTATCCATTTCCGAAATATTAAAAAGTCTCGCAGTTTTTCCATGCAAATGCTCGGAAATTTTGCGATTTTTTGCCATTTTCAATTTTTTGTTCCCATTTCTGTTCAAGTAATCTCAGGTTAATATAAATTACCACGTTTATAAAGAATTTTACGCTGAATCGAATGGTGATATATTAAATTGTGTACAATGTTTAGTTCCTAAGATATATGATAAAAAGTGTATTTTCAAAAAACAGATGGATTTCGGTTTTCCTTACATATTTTTGAAACGGTCAGTTCTAGAGCAATTTAACATGGATTTTCGTTTCTCTCATCCCAAAATACATATATTCTGAGAATTTTATCTTTTTCCGAAATATTAAAAAATATCGCAGTTTTTCCATGCAAATGGTCGGAAATTTTGCGATTTTTTGCCATTTTCAATATTTTTGTTCCCATTTCTGTTCAAGTAATCTCAGGTTAATATAAATTACCACGTTTATAAAGAATTTTACGCTGAATCGAATGGTGATATAATAAATTGTGTACAATGTTGAGTTTCTAAGATATATGATAAAAAGTGTATTTTCAAAAAACAGATGGATCTCGGTTTTCCTTACATATTTTTGAAACGGTCAGTTCTAGAGCAATTTAACATGGATTTTCGTTTCTCTCATCCCAAAATACATATATTCTGAGAATTTTATCCATTTCCGAAATATTAAAAAATCTCGCAGTTTTTCCATGCAAATGCTCGGAAATTTTGCGATTTTTTGCCATTTTCAATATTTTTGTTCCCATTTCTGTTCAAGTAATCTCAGGTTAATATAAATTACCACGTTTATAAAGAATTTTACGCTGAATCGAATGGTGATATAATAAATTGTGTACAATGTTTAGTTCCTAAGATATATGATAAAAAGTGTATTTTCAAAAAACAGATGGATTTCGGTTTTCCTTACATATTTTTGAAACGGTCAGTTCTAGAGCAATTTAACATGGATTTTCGTTTCTCTCATCCCAAAATACATATATTCTGAGAATTTTATCCATTTCCGAAATATTAAAAAATCTCGCAGTTTTTCCATGCAAATGCTCGGAAATTTTGCGATTTTTTGCCATTTTCAATATTTTTGTTCCCATTTCTGTTCAAGTAATCTCAGGTTAATATAAATTACCACGTTTATAAAGAATTTTACGCTGAATCGAATGGTGATATAATAAATTGTGTACAATGTTTAGTTTCTAAGATATATGATAAAAAGTGTATTTTCAAAAAACAGATGGATCTCGGTTTTCCTTACATATTTTTGAAACGGTCAGTTCTAGAGCAATTTAACATGGATTTTCGTTTCTCTCATCCCAAAATACATATATTCTGAGAATTTTATCCATTTCCGAAATATTAAAAAGTCTCGCAGTTTTTCCATGCAAATGCTCGGAAATTTTGCGATTTTTTGCCATTTTCAATATTTTTGTTCCCATTTCTGTTCAAGTAATCTCAGGTTAATATAAATTACCACGTTTATAAAGAATTTTACGCTGAATCGAATGGTGATATAATAAATTGTGTACAATGTTTAGTTCCTAAGATATATGATAAAAAGTGTATTTTCAAAAAACAGATGGATTTCGGTTTTCCTTACATATTTTTGAAACGGTCAGTTCTAGAGCAATTTAACATGGATTTTCGTTTCTCTCATCCCAAAATACATATATTCTGAGAATTTTATCCATTTCCGAAATATTAAAAAATCTCGCAGTTTTTCCATGCAAATGCTCGGAAATTTTGCGATTTTTTGCCATTTTCAATATTTTTGTTCCCATTTCTGTTCAAGTAATCTCAGGTTAATATAAATTACCACGTTTATAAAGAATTTTACGCTGAATCGAATGGTGATATAATAAATTGTGTACAATGTTTAGTTTCTAAGATATATGATAAAAAGTGTATTTTCAAAAAACAGATGGATCTCGGTTTTCCTTACATATTTTTGAAACGGTCAGTTCTAGAGCAATTTAACATGGATTTTCGTTTCTCTCATCCCAAAATACATATATTCTGAGAATTTTATCCATTTCCGAAATATTAAAAAATATCGCAGTTTTTCCATGCAAATGCTCGGAAATTTTGCGATTTTTTGCCATTTTCAATATTTTTGTTCCCATTTCTGTTCAAGTAATCTCAGGTTAATATAAATTACCACGTTTATAAAGAATTTTACGCTGAATCGAATGGTGATATAATAAATTGTGTACAATGTTTAGTTTCTAAGATATATGATAAAAAGTGTATTTTCAAAAAACAGATGGATCTCGGTTTTCCTTACATATTTTTGAAACGGTCAGTTCTAGAGCAATTTAACATGGATTTTCGTTTCTCTCATCCCAAAATACATATATTCTGAGAATTTTATCCATTTCTGAAATATTAAAAAATATCGCAGTTTTTCCATGCAAATGCTCGGAAATTTTGCGATTTTTTGCCATTTTCAATATTTTTGTTCCCATTTCTGTTCAAGTAATCTCAGGTTAATATAAATTACCACGTTTATAAAGAATTTTACGCTGAATCGAATGGTGATATAATAAATTGTGTACAATGTTTAGTTTCTAAGATATATGATAAAAAGTGTATTTTCAAAAAACAGATGGATCTCGGTTTTCCTTACATATTTTTGAAACGGTCAGTTCTAGAGCAATTTAACATGGATTTTCGTTTCTCTCATCCCAAAATACATATATTCTGAGAATTTTATCCATTTCCGAAATATTAAAAAATCTCGCAGTTTTTCCATGCAAATGCTCGGAAATTTTGCGATTTTTTGCCATTTTCAATATTTTTGTTCCCATTTCTGTTCAAGTAATCTCAGGTTAATATAAATTACCACGTTTATAAAGAATTTTACGCTGAATCGAATGGTGATATAATAAATTGTGTACAATGTTTAGTTTCTAAGATATATGATAAAAAGTGTATTTTCAAAAAACAGATGGATCTCGGTTTTCCTTACATATTTTTGAAACGGTCAGTTCTAGAGCAATTTAACATGGATTTTCGTTTCTCTCATCCCAAAATACATATATTCTGAGAATTTTATCCATTTCCGAAATATTAAAAAGTCTCGCAGTTTTTCCATGCAAATGCTCGGAAATTTTGCGATTTTTTGCCATTTTCAATATTTTTGTTCCCATTTCTGTTCAAGTAATCTCAGGTTAATATAAATTACCACGTTTATAAAGAATTTTACGCTGAATCGAATGGTGATATATTAAATTGTGTACAATGTTTAGTTCCTAAGATATATGATAAAAAGTGTATTTTCAAAAAACAGATGGATTTCGGTTTTCCTTACATATTTTTGAAACGGTCAGTTCTAGAGCAATTTAACATGGATTTTCGTTTCTCTCATCCCAAAATACATATATTCTGAGAATTTTATCTTTTTCCGAAATATTAAAAAATATCGCAGTTTTTCCATGCAAATGGTCGGAAATTTTGCGATTTTTTGCCATTTTCAATATTTTTGTTCCCATTTCTGTTCAAGTAATCTCAGGTTAATATAAATTACCACGTTTATAAAGAATTTTACGCTGAATCGAATGGTGATATAATAAATTGTGTACAATGTTTAGTTTCTAAGATATATGATAAAAAGTGTATTTTCAAAAAACAGATGGATCTCGGTTTTCCTTACATATTTTTGAAACGGTCAGTTCTAGAGCAATTTAACATGGATTTTCGTTTCTCTCATCCCAAAATACATATATTCTGAGAATTTTATCCATTTCCGAAATATTAAAAAATCTCGCAGTTTTTCCATGCAAATGCTCGGAAATTTTGCGATTTTTTGCCATTTTCAATATTTTTGTTCCCATTTCTGTTCAAGTAATCTCAGGTTAATATAAATTACCACGTTTATAAAGAATTTTACGCTGAATCGAATGGTGATATAATAAATTGTGTACAATGTTTAGTTTCTAAGATATATGATAAAAAGTGTATTTTCAAAAAACAGATGGATCTCGGTTTTCCTTACATATTTTTGAAACGGTCAGTTCTAGAGCAATTTAACATGGATTTTCGTTTCTCTCATCCCAAAATACATATATTCTGAGAATTTTATCCATTTCTGAAATATTAAAAAGTCTCGCAGTTTTTCCATGCAAATGCTCGGAAATTTTGCGATTTTTTGCCATTTTCAATATTTTTGTTCCCATTTCTGTTCAAGTAATCTCAGGTTAATATAAATTACCACGTTTATAAAGAATTTTACGCTGAATCGAATGGTGATATATTAAATTGTGTACAATGTTTAGTTCCTAAGATATATGATAAAAAGTGTATTTTCAAAAAACAGATGGATTTCGGTTTTCCTTACATATTTTTGAAACGGTCAGTTCTAGAGCAATTTAACATGGATTTTCGTTTCTCTCATCCCAAAATACATATATTCTGAGAATTTTATCTTTTTCCGAAATATTAAAAAATATCGCAGTTTTTCCATGCAAATGGTCGGAAATTTTGCGATTTTTTGCCATTTTCAATATTTTTGTTCCCATTTCTGTTCAAGTAATCTCAGGTTAATATAAATTACCACGTTTATAAAGAATTTTACGCTGAATCGAATGGTGATATAATAAATTGTGTACAATGTTTAGTTTCTAAGATATATGATAAAAAGTGTATTTTCAAAAAACAGATGGATCTCGGTTTTCCTTACATATTTTTGAAACGGTCAGTTCTAGAGCAATTTAACATGGATTTTCGTTTCTCTCATCCCAAAATACATATATTCTGAGAATTTTATCCATTTCCGAAATATTAAAAAGTCTCGCAGTTTTTCCATGCAAATGCTCGGAAATTTTGCGATTTTTTGCCATTTTCAATATTTTTGTTCCCATTTCTGTTCAAGTAATCTCAGGTTAATATAAATTACCACGTTTATAAAGAATTTTACGCTGAATCGAATGGTGATATAATAAATTGTGTACAATGTTTAGTTTCTAAGATATATGATAAAAAGTGTATTTTCAAAAAACAGATGGATCTCGGTTTTCCTTACATATTTTTGAAACGGTCAGTTCTAGAGCAATTTAACATGGATTTTCGTTTCTCTCATCCCAAAATACATATATTCTGAGAATTTTATCCATTTCCGAAATATTAAAAAATATCGCAGTTTTTCCATGCAAATGCTCGGAAATTTTGCGATTTTTTGCCATTTTCAATATTTTTGTTCCCATTTCTGTTCAAGTAATCTCAGGTTAATATAAATTACCACGTTTATAAAGAATTTTACGCTGAATCGAATGGTGATATAATAAATTGTGTACAATGTTTAGTTTCTAAGATATATGATAAAAAGTGTATTTTCAAAAAACAGATGGATCTCGGTTTTCCTTACATATTTTTGAAACGGTCAGTTCTAGAGCAATTTAACATGGATTTTCGTTTCTCTCATCCCAAAATACATATATTCTGAGAATTTTATCCATTTCCGAAATATTAAAAAGTCTCGCAGTTTTTCCATGCAAATGCTCGGAAATTTTGCGATTTTTTGCCATTTTCAATTTTTTGTTCCCATTTCTGTTCAAGTAATCTCAGGTTAATATAAATTACCACGTTTATAAAGAATTTTACGCTGAATCGAATGGTGATATATTAAATTGTGTACAATGTTTAGTTCCTAAGATATATGATAAAAAGTGTATTTTCAAAAAACAGATGGATTTCGGTTTTCCTTACATATTTTTGAAACGGTCAGTTCTAGAGCAATTTAACATGGATTTTCGTTTCTCTCATCCCAAAATACATATATTCTGAGAATTTTATCCATTTCCGAAATATTAAAAAATCTCGCAGTTTTTCCATGCAAATGCTCGGAAATTTTGCGATTTTTTGCCATTTTCAATATTTTTGTTCCCATTTCTGTTCAAGTAATCTCAGGTTAATATAAATTACCACGTTTATAAAGAATTTTACGCTGAATCGAATGGTGATATAATAAATTGTGTACAATGTTTAGTTTCTAAGATATATGATAAAAAGTGTATTTTCAAAAAACAGATGGATCTCGGTTTTCCTTACATATTTTTGAAACGGTCAGTTCTAGAGCAATTTAACATGGATTTTCGTTTCTCTCATCCCAAAATACATATATTCTGAGAATTTTATCCATTTCCGAAATATTAAAAAATATCGCAGTTTTTCCATGCAAATGCTCAGAAATTTTGCGATTTTTTGCCATTTTCAATATTTTTGTTCCCATTTCTGTTCAAGTAATCTCAGGTTAATATAAATTACCACGTTTATAAAGAATTTTACGCTGAATCGAATGGTGATATATTAAATTGTGTACAATGTTTAGTTTCTAAGATATATGATAAAAAGTGTATTTTCAAAAAACAGATGGATTTCGGTTTTCCTTACATATTTTTGAAACGGTCAGTTCTAGAGCAATTTAACATGGATTTTCGTTTCTCTCATCCCAAAATACATATATTCTGAGGATTTTATCTTTTTCCGAAATATTAAAAAATATCGCAGTTTTTCCATGCAAATGGTCGGAAATTTTGCGATTTTTTGCTATTTTCAATATTTTTGTTCCCATTTCTGTTCAAGTAATCTCAGGTTAATATAAATTACCACGTTTATAAAGAATTTTACGCTGAATCGAATGGTGATATAATAAATTGTGTACAATGTTTAGTTTCTAAGATATATGATAAAAAGTGTATTTTCAAAAAACAGATGGATCTCGGTTTTCCTTACATATTTTTGAAACAGTCAGTTCTAGAGCAATTTAACATGGATTTTCGTTTCTCTCATCCCAAAATACATATATTCTGAGAATTTTATCCATTTCCGAAATATTAAAAAATCTCGCAGTTTTTCCATGCAAACGCTCGGAAATTTTGCGATTTTTTGCCATTTTCAATATTTTTGTTCCCATTTCTGTTCAAGTAATCTCAGGTTAATATAAATTACCACGTTTATAAAGAATTTTACGCTAAATCGAATGGTGATATAATAAATTGTGTACAATGTTTAGTTTCTAAGATATATGATAAAAAGTGTATTTTCAAAAAACAGATGGATCTCGGTTTTCCTTACATATTTTTGAAACGGTCAGTTCTAGAGCAATTTAACATGGATTTTCGTTTCTCTCATCCCAAAATACATATATTCTGAGAATTTTATCCATTTCTGAAATATTAAAAAATATCGCAGTTTTTCCATGCAAATGCTCGGAAATTTTGCGATTTTTTGCCATTTTCAATATTTTTGTTCCCATTTCTGTTCAAGTAATCTCAGGTTAATATAAATTACCACGTTTATAAAGAATTTTACGCTGAATCGAATGGTGATATAATAGTTTGTGTACAATGTTTAGTTTCTAAGATATATGATAAAAAGTGTATTTTCAAAAAACAGATGGATTTCGGTTTTCCTTACATATTTTTGAAACGGTCAGTTCTAGAGCAATTTAACATGGATTTTCGTTTCTCTCATCCCAAAATACATATATTCTGAGAATTTTATCTTTTTCCGAAATATTAAAAAATATCGCAGTTTTTCCATGCAAATGGTCGGAAATTTTGCGATTTTTTGCCATTTTCAATATTTTTGTTCCCATTTCTGTTCAAGTAATCTCAGGTTAATATAAATTACCACGTTTATAAAGAATTTTACGCTGAATCGAATGGTGATATAATAAATTGTGTACAATGTTGAGTTTCTAAGATATATGATAAAAAGTGTATTTTCAAAAAACAGATGGATCTCGGTTTTCCTTACATATTTTTGAAACGGTCAGTTCTAGAGCAATTTAACATGGATTTTCGTTTCTCTCATCCCAAAATACATATATTCTGAGAATTTTATCCATGCAAATGCTCGGAAATTTTGCGATTTTTTGCCATTTTCAATATTTTTGTTCCCATTTCTGTTCAAGTAATCTCAGGTTAATATAAATTACCACGTTTATAAAGAATTTTACGCTGAATCGAATGGTGATATAATAAATTGTGTACAATGTTTAGTTCCTAAGATATATGATAAAAAGTGTATTTTCAAAAAACAGATGGATTTCGGTTTTCCTTACATATTTTTGAAACGGTCAGTTCTAGAGCAATTTAACATGGATTTTCGTTTCTCTCATCCCAAAATACATATATTCTGAGAATTTTATCCATTTCCGAAATATTAAAAAATCTCGCAGTTTTTCCATGCAAATGCTCGGAAATTTTGCGATTTTTTGCCATTTTCAATATTTTTGTTCCCATTTCTGTTCAAGTAATCTCAGGTTAATATAAATTACCACGTTTATAAAGAATTTTACGCTGAATCGAATGGTGATATAATAAATTGTGTACAATGTTTAGTTTCTAAGATATATGATAAAAAGTGTATTTTCAAAAAACAGATGGATTTCGGTTTTCCTTACATATTTTTGAAACGGTCAGTTCTAGAGCAATTTAACATGGATTTTCGTTTCTCTCATCCCAAAATACATATATTCTGAGAATTTTATCCATTTCCGAAATATTAAAAAATCTCGCAGTTTTTCCATGCAAATGCTCGGAAATTTTGCGATTTTTTGCCATTTTCAATATTTTTGTTCCCATTTCTGTTCAAGTAATCTCAGGTTAATATAAATTACCACGTTTATAAAGAATTTTACGCTGAATCGAATGGTGATATAATAAATTGTGTACAATGTTTAGTTTCTAAGATATATGATAAAAAGTGTATTTTCAAAAAACAGATGGATCTCGGTTTTCCTTACATATTTTTGAAACGGTCAGTTCTAGAGCAATTTAACATGGATTTTCGTTTCTCTCATCCCAAAATACATATATTCTGAGAATTTTATCCATTTCCGAAATATTAAAAAATATCGCAGTTTTTCCATGCAAATGCTCGGAAATTTTGCGATTTTTTGCCATTTTCAATATTTTTGTTCCCATTTCTGTTCAAGTAATCTCAGGTTAATATAAATTACCACGTTTATAAAGAATTTTACGCTGAATCGAATGGTGATATAATAAATTGTGTACAATGTTTAGTTTCTAAGATATATGATAAAAAGTGTATTTTCAAAAAACAGATGGATCTCGGTTTTCCTTACATATTTTTGAAACGGTCAGTTCTAGAGCAATTTAACATGGATTTTCGTTTCTCTCATCCCAAAATACATATATTCTGAGAATTTTATCCATTTCTGAAATATTAAAAAATATCGCAGTTTTTCCATGCAAATGCTCGGAAATTTTGCGATTTTTTGCCATTTTCAATATTTTTGTTCCCATTTCTGTTCAAGTAATCTCAGGTTAATATAAATTACCACGTTTATAAAGAATTTTACGCTGAATCGAATGGTGATATAATAAATTGTGTACAATGTTTAGTTTCTAAGATATATGATAAAAAGTGTATTTTCAAAAAACAGATGGATCTCGGTTTTCCTTACATATTTTTGAAACGGTCAGTTCTAGAGCAATTTAACATGGATTTTCGTTTCTCTCATCCCAAAATACATATATTCTGAGAATTTTATCCATTTCCGAAATATTAAAAAATCTCGCAGTTTTTCCATGCAAATGCTCGGAAATTTTGCGATTTTTTGCCATTTTCAATATTTTTGTTCCCATTTCTGTTCAAGTAATCTCAGGTTAATATAAATTACCACGTTTATAAAGAATTTTACGCTGAATCGAATGGTGATATAATAAATTGTGTACAATGTTTAGTTTCTAAGATATATGATAAAAAGTGTATTTTCAAAAAACAGATGGATCTCGGTTTTCCTTACATATTTTTGAAACGGTCAGTTCTAGAGCAATTTAACATGGATTTTCGTTTCTCTCATCCCAAAATACATATATTCTGAGAATTTTATCCATTTCCGAAATATTAAAAAGTCTCGCAGTTTTTCCATGCAAATGCTCGGAAATTTTGCGATTTTTTGCCATTTTCAATATTTTTGTTCCCATTTCTGTTCAAGTAATCTCAGGTTAATATAAATTACCACGTTTATAAAGAATTTTACGCTGAATCGAATGGTGATATATTAAATTGTGTACAATGTTTAGTTCCTAAGATATATGATAAAAAGTGTATTTTCAAAAAACAGATGGATTTCGGTTTTCCTTACATATTTTTGAAACGGTCAGTTCTAGAGCAATTTAACATGGATTTTCGTTTCTCTCATCCCAAAATACATATATTCTGAGAATTTTATCTTTTTCCGAAATATTAAAAAATATCGCAGTTTTTCCATGCAAATGGTCGGAAATTTTGCGATTTTTTGCCATTTTCAATATTTTTGTTCCCATTTCTGTTCAAGTAATCTCAGGTTAATATAAATTACCACGTTTATAAAGAATTTTACGCTGAATCGAATGGTGATATAATAAATTGTGTACAATGTTTAGTTTCTAAGATATATGATAAAAAGTGTATTTTCAAAAAACAGATGGATCTCGGTTTTCCTTACATATTTTTGAAACGGTCAGTTCTAGAGCAATTTAACATGGATTTTCGTTTCTCTCATCCCAAAATACATATATTCTGAGAATTTTATCCATTTCCGAAATATTAAAAAATCTCGCAGTTTTTCCATGCAAATGCTCGGAAATTTTGCGATTTTTTGCCATTTTCAATATTTTTGTTCCCATTTCTGTTCAAGTAATCTCAGGTTAATATAAATTACCACGTTTATAAAGAATTTTACGCTGAATCGAATGGTGATATAATAAATTGTGTACAATGTTTAGTTTCTAAGATATATGATAAAAAGTGTATTTTCAAAAAACAGATGGATCTCGGTTTTCCTTACATATTTTTGAAACGGTCAGTTCTAGAGCAATTTAACATGGATTTTCGTTTCTCTCATCCCAAAATACATATATTCTGAGAATTTTATCCATTTCTGAAATATTAAAAAGTCTCGCAGTTTTTCCATGCAAATGCTCGGAAATTTTGCGATTTTTTGCCATTTTCAATATTTTTGTTCCCATTTCTGTTCAAGTAATCTCAGGTTAATATAAATTACCACGTTTATAAAGAATTTTACGCTGAATCGAATGGTGATATATTAAATTGTGTACAATGTTTAGTTCCTAAGATATATGGTAAAAAGTGTATTTTCAAAAAACAGATGGATTTCGGTTTTCCTTACATATTTTTGAAACGGTCAGTTCTAGAGCAATTTAACATGGATTTTCGTTTCTCTCATCCCAAAATACATATATTCTGAGAATTTTATCTTTTTCCGAAATATTAAAAAATATCGCAGTTTTTCCATGCAAATGGTCGGAAATTTTGCGATTTTTTGCCATTTTCAATATTTTTGTTCCCATTTCTGTTCAAGTAATCTCAGGTTAATATAAATTACCACGTTTATAAAGAATTTTACGCTGAATCGAATGGTGATATAATAAATTGTGTACAATGTTTAGTTTCTAAGATATATGATAAAAAGTGTATTTTCAAAAAACAGATGGATCTCGGTTTTCCTTACATATTTTTGAAACGGTCAGTTCTAGAGCAATTTAACATGGATTTTCGTTTCTCTCATCCCAAAATACATATATTCTGAGAATTTTATCCATTTCCGAAATATTAAAAAGTCTCGCAGTTTTTCCATGCAAATGCTCGGAAATTTTGCGATTTTTTGCCATTTTCAATATTTTTGTTCCCATTTCTGTTCAAGTAATCTCAGGTTAATATAAATTACCACGTTTATAAAGAATTTTACGCTGAATCGAATGGTGATATAATAAATTGTGTACAATGTTTAGTTTCTAAGATATATGATAAAAAGTGTATTTTCAAAAAACAGATGGATCTCGGTTTTCCTTACATATTTTTGAAACGGTCAGTTCTAGAGCAATTTAACATGGATTTTCGTTTCTCTCATCCCAAAATACATATATTCTGAGAATTTTATCCATTTCCGAAATATTAAAAAATATCGCAGTTTTTCCATGCAAATGCTCGGAAATTTTGCGATTTTTTGCCATTTTCAATATTTTTGTTCCCATTTCTGTTCAAGTAATCTCAGGTTAATATAAATTACCACGTTTATAAAGAATTTTACGCTGAATCGAATGGTGATATAATAAATTGTGTACAATGTTTAGTTTCTAAGATATATGATAAAAAGTGTATTTTCAAAAAACAGATGGATCTCGGTTTTCCTTACATATTTTTGAAACGGTCAGTTCTAGAGCAATTTAACATGGATTTTCGTTTCTCTCATCCCAAAATACATATATTCTGAGAATTTTATCCATTTCCGAAATATTAAAAAGTCTCGCAGTTTTTCCATGCAAATGCTCGGAAATTTTGCGATTTTTTGCCATTTTCAATTTTTTGTTCCCATTTCTGTTCAAGTAATCTCAGGTTAATATAAATTACCACGTTTATAAAGAATTTTACGCTGAATCGAATGGTGATATATTAAATTGTGTACAATGTTTAGTTCCTAAGATATATGATAAAAAGTGTATTTTCAAAAAACAGATGGATTTCGGTTTTCCTTACATATTTTTGAAACGGTCAGTTCTAGAGCAATTTAACATGGGTTTTCGTTTCTCTCATCCCAAAATACATATATTCTGAGAATTTTATCCATTTCCGAAATATTAAAAAATCTCGCAGTTTTTCCATGCAAATGCTCGGAAATTTTGCGATTTTTTGCCATTTTCAATATTTTTGTTCCCATTTCTGTTCAAGTAATCTCAGGTTAATATAAATTACCACGTTTATAAAGAATTTTACGCTGAATCGAATGGTGATATAATAAATTGTGTACAATGTTTAGTTTCTAAGATATATGATAAAAAGTGTATTTTCAAAAAACAGATGGATCTCGGTTTTCCTTACATATTTTTGAAACGGTCAGTTCTAGAGCAATTTAACATGGATTTTCGTTTCTCTCATCCCAAAATACATATATTCTGAGAATTTTATCCATTTCCGAAATATTAAAAAATATCGCAGTTTTTCCATGCAAATGCTCAGAAATTTTGCGATTTTTTGCCATTTTCAATATTTTTGTTCCCATTTCTGTTCAAGTAATCTCAGGTTAATATAAATTACCACGTTTATAAAGAATTTTACGCTGAATCGAATGGTGATATATTAAATTGTGTACAATGTTTAGTTTCTAAGATATATGATAAAAAGTGTATTTTCAAAAAACAGATGGATTTCGGTTTTCCTTACATATTTTTGAAACGGTCAGTTCTAGAGCAATTTAACATGGATTTTCGTTTCTCTCATCCCAAAATACATATATTCTGAGGATTTTATCTTTTTCCGAAATATTAAAAAATATCGCAGTTTTTCCATGCAAATGGTCGGAAATTTTGCGATTTTTTGCTATTTTCAATATTTTTGTTCCCATTTCTGTTCAAGTAATCTCAGGTTAATATAAATTACCACGTTTATAAAGAATTTTACGCTGAATCGAATGGTGATATAATAAATTGTGTACAATGTTTAGTTTCTAAGATATATGATAAAAAGTGTATTTTCAAAAAACAGATGGATCTCGGTTTTCCTTACATATTTTTGAAACAGTCAGTTCTAGAGCAATTTAACATGGATTTTCGTTTCTCTCATCCCAAAATACATATATTCTGAGAATTTTATCCATTTCCGAAATATTAAAAAATCTCGCAGTTTTTCCATGCAAACGCTCGGAAATTTTGCGATTTTTTGCCATTTTCAATATTTTTGTTCCCATTTCTGTTCAAGTAATCTCAGGTTAATATAAATTACCACGTTTATAAAGAATTTTACGCTAAATCGAATGGTGATATAATAAATTGTGTACAATGTTTAGTTTCTAAGATATATGATAAAAAGTGTATTTTCAAAAAACAGATGGATCTCGGTTTTCCTTACATATTTTTGAAACGGTCAGTTCTAGAGCAATTTAACATGGATTTTCGTTTCTCTCATCCCAAAATACATATATTCTGAGAATTTTATCCATTTCTGAAATATTAAAAAATATCGCAGTTTTTCCATGCAAATGCTCGGAAATTTTGCGATTTTTTGCCATTTTCAATATTTTTGTTCCCATTTCTGTTCAAGTAATCTCAGGTTAATATAAATTACCACGTTTATAAAGAATTTTACGCTGAATCGAATGGTGATATAATAGTTTGTGTACAATGTTTAGTTTCTAAGATATATGATAAAAAGTGTATTTTCAAAAAACAGATGGATCTCGGTTTTCCTTACATATTTTTGAAACGGTCAGTTCTAGAGCAATTTAACATGGATTTTCGTTTCTCTCATCCCAAAATACATATATTCTGAGAATTTTATCCATTTCCGAAATATTAAAAAATCTCGCAGTTTTTCCATGCAAATGCTCGGAAATTTTGCGATTTTTTGCCATTTTCAATATTTTTGTTCCCATTTCTGTTCAAGTAATCTCAGGTTAATATAAATTACCACGTTTATAAAGAATTTTACGCTGAATCGAATGGTGATATAATAAATTGTGTACAATGTTTAGTTTCTAGGATATATGATAAAAAGTGTATTTTCAAAAAACAGATGGATCTCGGTTTTCCTTACATATTTTTGAAACGGTCAGTTCTAGAGCAATTTAACATGGATTTTCGTTTCTCTCATCCCAAAATACATATATTCTGAGAATTTTATCCATTTCCGAAATATTAAAAAGTCTCGCAGTTTTTCCATGCAAATGCTCGGAAATTTTGCGATTTTTTGCCATTTTCAATATTTTTGTTCCCATTTCTGTTCAAGTAATCTCAGGTTAATATAAATTACCACGTTTATAAAGAATTTTACGCTGAATCGAATGGTGATATATTAAATTGTGTACAATGTTTAGTTCCTAAGATATATGATAAAAAGTGTATTTTCAAAAAACAGATGGATTTCGGTTTTCCTTACATATTTTTGAAACGGTCAGTTCTAGAGCAATTTAACATGGATTTTCGTTTCTCTCATCCCAAAATACATATATTCTGAGAATTTTATCTTTTTCCGAAATATTAAAAAATATCGCAGTTTTTCCATGCAAATGGTCGGAAATTTTGCGATTTTTTGCCATTTTCAATATTTTTGTTCCCATTTCTGTTCAAGTAATCTCAGGTTAATATAAATTACCACGTTTATAAAGAATTTTACGCTGAATCGAATGGTGATATAATAAATTGTGTACAATGTTTAGTTTCTAAGATATATGATAAAAAGTGTATTTTCAAAAAACAGATGGATCTCGGTTTTCCTTACATATTTTTGAAACGGTCAGTTCTAGAGCAATTTAACATGGATTTTCGTTTCTCTCATCCCAAAATACATATATTCTGAGAATTTTATCCATTTCCGAAATATTAAAAAATCTCGCAGTTTTTCCATGCAAATGCTCGGAAATTTTGCGATTTTTTGCCATTTTCAATATTTTTGTTCCCATTTCTGTTCAAGTAATCTCAGGTTAATATAAATTACCACGTTTATAAAGAATTTTACGCTGAATCGAATGGTGATATAATAAATTGTGTACAATGTTTAGTTTCTAAGATATATGATAAAAAGTGTATTTTCAAAAAACAGATGGATCTCGGTTTTCCTTACATATTTTTGAAACGGTCAGTTCTAGAGCAATTTAACATGGATTTTCGTTTCTCTCATCCCAAAATACATATATTCTGAGAATTTTATCCATTTCTGAAATATTAAAAAGTCTCGCAGTTTTTCCATGCAAATGCTCGGAAATTTTGCGATTTTTTGCCATTTTCAATATTTTTGTTCCCATTTCTGTTCAAGTAATCTCAGGTTAATATAAATTACCACGTTTATAAAGAATTTTACGCTGAATCGAATGGTGATATATTAAATTGTGTACAATGTTTAGTTCCTAAGATATATGATAAAAAGTGTATTTTCAAAAAACAGATGGATTTCGGTTTTCCTTACATATTTTTGAAACGGTCAGTTCTAGAGCAATTTAACATGGATTTTCGTTTCTCTCATCCCAAAATACATATATTCTGAGAATTTTATCTTTTTCCGAAATATTAAAAAATATCGCAGTTTTTCCATGCAAATGGTCGGAAATTTTGCGATTTTTTGCCATTTTCAATATTTTTGTTCCCATTTCTGTTCAAGTAATCTCAGGTTAATATAAATTACCACGTTTATAAAGAATTTTACGCTGAATCGAATGGTGATATAATAAATTGTGTACAATGTTTAGTTTCTAAGATATATGATAAAAAGTGTATTTTCAAAAAACAGATGGATCTCGGTTTTCCTTACATATTTTTGAAACGGTCAGTTCTAGAGCAATTTAACATGGATTTTCGTTTCTCTCATCCCAAAATACATATATTCTGAGAATTTTATCCATTTCCGAAATATTAAAAAGTCTCGCAGTTTTTCCATGCAAATGCTCGGAAATTTTGCGATTTTTTGCCATTTTCAATATTTTTGTTCCCATTTCTGTTCAAGTAATCTCAGGTTAATATAAATTACCACGTTTATAAAGAATTTTACGCTGAATCGAATGGTGATATAATAAATTGTGTACAATGTTTAGTTCCTAAGATATATGATAAAAAGTGTATTTTCAAAAAACAGATGGATTTCGGTTTTCCTTACATATTTTTGAAACGGTCAGTTCTAGAGCAATTTAACATGGATTTTCGTTTCTCTCATCCCAAAATACATATATTCTGAGAATTTTATCCATTTCCGAAATATTAAAAAATCTCGCAGTTTTTCCATGCAAATGCTCGGAAATTTTGCGATTTTTTGCCATTTTCAATATTTTTGTTCCCATTTCTGTTCAAGTAATCTCAGGTTAATATAAATTACCACGTTTATAAAGAATTTTACGCTGAATCGAATGGTGATATAATAAATTGTGTACAATGTTTAGTTTCTAAGATATATGATAAAAAGTGTATTTTCAAAAAACAGATGGATCTCGGTTTTCCTTACATATTTTTGAAACGGTCAGTTCTAGAGCAATTTAACATGGATTTTCGTTTCTCTCATCCCAAAATACATATATTCTGAGAATTTTATCCATTTCCGAAATATTAAAAAGTCTCGCAGTTTTTCCATGCAAATGCTCGGAAATTTTGCGATTTTTTGCCATTTTCAATATTTTTGTTCCCATTTCTGTTCAAGTAATCTCAGGTTAATATAAATTACCACGTTTATAAAGAATTTTACGCTGAATCGAATGGTGATATAATAAATTGTGTACAATGTTTAGTTTCTAAGATATATGATAAAAAGTGTATTTTCAAAAAACAGATGGATCTCGGTTTTCCTTACATATTTTTGAAACGGTCAGTTCTAGAGCAATTTAACATGGATTTTCGTTTCTCTCATCCCAAAATACATATATTCTGAGAATTTTATCCATTTCCGAAATATTAAAAAGTCTCGCAGTTTTTCCATGCAAATGCTCGGAAATTTTGCGATTTTTTGCCATTTTCAATATTTTTGTTCTCATTTCTGTTCAAGTAATCTCAGGTTAATATAAATTACCACGTTTATAAAGAATTTTACGCTGAATCGAATGGTGATATATTAAATTGTGTACAATGTTTAGTTCCTAAGATATATGATAAAAAGTGTATTTTCAAAAAACAGATGGATTTCGGTTTTCCTTACATATTTTTGAAACGGTCAGTTCTAGAGCAATTTAACATGGATTTTCGTTTCTCTCATCCCAAAATACATATATTCTGAGAATTTTATCTTTTTCCGAAATATTAAAAAATATCGCAGTTTTTCCATGCAAATGGTCGGAAATTTTGCGATTTTTTGCCATTTTCAATATTTTTGTTCCCATTTCTGTTCAAGTAATCTCAGGTTAATATAAATTACCACGTTTATAAATAATTTTACGCTGAATCGAATGGTGATATAATAAATTGTGTACAATGTTTAGTTTCTAAGATATATGATAAAAAGTGTATTTTCAAAAAACAGATGGATCTCGGTTTTCCTTACATATTTTTGAAACGGTCAGTTCTAGAGCAATTTAACATGGATTTTCGTTTCTCTCATCCCAAAATACATATATTCTGAGAATTTTATCTTTTTCCGAAATATTAAAAAATATCGCAGTTTTTCCATGCAAATGGTCGGAAATTTTGCAATTTTTTGCCATTTTCAATATTTTTGTTCCCATTTCTGTTCAAGTAATCTCAGGTTAATATAAATTACCACGTTTATAAAGAATTTTACGCTGAATCGAATGGTGATATAATAAATGTGTACAATGTTTAGTTCCTAAGATATATGATAAAAAGTGTATTTTCAAAAAACAGATGGATTTCGGTTTTCCTTACATATTTTTGAAACGGTCAGTTCTAGAGCAATTTAACATGGATTTTCGTTTCTCTCATCCCAAAATACATATATTCTGAGAATTTTATCTTTTTCCGAAATATTAAAAAATATCGCAGTTTTTCCATGCAAATGGTCGGAAATTTTGCGATTTTTTGCCATTTTCAATATTTTTGTTCCCATTTCTGTTCAAGTAATCTCAGGTTAACATAAATTACCACGTTTATAAAGAATTTTACGCTGAATCGAATGGTGATATAATAAATTGTGTACAATGTTTACTTTCTAAGATATATGATAAAAAGTGTATTTTCAAAAAACAGATGGATCTCGGTTTTCCTTACATATTTTTGAAACGGTCAGTTCTAGAGCAATTTAACATGGATTTTCGTTTCTCTCATCCCAAAATACATATATTCTGAGAATTTTATCCATTTCCGAAATATTAAAAAATTTCGCAGTTTTTCCATGCAAATGCTCGGAAATTTTGCGATTTTTTGCCATTTTCAATATTTTTGTTCCCATTTCTATTCAAGTAATCTCAGGTTAATATAAATTACCACGTTTATAAAGAATTTTACGCTGAATCGAATGGCGATATATTAAATTGTGTACAATGTTTAGTTTCTAAGATATATCATAAAAAGTGTATTTTCAAAAAACAGATGGATTTCGGTTTTCCTTACATATTTTTGAAACGGTCAGTTCTAGAGCAATTTAACATGGATTTTCGTTTCTCTCATCCCAAAATACATATATTCTGAGAATTTTATCTTTTTCCGAAATATTAAAAAATATCGCAGTTTTTCCATGCAAATGGTCGGAAATTTTGCGATTTTTTGCCATTTTCAATATTTTTGTTCCCATTTCTGTTCAAGTAATCTCAGGTTAATATAAATTACCACGTTTATAAAGAATTTTACGCTGAATCGAATGGTGATATAATAAATTGTGTACAATGTTTAGTTTCTAAGATATATGATAAAAAGTGTATTTTCAAAAAACAGATGGATCTCGGTTTTCCTTACATATTTTTGAAACGGTCAGTTCTAGAGCAATTTAACATGGATTTTCGTTTCTCTCATCCCAAAATACATATATTCTGAGAATTTTATCCATTTCCGAAATATTAAAAAATCTCGCTGTTTTTCCATGCAAATGGTCGGAAATTTTGCGATTTTTTGCCATTTTCAATATTTTTGTTCCCATTTCTGTTCAAGTAATCTCAGGTTAATATAAATTACCACGTTTATAAAGAATTTTACGCTGAATCGAATGGTGATATAATAAATTGTGTACAATGTTTAGTTTCTAAGATATATGATAAAAAGTGTATTTTCAAAAAACAGATGGATCTCGGTTTTCCTTACATATTTTTGAAACGGTCAGTTCTAGAGCAATTTAACATGGATTTTCGTTTCTCTCATCCCAAAATACATATATTCTGAGAATTTTATCCATTTCCGAAATATTAAAAAATATCGCAGTTTTTCCATGCAAATGCTCGGAAATTTTGCGATTTTTTGCCATTTTCAATATTTTTGTTCCCATTTCTGTTCAAGTAATCTCAGGTTAATATAAATTACCACGTTTATAAAGAATTTTACGCTGAATCGAATGGCGATATATTAAATTGTGTACAATGTTTAGTTTCTAAGATATATAATAAAAAGTGTATTTTCAAAAAACAGATGGATTTCGGTTTTCCTTACATATTTTTGAAACGGTCAGTTCTAGAGCAATTTAACATGGATTTTCGTTTCTCTCATCCCAAAATACATATATTCTGAGAATTTTATCTTTTTCCGAAATATTAAAAAATATCGCAGTTTTTCCATGCAAATGGTCGGAAATTTTGCGATTTTTTGCCATTTTCAATATTTTTGTTCCCATTTCTGTTCAAGTAATCTCAGGTTAATATAAATTACCACGTTTATAAAGAATTTTACGCTGAATCGAATGGTGATATAATAAATTGTGTACAATGTTTAGTTTCTAAGATATATGATAAAAAGTGTATTTTCAAAAAACAGATGGATCTCGGTTTTCCTTACATATTTTTGAAACGGTCAGTTCTAGAGCAATTTAACATGGATTTTCGTTTCTCTCATCCCAAAATACATATATTCTGAGAATTTTATCCATTTCCGAAATATTAAAAAATCTCGCTGTTTTTCCATGCAAATGGTCGGAAATTTTGCGATTTTTTGCCATTTTCAATATTTTTGTTCCCATTTCTGTTCAAGTAATCTCAGGTTAATATAAATTACCACGTTTATAAAGAATTTTACGCTGAATCGAATGGTGATATAATAAATTGTGTACAATGTTTAGTTTCTAAGATATATGATAAAAAGTGTATTTTCAAAAAACAGATGGATCTCGGTTTTCCTTACATA
The DNA here is from genome assembly GCF_030347505.1 of Rhynchophorus ferrugineus. Classification (NCBI taxonomy): domain Eukaryota; kingdom Metazoa; phylum Arthropoda; class Insecta; order Coleoptera; family Curculionidae; genus Rhynchophorus; species Rhynchophorus ferrugineus. The sequence goes on from NW_027472590.1 coordinate 32,502,379, forward strand.
TTTTTGAAACGGTCAGTTCTAGAGCAATTTAACATGGATTTTCGTTTCTCTCATCCCAAAATACGTATATTCTGAGAATTTTATCTTTTTCCGAAATATTAAAAAATATCGCAGTTTTTCCATGCAAATGCTCGGAAATTTTGCGATTTTTTGCCATTTTCAATATTTTCGTTCCCATTTCTGTTCAAGTAATCTCAGGTTAATATAAATTACCACGTTTATAAAGAATTTTACGCTGAATCGAATGGTGATATAATAAATTGTGTACAATATTTAGTTCCTAAGATATATGATAAAAAGTGTATTTTCAAAAAACAGATGGATCTCGGTTTTCCTTACATATTTTTGAAACGGTCAGTTCTAGAGCAATTTAACATGGATTTTCGTTTCTCTCATCCCAAAATACATATATTCTGAGAATTTTATCCATTTCCGAAATATTAAAAAATATCGCAGTTTTTCCATGCAAATGCTCGGAAATTTTGCGATTTTTTGCCATTTTCAATATTTTTGTTCCCATTTCTGTTCAAGTAATCTCAGGTTAATATAAATTACCACGTTTATAAAGAATTTTACGCTGAATCGAATGGTGATATATTAAATTGTGTACAATGTTTAGTTCCTAAGATATATGATAAAAAGTGTATTTTCAAAAAACAGATGGATTTCGGTTTTCCTTACATATTTTTGAAACGGTCAGTTCTAGAGCAATTTAACATGGATTTTCGTTTCTCTCATCCCAAAATACATATATTCTGAGAATTTTATCCATTTCCGAAATATTAAAAAATATCGGAGTTTTTCCATGCAAATGGTCGGAAATTTTGCGATTTTTTGACATTTTCAATATTTTTGTTCCCATTTCTGTTCAAGTAATCTCAGGTTAATATAAATTACCACGTTTATAAAGAATTTTATGCTGAATCGAATGGTGATATAGTAAATTGTGTACAATGTTTAGTTTCTAAGATATATGATAAAAAGTGTATTTTCAAAAAACAGATGGATCTCGGTTTTCCTTACATATTTTTGAAACGGTCAGTTCTAGAGCAATTTAACATGGATTTTCGTTTCTCTCATCCCAAAATACATATATTCTGAGAATTTTATCCATTTCCGAAATATTAAAAAATTTCGCAGTTTTTCCATGCAAATGCTCGGAAATTTTGCGATTTTTTGCCATTTTCAATATTTTTGTTCCCATTTCTGTTCAAGTAATCTCAGGTTAATATAAATTACCACGTTTATAAAGAATTTTACGCTGAATCGAATGGCGATATATTAAATTGTGTACAATGTTTAGTTTCTAAGATATATCATAAAAAGTGTATTTTCAAAAAACAGATGGATTTCGGTTTTCCTTACATATTTTTGAAACGGTCAGTTCTAGAGCAATTTAACATGGATTTTCGTTTCTCTCATCCCAAAATACATATATTCTGAGAATTTTATCTTTTTCCGAAATATTAAAAAATATCGCAGTTTTTCCATGCAAATGCTCGGAAATTTTGCGATTTTTTGCCATTTTCAATATTTTCGTTCCCATTTCTGTTCAAGTAATCTCAGGTTAATATAAATTACCACGTTTATAAAGAATTTTACGCTGAATCGAATGGTGATATAATAAATTGTGTACAATACTTAGTTCCTAAGATATATGATAAAAAGTGTATTTTCAAAAAACAGATGGATCTCGGTTTTCCTTACATATTTTTGAAACGGTCAGTTCTAGAGCAATTTAACATGGATTTTCGTTTCTCTCATCCCAAAATACATATATTCTGAGAATTTTATCCATTTCCGAAATATTAAAAAATATCGCAGTTTTTCCATGCAAATGCTCGGAAATTTTGCGATTTTTTGCCATTTTCAATATTTTTGTTCCCATTTCTGTTCAAGTAATCTCAGGTTAATATAAATTACCACGTTTATAAAGAATTTTACGCTGAATCGAATGGTGATATATTAAATTGTGTACAATGTTTAGTTCCTAAGATATATGATAAAAAGTGTATTTTCAAAAAACAGATGGATTTCGGTTTTCCTTACATATTTTTGAAACGGTCAGTTCTAGAGCAATTTAACATGGATTTTCGTTTCTCTCATCCCAAAATACATATATTCTGAGAATTTTATCCATTTCCGAAATATTAAAAAATATCGGAGTTTTTCCATGCAAATGGTGGGAAATTTTGCGATTTTTTGACATTTTCAATATTTTTGTTCCCATTTCTGTTCAAGTAATCTCAGGTTAATATAAATTACCACGTTTATAAAGAATTTTATGCTGAATCGAATGGTGATATAGTAAATTGTGTACAATGTTTAGTTTCTAAGATATATGATAAAAAGTGTATTTTCAAAAAACAGATGGATCTCGGTTTTCCTTACATATTTTTGAAACGGTCAGTTCTAGAGCAATTTAACATGGATTTTCGTTTCTCTCATCCCAAAATACATATATTCTGAGAATTTTATCCATTTCCGAAATATTAAAAAATTTCGCAGTTTTTCCATGCAAATGCTCGGAAATTTTGCGATTTTTTGCCATTTTCAATATTTTTGTTCCCATTTCTGTTCAAGTAATCTCAGGTTAATATAAATTACCACGTTTATAAAGAATTTTACGCTGAATCGAATGGCGATATATTAAATTGTGTACAATGTTTAGTTTCTAAGATATATCATAAAAAGTGTATTTTCAAAAAACAGATGGATTTCGGTTTTCCTTACATATTTTTGAAACGGTCAGTTCTAGAGCAATTTAACATGGATTTTCGTTTCTCTCATCCCAAAATACATATATTCTGAGAATTTTATCTTTTTCCGAAATATTAAAAAATATCGCAGTTTTTCCATGCAAATGGTCGGAAATTTTGCGATTTTTTGCCATTTTCAATATTTTTGTTCCCATTTCTGTTCAAGTAATCTCAGGTTAATATAAATTACCACGTTTATAAAGAATTTTACGCTGAATCGAATGGTGATATAATAAATTGTGTACAATGTTTAGTTTCTAAGATATATGATAAAAAGTGTATTTTCAAAAAACAGATGGATCTCGGTTTTCCTTACATATTTTTGAAACGGTCAGTTCTAGAGCAATTTAACATGGATTGTCGTTTCTCTCATCCCAAAATACATATATTCTGAGAATTTTATCCATTTCCGAAATATTAAAAAATCTCGCAGTTTTTCCACGCAAATGCTCGGAAATTTTGCGATTTTTTGCCATTTTCAATATTTTTGTTCCCATTTCTGTTCAAGTAATCTCAGGTTAATATAAATTACCACGTTTATAAAGAATTTTACGCTGAATCGAATGGTGATATATTAAATTGTGTACAATGTTTAGTTTCTAAGATATATGATAAAAAGTGTATTTTCAAAAAACAGATGGATTTCGGTTTTCCTTACATATTTTTGAAACGGTCAGTTCTAGAGCAATTTAACATGGATTTTCGTTTCTCTCATCCCAAAATACATATATTCTGAGAATTTTATCCATTTCCGAAATATTAAAAAATCTCGCTGTTTTTCCATGCAAATGGTCGGAAATTTTGCGATTTTTTGCCATTTTCAATATTTTTGTTCCCATTTCTGTTCAAGTAATCTCAGGTTAATATAAATTACCACGTTTATAAAGAATTTTACGCTGAATCGAATGGTGATATAATAAATTGTGTACAATGTTTAGTTTCTAAGATATATGATAAAAAGTGTATTTTCAAAAAACAGATGGATCTCGGTTTTCCTTACATATTTTTGAAACGGTCAGTTCTAGAGCAATTTAACATGGATTTTCGTTTCTCTCATCCCAAAATACGTATATTCTGAGAATTTTATCTTTTTCCGAAATATTAAAAAATATCGCAGTTTTTCCATGCAAATGCTCGGAAATTTTGCGATTTTTTGCCATTTTCAATATTTTCGTTCCCATTTCTGTTCAAGTAATCTCAGGTTAATATAAATTACCACGTTTATAAAGAATTTTACGCTGAATCGAATGGTGATATAATAAATTGTGTACAATATTTAGTTCCTAAGATATATGATAAAAAGTGTATTTTCAAAAAACAGATGGATCTCGGTTTTCCTTACATATTTTTGAAACGGTCAGTTCTAGAGCAATTTAACATGGATTTTCGTTTCTCTCATCCCAAAATACATATATTCTGAGAATTTTATCCATTTCCGAAATATTAAAAAATATCGCAGTTTTTCCATGCAAATGCTCGGAAATTTTGCGATTTTTTGCCATTTTCAATATTTTTGTTCCCATTTCTGTTCAAGTAATCTCAGGTTAATATAAATTACCACGTTTATAAAGAATTTTACGCTGAATCGAATGGTGATATATTAAATTGTGTACAATGTTTAGTTCCTAAGATATATGATAAAAAGTGTATTTTCAAAAAACAGATGGATTTCGGTTTTCCTTACATATTTTTGAAACGGTCAGTTCTAGAGCAATTTAACATGGATTTTCGTTTCTCTCATCCCAAAATACATATATTCTGAGAATTTTATCCATTTCCGAAATATTAAAAAATATCGGAGTTTTTCCATGCAAATGGTCGGAAATTTTGCGATTTTTTGACATTTTCAATATTTTTGTTCCCATTTCTGTTCAAGTAATCTCAGGTTAATATAAATTACCACGTTTATAAAGAATTTTATGCTGAATCGAATGGTGATATAGTAAATTGTGTACAATGTTTAGTTTCTAAGATATATGATAAAAAGTGTATTTTCAAAAAACAGATGGATCTCGGTTTTCCTTACATATTTTTGAAACGGTCAGTTCTAGAGCAATTTAACATGGATTTTCGTTTCTCTCATCCCAAAATACATATATTCTGAGAATTTTATCCATTTCCGAAATATTAAAAAATTTCGCAGTTTTTCCATGCAAATGCTCGGAAATTTTGCGATTTTTTGCCATTTTCAATATTTTTGTTCCCATTTCTGTTCAAGTAATCTCAGGTTAATATAAATTACCACGTTTATAAAGAATTTTACGCTGAATCGAATGGCGATATATTAAATTGTGTACAATGTTTAGTTTCTAAGATATATCATAAAAAGTGTATTTTCAAAAAACAGATGGATTTCGGTTTTCCTTACATATTTTTGAAACGGTCAGTTCTAGAGCAATTTAACATGGATTTTCGTTTCTCTCATCCCAAAATACATATATTCTGAGAATTTTATCTTTTTCCGAAATATTAAAAAATATCGCAGTTTTTCCATGCAAATGCTCGGAAATTTTGCGATTTTTTGCCATTTTCAATATTTTCGTTCCCATTTCTGTTCAAGTAATCTCAGGTTAATATAAATTACCACGTTTATAAAGAATTTTACGCTGAATCGAATGGTGATATAATAAATTGTGTACAATATTTAGTTCCTAAGATATATGATAAAAAGTGTATTTTCAAAAAACAGATGGATCTCGGTTTTCCTTACATATTTTTGAAACGGTCAGTTCTAGAGCAATTTAACATGGATTTTCGTTTCTCTCATCCCAAAATACATATATTCTGAGAATTTTATCCATTTCCGAAATATTAAAAAATATCGCAGTTTTTCCATGCAAATGCTCGGAAATTTTGCGATTTTTTGCCATTTTCAATATTTTTGTTCCCATTTCTGTTCAAGTAATCTCAGGTTAATATAAATTACCACGTTTATAAAGAATTTTACGCTGAATCGAATGGTGATATATTAAATTGTGTACAATGTTTAATTCCTAAGATATATGATAAAAAGTGTATTTTCAAAAAACAGATGGATTTCGGTTTTCCTTACATATTTTTGAAACGGTCAGTTCTAGAGCAATTTAACATGGATTTTCGTTTCTCTCATCCCAAAATACATATATTCTGAGAATTTTATCCATTTCCGAAATATTAAAAAATATCGGAGTTTTTCCATGCAAATGGTGGGAAATTTTGCGATTTTTTGACATTTTCAATATTTTTGTTCCCATTTCTGTTCAAGTAATCTCAGGTTAATATAAATTACCACGTTTATAAAGAATTTTATGCTGAATCGAATGGTGATATAGTAAATTGTGTACAATGTTTAGTTTCTAAGATATATGATAAAAAGTGTATTTTCAAAAAACAGATGGATCTCGGTTTTCCTTACATATTTTTGAAACGGTCAGTTCTAGAGCAATTTAACATGGATTTTCGTTTCTCTCATCCCAAAATACATATATTCTGAGAATTTTATCCATTTCCGAAATATTAAAAAATTTCGCAGTTTTTCCATGCAAATGCTCGGAAATTTTGCGATTTTTTGCCATTTTCAATATTTTTGTTCCCATTTCTGTTCAAGTAATCTCAGGTTAATATAAATTACCACGTTTATAAAGAATTTTACGCTGAATCGAATGGCGATATATTAAATTGTGTACAATGTTTAGTTTCTAAGATATATCATAAAAAGTGTATTTTCAAAAAACAGATGGATTTCGGTTTTCCTTACATATTTTTGAAACGGTCAGTTCTAGAGCAATTTAACATGGATTTTCGTTTCTCTCATCCCAAAATACATATATTCTGAGAATTTTATCTTTTTCCGAAATATTAAAAAATATCGCAGTTTTTCCATGCAAATGGTCGGAAATTTTGCGATTTTTTGCCATTTTCAATATTTTTGTTCCCATTTCTGTTCAAGTAATCTCAGGTTAATATAAATTACCACGTTTATAAAGAATTTTACGCTGAATCGAATGGTGATATAATAAATTGTGTACAATGTTTAGTTTCTAAGATATATGATAAAAAGTGTATTTTCAAAAAACAGATGGATCTCGGTTTTCCTTACATATTTTTGAAACGGTCAGTTCTAGAGCAATTTAACATGGATTGTCGTTTCTCTCATCCCAAAATACATATATTCTGAGAATTTTATCCATTTCCGAAATATTAAAAAATCTCGCAGTTTTTCCACGCAAATGCTCGGAAATTTTGCGATTTTTTTGCCATTTTCAATATTTTTGTTCCCATTTCTGTTCAAGTAATCTCAGGTTAATATAAATTACCACGTTTATAAAGAATTTTACGCTGAATCGAATGGTGATATATTAAATTGTGTACAATGTTTAGTTTCTAAGATATATGATAAAAAGTGTATTTTCAAAAAACAGATGGATTTCGGTTTTCCTTACATATTTTTGAAACGGTCAGTTCTAGAGCAATTTAACATGGATTTTCGTTTCTCTCATCCCAAAATACATATATTCTGAGAATTTTATCTTTTTCTGAAATATTAAAAAATATCGCAGTTTTTCCATGCAAATGGTCGGAAATTTTGCGATTTTTTGCCATTTTCAATATTTTTGTTCCCATTTCTGTTCAAGTAATCTCAGGTTAATATAAATTACCACGTTTATAAAGAATTTTACGCTGAATCGAATGGTGATATAATAAATTGTGTACAATGTTTAGTTTCTAAGATATATGATAAAAAGTGTATTTTCAAAAAACAGATGGATCTCGGTTTTCCTTACATATTTTTGAAACGGTCAGTTCTAGAGCAATTTAACATGGATTTTCGTTTCTCTCATCCCAAAATACATATATTCTGAGAATTTTATCTTTTTCCGAAATATTAAAAAATATCGCAGTTTTTCCATGCAAATGGTCGGAAATTTTGCGATTTTTTGCCATTTTCAATATTTTTGTTCCCATTTCTGTTCAAGTAATCTCAGGTTAATATAAATTACCACGTTTATAAAGAATTTTACGCTGAATCGAATGGTGATATTATAAATTGTGTACAATGTTTAGTTCCTAAGATATATGATAAAAAGTGTATTTTCAAAAAACAGATGGATCTCGGTTTTCCTTACATATTTTTGAAACGGTCAGTTCTAGAGCAATTTAACATGGATTTTCGTTTCTCTCATCCCAAAATACATATATTCTGAGAATTTTATCCATTTCCGAAATATTAAAAAATATCGCAGTTTTTCCATGCAAATGGTCGGAAATTTTGCGATTTTTTGCCATTTTCTTCAATATTTTTGTTCCCATTTCTGTTCAAGTAATCTCAGGTTAATATAAATTACCACGTTTATAAAGAATTTTACGCTGAATCGAATGGTGATATAATAAATTGTGTACAATGTTTAGTTTCTATGATATATGATAAAAAGTGTATTTTCAAAAAACAGATGGATCTCGGTTTTCCTTACATATTTTTAAAACGGTCAGTTCTAGAGCAATTTAACATGGATTTTCGTTTCTCTCATCCCAAAATACATATATTCTGAGAATTTTATCCATTTCCGAAATATTAAAAAATTTCGCAGTTTTTCCATGCAAATGCTCGGAAATTTTGCGATTTTTTGCCATTTTCAATATTTTTGTTCCCATTTCTGTTCAAGTAATCTCAGGTTAATATAAATTACCACGTTTATAAAGAATTTTACGCTGAATCGAATGGTGATATATTAAATTGTGTACAATGTTTAGTTCCTAAGATATATGATAAAAAGTGTATTTTCAAAAAACAGATGGATTTCGGTTTTCCTTACATATTTTTGAAACGGTCAGTTCTAGAGCAATTTAACATGGATTTTCGTTTCTCTCATCCCAAAATACATATATTCTGAGAATTTTATCTTTTTCCGAAATATTAAAAAATATCGCAGTTTTTCCATGCAAATGGTCGGAAATTTTGCAATTTTTTGCCATTTTCAATATTTTTGTTCCCATTTCTGTTCAAGTAATTTCAGGTTAATATAAATTACCACGTTTATAAAGAATTTTACGCTGAATCGAATGGTGATATAATAAATTGCGTACAATGTTTAGTTTCTAAGATATATGATAAAAAGTGTATTTTCAAAAAACAGATGGATCTCGGTTTTCCTTACATATTTTTGAAACGGTCAGTTCTAGAGCAATTTAACATGGATTTTCGTTTCTCTCATCCCAAAATACATATATTCTGAGAATTTTATCCATTTCCGAAATATTAAAAAATTTCGCAGTTTTTCCATGCAAATGCTCGGAAATTTTGCGATTTTTTGCCATTTTCAATATTTTTGTTCCCATTTCTGTTCAAGTAATCTCAGGTTAATATAAATTACCACGTTTATAAAGAATTTTACGCTGAATCGAATGGTGATATAATAAATTGTGTACAATGTTTAGTTTCTAAGATATATGATAAAAAGTGTATTTTCAAAAAACAGATGGATCTCGGTTTTCCTTACATATTTTTGAAACGGTCAGTTCTAGAGCAATTTAACATGGATTTTCGTTTCTCTCATCCCAAAATACATATATTCTGAGAATTTTATCCATTTCCGAAATATTAAAAAATTTCGCAGTTTTTCCATGCAAATGCTCGGAAATTTTGCGATTTTTTGCCATTTTCAATATTTTTGTTCCCATTTCTGTTCAAGTAATCTCAGGTTAATATAAATTACCACGTTTATAAAGAATTTTACGCTGAATCGACTGGCGATATATTAAATTGTGTACAATGTTTAGTTTCTAAGATATATAATAAAAAGTGTATTTTCAAAAAACAGATGGATTTCGGTTTTCCTTACATATTTTTGAAACGGTCAGTTCTAGAGCAATTTAACATGGATTTTCGTTTCTCTCATCCCAAAATACATATATTCTGAGAATTTTATCTTTTTCCGAAATATTAAAAAATATCGCAGTTTTTCCATGCAAATGGTCGGAAATTTTGCAATTTTTTGCCATTTTCAATATTTTTGTTCCCATTTCTGTTCAAGTAATCTCAGGTTAATATAAATTACCACGTTTATAAAGAATTTTACGCTGAATCGAATGGTGATATATTAAATTGTGTACAATGTTTAGTTCCTAAGATATATGATAAAAAGTGTATTTTCAAAAAACAGATGGATTTCGGTTTTCCTTACATATTTTTGAAACGGTCAGTTCTAGAGCAATTTAACATGGATTTTCGTTTCTCTCATCCCAAAATACATATATTCTGAGAATTTTATCTTTTTCCGAAATATTAAAAAATATCGCAGTTTTTCCATGCAAATGGTCGGAAATTTTGCAATTTTTTGCCATTTTCAATATTTTTGTTCCCATTTCTGTTCAAGTAATCTCAGGTTAATATAAATTACCACGTTTATAAAGAATTTTACGCTGAATCGAATGGTGATATAATAAATTGTGTACAATGTTTAGTTTCTAAGATATATGATAAAAAGTGTATTTTCAAAAAACAGATGGATCTCGGTTTTCCTTACATATTTTTGAAACGGTCAGTTCTAGAGCGATTTAACATGGATTTTCGTTTCTCTCATCCCAAAATACATATATTCTGAGAATTTTATCCATTTCCGAAATATTAAAAAATCTCGCAGTTTTTCCATGCAAATGCTCGGAAATTTTGCGATTTTTTGCCATTTTCAATATTTTTGTTCCCATTTCTGTTCAAGTAATCTCAGGTTAAAATAAATTACCACGTTTATAAAGAATTTTACGCTGAATCGAATGGTGATACAATAAATTGTGTACAATGTTTAGTTTCTAAGATATATGATAAAAAGTGTATTTTCAAAAAACAGATGGATCTCGGTTTTCCTTACATATTTTTGAAGCGGTCAGTTCTAGAGCAATTTAACATGGATTTTCGTTTCTCTCATCCCAAAATACATATATTCTGAGAATTTTATCCATTTCCGAAATATTAAAAAATATCGCAGTTTTTCCATGCAAATGCTCGGAAATTTTGCGATTTTTTGCCATTTTCAATATTTTTGTTCCCATTTCTGTTCAAGTAATCTCAGATTAATATAAATTACCACCTTTATAAAGAATTTTACGCTGAATCGAATGGTGATATAATAAATTGTGTACAATGTTTAGTTTCTAAGATATATGATAAAAAGTGTATTTTCAAAAAACAGATGGATCTCGGTTTTCCTTACATATTTTTGAAACGGTCAGTTCTAGAGCAATTTAACATGGATTTTCGTTTCTCTCATCCCAAAATACATATATTCTGAGAACTTTATCTTTTTCCGAAATATTAAAAAATATCGCAGTTTTTCCATGAAAATGGTCGGAAATTTTGCGATTTTTTGCCATTTTCAATATTTTTGTTCCCATTTCTGTTCAAGTAATCTCAGGTTAATATAAATTACCACGTTTATAAAGAATTTTACGCTGAATCGAATGGTGATATAATAAATTGTGTACAATGTTTAGTTCCTAAGATATATGATAAAAAGTGTATTTTCAAAAAACAGACGGATCTCGGTTTTCCTTACATATTTTTGAAACGGTCAGTTCTAGAGCAATTTAACATGGATTTTCGTTTCTCTCATCCCAAAATACATATATTCTGAGAATTTTATCCATTTCCGAAATATTAAAAAATATCGCAGTTTTTCCATGCAAATGCTCGGAAATTTTGCGATTTTTTGCCATTTTCAATATTTTTGTTCCCATTTCTGTTCAGGTAATCTCAGGTTAATATAAATTACCACGTTTATAAAGAATTTTACGCTGAATCGAATGGTGATATATTAAATTGTGTACAATGTTTAGTTTCTAAGATATATGATAAAAAGTGTATTTTCAAAAAACAGATGGATTTCGGTTTTCCTTACATATTTTTGAAACGGTCAGTTCTAGAGCAATTTAACATGGATTTTCGTTTCTCTCATCCCAAAATACATATATTCTGAGAATTTTATCTTTTTCCGAAATATTAAAAAATATCGCAGTTTTTCCATGCAAATGGTCGGAAATTTTGCGATTTTTTGCCATTTTCAATATTTTTGTTCCCATTTCTGTTCAAGTAATCTCAGGTTAATATAAATTACCACGTTTATAAAGAATTTTACGCTGAATCGAATGGTGATATAATAAATTGTGTACAATGTTTAGTTTCTAAGATATATGATAAAAAGTGTATTTTCAAAAAACAGATGGATCTCGGTTTTCCTTACATATTTTTGAAGCGGTCAGTTCTAGAGCAATTTAACATGGATTTTCGTTTCTCTCATCCCAAAATACATATATTCTGAGAATTTTATCCATTTCCGAAATATTAAAAAATATCGCAGTTTTTCCATGCAAATGCTCGGAAATTTTGCGATTTTTTGCCATTTTCAATATTTTTGTTCCCATTTCTGTTCAAGTAATCTCAGGTTAATATAAATTACCACGTTTATAAAGAATTTTACGCTGAATCGAATGGTGATATAATAAATTGTGTACAATGTTTAGTTCCTAAGATATATGATAAAAAGTGTATTTTCAAAAAACAGATGGATCTCGGTTTTCCTTACATATTTTTGAAACGGTCAATTCTAGAGCAATTTAACATGGATTTTCGTTTCTCTCATCCCAAAATACATATATTCTGAGAATTTTATCCATTTCCGAAATATTAAAAAATATCGCAGTTTTTCCATGCAAATGCTCGGAAATTTTGCGATTTTTTGCCATTTTCAATATTTTTGTTCCCTTTTCTGTTCAAGTAATCTCAGGTTAATATAAATTACCACGTTTATAAAGAATTTTACGCTGAATCGAATGGTGATATATTAAATTGTGTACAATGTTTAGTTTCTAAGATATATGATAAAAAGTGTATTTTCAAAAAACAGATGGATTTCGGTTTTCCTTACATATTTTTGAAACGGTCAGTTCTAGAGCAATTTAACATGGATTTTCGTTTCTCTCATCCCAAAATGCATATATTCTGAGAATTTTATCTTTTTCCGAAATATTAAAAAATATCGCAGTTTTTCCATGCAAATGGTCGGAAATTTTGCGATTTTCTGCCATTTTCAATATTTTTGTTCCCATTTCTGTTCAAGTAATCTCAGGTTAATATAAATTACCACGTTTATAAAGAATTTTACGCTGAATCGAATGGTGATATAATAAATTGTGTACAATGTTTAGTTACTAAGATATATGATAAAAAGTGTATTTTCAAAAAACAGATGGATCTCGGTTTTCCTTACATATTTTTGAAACGGTCAGTTCTAGAGCAATTTAACATGGATTTTCGTTTCTCTCATCCCAAAATACATATATTCTGAGAATTTTATCCATTTCCGATATATTAAAATATCTCGCAGTTTTTCCATGCAAATGCTCGGAAATTTTGCGATTTTTTGCCATTTTCAATATCTTTGTTCCCATTTCTGTTCAAGTAATCTCAGGTTAATATAAATTACCACGTTTATAAAGAATTTTACGCTGAATCGAATGGTGATATAATAAATTGTGTACAATGTTTAGTTTCTAAGATATATGATAAGAAGTGTATTTTCAAAAAACAGATGGATCTCGGTTTCCCTTACATATTTTTGAAACGGTCAGTTCTAGAGCAATTTAACATGGATTTTCGTTTCTCTCATCCCAAAATACATATATTCTGAGAATTTTATCTTTTTCCGAAATATTAAAAAATATCGCAGTTTTTCCATGCAAATGCTCGGAAATTTTGCGATTTTTTGCCATTTTCAATATTTTTGTTCCCATTTCTGTTCAAGTAATCTCAGGTTAATATAAATTACCACGTTTATAAAGAATTTTACGCTGAATCGAATGGTGATATAATAAATTGTGTACAATGTTTAGTTACTAAGATATATGATAAAAAGTGTATTTTCAAAAAACAGATGGATCTCGGTTTTCCTTACATATTTTTGAAACGGTCAGTTCTAGAGCAATTTAACATGGATTTTCGTTTCTCTCATCCCAAAATACATATATTCTGAGAATTTTATCCATTTCCGATATATTAAAATATCTCGCAGTTTTTCCATGCAAATGCTCGGAAATTTTGCGATTTTTTGCCATTTTCAATATCTTTGTTCCCATTTCTGTTCAAGTAATCTCAGGTTAATATAAATTACCACGTTTATAAAGAATTTTACGCTGAATCGAATGGTGATATAATAAATTGTGTACAATGTTTAGTTTCTAAGATATATGATAAAAAGTGTATTTTCAAAAAACAGATGGATCTCGGTTTTCCTTACATATTTTTGAAACGGTAAGTTCTAGAGCAATTTAACATGGATTTTCGTTTCTCTCATCCCAAAATACATATATTCTGAGAATTTTATCCATTTCCGAAATATTAAAAAATCTCGCAGTTTTTCCATGCAAATGCTCGGAAATTTTGCGATTTTTTGCCATTTTCAATATTTTTGTTCCCATTTCTGTTCAAGTAATCTCAGGTTAATATAAATTACCACGTTTATAAAGAATTTTACGCTGAATCGAATGGTGATATATTAAATTGTGTACAATGTTTAGTTTCTAAGATATATGATAAAAAGTGTATTTTCAAAAAACAGATGGATTTCGGTTTTCCTTACATATTTTTGAAACGGTGAGTTCTAGAGCAATTTAACATGGATTTTCGTTTCTCTCATCCCAAAATACATATATTCTGAGAATTTTATCTTTTTCCGAAATATTAAAAAATATCGCAGTTTTTCCATGCAAATGGTCGGAAATTTTGCGATTTTTTGCCATTTTCAATATTTTTGTTCCCATTTCTGTTCAAGTAATCTCAGGTTAATATAAATTACCACGTTTATAAAGAATTTTACGCTGAATCGAATGGTGATATAATAAATTGTGTACAATGTTTAGTTTCTAAGATATATGATAAAAAGTGTATTTTCAAAAAACAGATGGATCTCGGTTTTCCTTACATATTTTTGAAACGGTCAGTTCTAGAGCAATTTAACATGGATTTTCGTTTCTCTCATCCCAAAATACATATATTCTGAGAATTTTATCCATTTCCGAAATATTAAAAAATATCGCAGTTTTTCCATGCAAATGCTCGGAAATTTTGCGATTTTTTGCCATTTTCAATATTTTTGTTCCCATTTCTATTCAAGTAATCTCAGGTTAATATAAATTACCACGTTTATAAAGAATTTTACGCTGAATCGAATGGTGATATATTAAATTGTGTACAATGTTTAGTTCCTAAGATATATGATAAAAAGTGTATTTTCAAAAAACAGATGGATTTCGGTTTTTCTTACATATTTTTGAAACGGTCAGTTCTAGAGCAATTTAACATGGATTTTCGTTTCTCTCATCCCAAAATACATATATTCTGAGAATTTTATCCATTTCCGAAATATTAAAAAATATCGCAGTTTTTCCATGCAAATGCTCGGAAATTTTGCGATTTTTTGCCATTTTCAATATTTTTGTTCCCATTTCTGTTCAAGTAATCTCAGGTTAATATAAATTACCACGTTTATAAAGAATTTTACGCTGAATCGAATGGTGATATAATAAATTGTGTACAATGTTTAGTTTCTAAGATATATGATAAAAAGTGTATTTTCAAAAAACAGATGGATCTCGGTTTCCCTTACATATTTTTGAAACGGTCAGTTCTAGAGCAATTTAACATGGATTTTCGTTTCTCTCATCCCAAAATACATATATTCTGAGAATTTTATCTTTTTCCGAAATATTAAAAAATATCGCAGTTTTTCCATGCAAATGGTCGGAAATTTTGCGATTTTTTGCCATTTTCAATATTTTTGTTCCCATTTCTGTTCAAGTAATCTCAGGTTAATATAAATTACCACGTTTATAAAGAATTTTACGCTGAATCGAATGGTGATATAATAAATTGTGTACAATGTTTAGTTTCTAAGATATATGATAAAAAGTGTATTTTCAAAAAACAGATGGATCTCGGTTTTCCTTACATATTTTTGAAGCGGTCAGTTCTAGAGCAATTTAACATGGATTTTCGTTTCTCTCATCCCAAAATACATATATTCTGAGAATTTTATCCATTTCCGAAATATTAAAAAATATCGCAGTTTTTCCATGCAAATGCTCGGAAATTTTGCGATTTTTTGCCATTTTCAATATTTTTGTTCCCATTTCTGTTCAAGTAATCTCAGGTTAATATAAATTACCACGTTTATAAAGAATTTTACGCTGAATCGAATGGTGATATAATAAATTGTGTACAATGTTTAGTTCCTAAGATATATGATAAAAAGTGTATTTTCAAAAAACAGATGGATCTCGGTTTTCCTTACATATTTTTGAAACGGTCAATTCTAGAGCAATTTAACATGGATTTTCGTTTCTCTCATCCCAAAATACATATATTCTGAGAATTTTATCCATTTCCGAAATATTAAAAAATATCGCAGTTTTTCCATGCAAATGCTCGGAAATTTTGCGATTTTTTGCCATTTTCAATATTTTTGTTCCCTTTTCTGTTCAAGTAATCTCAGGTTAATATAAATTACCACGTTTATAAAGAATTTTACGCTGAATCGAATGGTGATATATTAAATTGTGTACAATGTTTAGTTTCTAAGATATATGATAAAAAGTGTATTTTCAAAAAACAGATGGATTTCGGTTTTCCTTACATATTTTTGAAACGGTCAGTTCTAGAGCAATTTAACATGGATTTTCGTTTCTCTCATCCCAAAATACATATATTCTGAGAATTTTATCTTTTTCCGAAATATTAAAAAATATCGCAGTTTTTCCATGCAAATGGTCGGAAATTTTGCGATTTTCTGCCATTTTCAATATTTTTGTTCCCATTTCTGTTCAAGTAATCTCAGGTTAATATAAATTACCACGTTTATAAAGAATTTTACGCTGAATCGAATGGTGATATAATAAATTGTGTACAATGTTTAGTTACTAAGATATATGATAAAAAGTGTATTTTCAAAAAACAGATGGATCTCGGTTTTCCTTACATATTTTTGAAACGGTCAGTTCTAGAGCAATTTAACATGGATTTTCGTTTCTCTCATCCCAAAATACATATATTCTGAGAATTTTATCCATTTCCGATATATTAAAATATCTCGCAGTTTTTCCATGCAAATGCTCGGAAATTTTGCGATTTTTTGCCATTTTCAATATCTTTGTTCCCATTTCTGTTCAAGTAATCTCAGGTTAATATAAATTACCACGTTTATAAAGAATTTTACGCTGAATCGAATGGTGATATAATAAATTGTGTACAATGTTTAGTTTCTAAGATATATGATAAAAAGTGTATTTTCAAAAAACAGATGGATCTCGGTTTCCCTTACATATTTTTGAAACGGTCAGTTCTAGAGCAATTTAACATGGATTTTCGTTTCTCTCATCCCAAAATACATATATTCTGAGAATTTTATCTTTTTCCGAAATATTAAAAAATATCGCAGTTTTTCCATGCAAATGCTCGGAAATTTTGCGATTTTTTGCCATTTTCAATATTTTTGTTCCCATTTCTGTTCAAGTAATCTCAGGTTAATATAAATTACCACGTTTATAAAGAATTTTACGCTGAATCGAATGGTGATATAATAAATTGTGTACAATGTTTAGTTACTAAGATATATGATAAAAAGTGTATTTTCAAAAAACAGATGGATCTCGGTTTTCCTTACATATTTTTGAAACGGTCAGTTCTAGAGCAATTTAACATGGATTTTCGTTTCTCTCATCCCAAAATACATATATTCTGAGAATTTTATCCATTTCCGATATATTAAAATATCTCGCAGTTTTTCCATGCAAATGCTCGGAAATTTTGCGATTTTTTGCCATTTTCAATATCTTTGTTCCCATTTCTGTTCAAGTAATCTCAGGTTAATATAAATTACCACGTTTATAAAGAATTTTACGCTGAATCGAATGGTGATATAATAAATTGTGTACAATGTTTAGTTTCTAAGATATATGATAAAAAGTGTATTTTCAAAAAACAGATGGATCTCGGTTTTCCTTACATATTTTTGAAACGGTAAGTTCTAGAGCAATTTAACATGGATTTTCGTTTCTCTCATCCCAAAATACATATATTCTGAGAATTTTATCCATTTCCGAAATATTAAAAAATCTCGCAGTTTTTCCATGCAAATGCTCGGAAATTTTGCGATTTTTTGCCATTTTCAATATTTTTGTTCCCATTTCTGTTCAAGTAATCTCAGGTTAATATAAATTACCACGTTTATAAAGAATTTTACGCTGAATCGAATGGTGATATATTAAATTGTGTACAATGTTTAGTTTCTAAGATATATGATAAAAAGTGTATTTTCAAAAAACAGATGGATTTCGGTTTTCCTTACATATTTTTGAAACGGTGAGTTCTAGAGCAATTTAACATGGATTTTCGTTTCTCTCATCCCAAAATACATATATTCTGAGAATTTTATCTTTTTCCGAAATATTAAAAAATATCGCAGTTTTTCCATGCAAATGGTCGGAAATTTTGCGATTTTTTGCCATTTTCAATATTTTTGTTCCCATTTCTGTTCAAGTAATCTCAGGTTAATATAAATTACCACGTTTATAAAGAATTTTACGCTGAATCGAATGGTGATATAATAAATTGTGTACAATGTTTAGTTTCTAAGATATATGATAAAAAGTGTATTTTCAAAAAACAGATGGATCTCGGTTTTCCTTACATATTTTTGAAACGGTCAGTTCTAGAGCAATTTAACATGGATTTTCGTTTCTCTCATCCCAAAATACATATATTCTGAGAATTTTATCCATTTCCGAAATATTAAAAAATATCGCAGTTTTTCCATGCAAATGCTCGGAAATTTTGCGATTTTTTGCCATTTTCAATATTTTTGTTCCCATTTCTATTCAAGTAATCTCAGGTTAATATAAATTACCACGTTTATAAAGAATTTTACGCTGAATCGAATGGTGATATATTAAATTGTGTACAATGTTTAGTTCCTAAGATATATGATAAAAAGTGTATTTTCAAAAAACAGATGGATTTCGGTTTTTCTTACATATTTTTGAAACGGTCAGTTCTAGAGCAATTTAACATGGATTTTCGTTTCTCTCATCCCAAAATACATATATTCTGAGAATTTTATCCATTTCCGAAATATTAAAAAATATCGCAGTTTTTCCATGCAAATGCTCGGAAATTTTGCGATTTTTTGCCATTTTCAATATTTTTGTTCCCATTTCTGTTCAAGTAATCTCAGGTTAATATAAATTACCACGTTTATAAAGAATTTTACGCTGAATCGAATGGTGATATAATAAATTGTGTACAATGTTTAGTTTCTAAGATATATGATAAAAAGTGTATTTTCAAAAAACAGATGGATCTCGGTTTCCCTTACATATTTTTGAAACGGTCAGTTCTAGAGCAATTTAACATGGATTTTCGTTTCTCTCATCCCAAAATACATATATTCTGAGAATTTTATCTTTTTCCGAAATATTAAAAAATATCGCAGTTTTTCCATGCAAATGGTCGGAAATTTTGCGATTTTTTGCCATTTTCAATATTTTTGTTCCCATTTCTGTTCAAGTAATCTCAGGTTAATATAAATTACCACGTTTATAAAGAATTTTACGCTGAATCGAATGGTGATATAATAAATTGTGTACAATGTTTAGTTTCTAAGATATATGATAAAAAGTGTATTTTCAAAAAACAGATGGATCTCGGTTTTCCTTACATATTTTTGAAGCGGTCAGTTCTAGAGCAATTTAACATGGATTTTCGTTTCTCTCATCCCAAAATACATATATTCTGAGAATTTTATCCATTTCCGAAATATTAAAAAATATCGCAGTTTTTCCATGCAAATGCTCGGAAATTTTGCGATTTTTTGCCATTTTCAATATTTTTGTTCCCATTTCTGTTCAAGTAATCTCAGGTTAATATAAATTACCACGTTTATAAAGAATTTTACGCTGAATCGAATGGTGATATAATAAATTGTGTACAATGTTTAGTTCCTAAGATATATGATAAAAAGTGTATTTTCAAAAAACAGATGGATCTCGGTTTTCCTTACATATTTTTGAAACGGTCAATTCTAGAGCAATTTAACATGGATTTTCGTTTCTCTCATCCCAAAATACATATATTCTGAGAATTTTATCCATTTCCGAAATATTAAAAAATATCGCAGTTTTTCCATGCAAATGCTCGGAAATTTTGCGATTTTTTGCCATTTTCAATATTTTTGTTCCCTTTTCTGTTCAAGTAATCTCAGGTTAACATAAATTACCACGTTTATAAAGAATTTTACGCTGAATCGAATGGTGATATATTAAATTGTGTACAATGTTTAGTTTCTAAGATATATGATAAAAAGTGTATTTTCAAAAAACAGATGGATTTCGGTTTTCCTTACATATTTTTGAAACGGTCAGTTCTAGAGCAATTTAACATGGATTTTCGTTTCTCTCATCCCAAAATACATATATTCTGAGAATTTTATCTTTTTCCGAAATATTAAAAAATATCGCAGTTTTTCCATGCAAATGGTCGGAAATTTTGCGATTTTCTGCCATTTTCAATATTTTTGTTCCCATTTCTGTTCAAGTAATCTCAGGTTAATATAAATTACCACGTTTATAAAGAATTTTACGCTGAATCGAATGGTGATATAATAAATTGTGTACAATGTTTAGTTACTAAGATATATGATAAAAAGTGTATTTTCAAAAAACAGATGGATCTCGGTTTTCCTTACATATTTTTGAAACGGTCAGTTCTAGAGCAATTTAACATGGATTTTCGTTTCTCTCATCCCAAAATACATATATTCTGAGAATTTTATCCATTTCCGATATATTAAAATATCTCGCAGTTTTTCCATGCAAATGCTCGGAAATTTTGCGATTTTTTGCCATTTTCAATATCTTTGTTCCCATTTCTGTTCAAGTAATCTCAGGTTAATATAAATTACCACGTTTATAAAGAATTTTACGCTGAATCGAATGGTGATATAATAAATTGTGTACAATGTTTAGTTTCTAAGATATATGATAAAAAGTGTATTTTCAAAAAACAGATGGATCTCGGTTTCCCTTACATATTTTTGAAACGGTCAGTTCTAGAGCAATTTAACATGGATTTTCGTTTCTCTCATCCCAAAATACATATATTCTGAGAATTTTATCTTTTTCCGAAATATTAAAAAATATCGCAGTTTTTCCATGCAAATGCTCGGAAATTTTGCGATTTTTTGCCATTTTCAATATTTTTGTTCCCATTTCTGTTCAAGTAATCTCAGGTTAATATAAATTACCACGTTTATAAAGAATTTTACGCTGAATCGAATGGTGATATAATAAATTGTGTACAATGTTTAGTTACTAAGATATATGATAAAAAGTGTATTTTCAAAAAACAGATGGATCTCGGTTTTCCTTACATATTTTTGAAACGGTCAGTTCTAGAGCAATTTAACATGGATTTTCGTTTCTCTCATCCCAAAATACATATATTCTGAGAATTTTATCCATTTCCGATATATTAAAATATCTCGCAGTTTTTCCATGCAAATGCTCGGAAATTTTGCGATTTTTTGCCATTTTCAATATCTTTGTTCCCATTTCTGTTCAAGTAATCTCAGGTTAATATAAATTACCACGTTTATAAAGAATTTTACGCTGAATCGAATGGTGATATAATAAATTGTGTACAATGTTTAGTTTCTAAGATATATGATAAAAAGTGTATTTTCAAAAAACAGATGGATCTCGGTTTTCCTTACATATTTTTGAAACGGTAAGTTCTAGAGCAATTTAACATGGATTTTCGTTTCTCTCATCCCAAAATACATATATTCTGAGAATTTTATCCATTTCCGAAATATTAAAAAATCTCGCAGTTTTTCCATGCAAATGCTCGGAAATTTTGCGATTTTTTGCCATTTTCAATATTTTTGTTCCCATTTCTGTTCAAGTAATCTCAGGTTAATATAAATTACCACGTTTATAAAGAATTTTACGCTGAATCGAATGGTGATATATTAAATTGTGTACAATGTTTAGTTTCTAAGATATATGATAAAAAGTGTATTTTCAAAAAACAGATGGATTTCGGTTTTCCTTACATATTTTTGAAACGGTGAGTTCTAGAGCAATTTAACATGGATTTTCGTTTCTCTCATCCCAAAATACATATATTCTGAGAATTTTATCTTTTTCCGAAATATTAAAAAATATCGCAGTTTTTCCATGCAAATGGTCGGAAATTTTGCGATTTTTTGCCATTTTCAATATTTTTGTTCCCATTTCTGTTCAAGTAATCTCAGGTTAATATAAATTACCACGTTTATAAAGAATTTTACGCTGAATCGAATGGTGATATAATAAATTGTGTACAATGTTTAGTTTCTAAGATATATGATAAAAAGTGTATTTTCAAAAAACAGATGGATCTCGGTTTTCCTTACATATTTTTGAAACGGTCAGTTCTAGAGCAATTTAACATGGATTTTCGTTTCTCTCATCCCAAAATACATATATTCTGAGAATTTTATCCATTTCCGAAATATTAAAAAATATCGCAGTTTTTCCATGCAAATGCTCGGAAATTTTGCGATTTTTTGCCATTTTCAATATTTTTGTTCCCATTTCTATTCAAGTAATCTCAGGTTAATATAAATTACCACGTTTATAAAGAATTTTACGCTGAATCGAATGGTGATATATTAAATTGTGTACAATGTTTAGTTCCTAAGATATATGATAAAAAGTGTATTTTCAAAAAACAGATGGATTTCGGTTTTTCTTACATATTTTTGAAACGGTCAGTTCTAGAGCAATTTAACATGGATTTTCGTTTCTCTCATCCCAAAATACATATATTCTGAGAATTTTATCCATTTCCGAAATATTAAAAAATATCGCAGTTTTTCCATGCAAATGCTCGGAAATTTTGCGATTTTTTGCCATTTTCAATATTTTTGTTCCCATTTCTGTTCAAGTAATCTCAGGTTAATATAAATTACCACGTTTATAAAGAATTTTACGCTGAATCGAATGGTGATATAATAAATTGTGTACAATGTTTAGTTTCTAAGATATATGATAAAAAGTGTATTTTCAAAAAACAGATGGATCTCGGTTTTCCTTACATATTTTTGAAACGGTCAGTTCTAGAGCAATTTAACATGGATTTTCGTTTCTCTCATCCCAAAATACATATATTCTGAGAATTTTATCCATTTCCGAAATATTAAAAAATCTCGCTGTTTTTCCATGCAAATGGTCGGAAATTTTGCGATTTTTTGCCATTTTCAATATTTTTGTTCCCATTTCTGTTCAAGTAATCTCAGGTTAATATAAATTACCACGTTTATAAAGAATTTTACGCTGAATCGAATGGTGATACAATAAATTGTGTACAATGTTTAGTTTCTAAGATATATGATAAAAAGTGTATTTTCAAAAAACAGATGGATCTCGGTTTTCCTTACATATTTTTGAAACGGTCAGTTCTAGAGCAATTTAACATGGATTTTCGTTTCTCTCATCCCAAAATACATATATTCTGAGAATTTTATCCATTTCCGAAATATTAAAAAATATCGCAGTTTTTCCATGCAAATGCTCGGAAATTTTGCGATTTTTTGCCATTTTCAATATTTTTGTTCCCATTTCTGTTCAAGTAATCTCAGGTTAATATAAATTATCACGTTTATAAAGAATTTTACGCTGAATCGAATGGTGATATAATAAATTGTGTACAATGTTTAGTTTCTAAGATATATGATAAAAAGTGTATTTTCAAAAAACAGATGGATCTCGGTTTTCCTTACATATTTTTGAAACGGTCAGTTCTAGAGCAATTTAACATGGATTTTCATTTCTCTCATCCCAAAATACATAAATTCTGAGAATTTTATCTTTTTCCGAAATATTAAAAAATATCGCAGTTTTTCCATGCAAATGCTCGGAAATTTTGCGATTTTTTGCCATTTTCAATATTTTTGTTCCCATTTCTGTTCAAGTAATCTCAGGTTAATATAAATTACCACGTTTATAAAGAATTTTACGCTGAATCGAATGGTGATATAATAAATTGTGTACAATGTTTAGTTTCTAAGATATATGATAAAAAGTGTATTTTCAAAAAACAGATGGATCTCGGTTTTCCCTACATATTTTTGAAACGGTCAGTTCTAGAGCAATTTAACATGGATTTTCGTTTCTCTCATCCCAAAATACATATATTCTGAGAATTTTATCCATTTCCGAAATATTAAAAAATCTCGCTGTTTTTCCATGCAAATGGTCGGAAATTTTGCGATTTTTTGCCATTTTCAATATTTTTGTTCCCATTTCTGTTCAAGTAATCTCAGGTTAATATAAATTACCACGTTTATAAAGAATTTTACGCTGAATCGAATGGTGATATAATAAATTGTGTACAATGTTTAGTTTCTAAGATATATGATAAAAAGTGTATTTTCAAAAAACAGATGGATCTCGGTTTCCCTTACATATTTTTGAAACGGTCAGTTCTAGAGCAATTTAACATGGATTTTCGTTTCTCTCATCCCAAAATACATATATTCTGAGAATTTTATCTTTTTCCGAAATATTAAAAAATATCGCAGTTTTTCCATGCAAATGTCGGAAATTTTGCGATTTTTTGCCATTTTCAATATTTTTGTTCCCATTTCTGTTCAAGTAATCTCAGGTTAATATAAATTACCACGTTTATAAAGAATTTTACGCTGAATCGAATGGTGATATTATAAGTTGTGTACAATGTTTAGTTCCTAAGATATATGATAAAAAGTGTATTTTCAAAAAACAGATGGATTTCGGTTTTCCTTACATATTTTTGAAACGGTCAGTTCTAGAGCAATTTAACATGGATTTTCGTTTCTCTCATCCCAAAATACATATATTCTGAGAATTTTATCCATTTCCGAAATATTAAAAAATCTCGCTGTTTTTCCATGCAAATGGTCGGAAATTTTGCGATTTTTTGCCATTTTCAATATTTTTGTTCCCATTTCTGTTCAAGTAATCTCAGGTTAATATAAATTACCACGTTTATAAAGAATTTTACGCTGAATCGAATGGTGATATAATAAATTGTGTACAATGTTTAGTTTCTAAGATATATGATAAAAAGTGTATTTTCAAAAAACAGATGGATCTCGGTTTTCCTTACATATTTTTGAAACGGTCAGTTCTAGAGCAATTTAACATGGATTTTCGTTTCTCTCATCCCAAAATACATATATTCTGAGAATTTTATCCATTTCCGAAATATTAAAAAATCTCGCAGTTTTTCCATGCAAATGCTCGGAAATTTTGCGATTTTTTGCCATTTTCAATATTTTTGTTCCCATTTCTGTTCAAGTAATCTCAGGTTAATATAAATTACCACGTTTATAAAGACTTTTACGCTGAATCGAATGGTGATATAATAAATTGTGTACAATGTTTAGTTTCTAAGATATATGATAAAAAGTGTATTTTCAAAAAACAGATGGATTTCGGTTTTCCTTACATATTTTTGAAACGGTCAGTTCTAGAGCAATTTAACATGGATTTTCGTTTCTCTCATCCCAAAATACATATATTCTGAGAATTTTATCTTTTTCCGAAATATTAAAAAATATCGCAGTTTTTCCATGCAAATGCTCGGAAATTTTGCGATTTTTTGCCATTTTCAATATTTTTGTTCCCATTTCTGTTCAAGTAATCTCAGGTTAATATAAATTACAACGTTTATAAAGAATTTTACGCTGAATCGAATGGTGATATAATAAATTGTGTACAATGTTTAGTTACTAAGATATATGATAAAAAGTGTATTTTCAAAAAACAGATGGATCTCGGTTTTCCTTACATATTTTTGAAACGGTCAGTTCTAGAGCAATTTAACATGGATTTTCGTTTCTCTCATCCCAAAATACATATATTCTGAGAATTTTATCCATTTCCGAAATATTAAAAAATCTCGCAGTTTTTCCATGCAAATGCTCGGAAATTTTGCGATTTTTTGCCATTTTCAATATTTTTGTTCCCATTTCTGTTCAAGTAATCTCAGGTTAATATAAATTACCACGTTTATAAAGAATTTTACGCTGAATCGAATGGCGATATATTAAATTGTGTACAATGTTTAGTTTCTAAGATATATAATAAAAAGTGTATTTTCAAAAAACAGATGGATTTCGGTTTTCCTTACATATTTTTGAAACGGTCAGTTCTAGGGCAATTTAACATGGATTTTCGTTTCTCTCATCCCAAAATACATATATTCTGAGAATTTTATCCATTTCCGAAATATTAAAAAATCTCGCAGTTTTTCCATGCAAATGCTCGGAAATTTTGCGATTTTTTGCCATTTTCAATATTTTTGTTCCCATTTCTGTTCAAGTAATCTCAGGTTAATATAAATTACCACGTTTATAAAGACTTTTACGCTGAATCGAATGGTGATATAATAAATTGTGTACAATGTTTAGTTTCTAAGATATATGATAAAAAGTGTATTTTCAAAAAACAGATGGATTTCGGTTTTCCTTACATATTTTTGAAACGATCAGTTCTAGAGCAATTTAACATGGATTTTCGTTTCTCTCATCCCAAAATACATATATTCTGAGAATTTTATCTTTTTCCGAAATATTAAAAAATATCGCAGTTTTTCCATGCAAATGCTCGGAAATTTTGCGATTTTTTGCCATTTTCAATATTTTTGTTCCCATTTCTGTTCAAGTAATCTCAGGTTAATATAAATTACCACGTTTATAAAGAATTTTACGCTGAATCGAATGGTGATATAATAAATTGTGTACAGTGTTTAGTTACTAAGATATATGATAAAAAGTGTATTTTCAAAAAACAGATGGATCTCGGTTTTCCTTACATATTTTTGAAACGGTCAGTTCTAGAGCAATTTAACATGGATTTTCGTTTCTCTCATCCCAAAATACATATATTCTGAGAATTTTATCCATTTCCGAAATATTAAAAAATCTCGCAGTTTTTCCATGCAAATGCTCGGAAATTTTGCGATTTTTTGCCATTTTCAATATTTTTGTTCCCATTTCTGTTCAAGTAATCTCAGGTTAATATAAATTACCACGTTTATAAAGAATTTTACGCTGAATCGAATGGTGATATAATAAATTGTGTACAATGTTTAGTTTCTTAGATATATGATAAAAAGTGTATTTTCAAAAAACAAATGGATCTCGGTTTTCCTTACATATTTTTGAAACGGTCAGTTCTAGAGCAATTTAACATGGATTTTCGTTTCTCTCATCCCAAAATACATATATTCTGAGAATTTTATCCATTTCCGAAATATTAAAAAATCTCGCAGTTTTTCCATGCAAATGCTCGGAAATTTTGCGATTTTTTGCCATTTTCAATATTTTTGTTCCCATTTCTGTTCAAGTAATCTCAGGTTAATATAAATTACCACGTTTATAAAGAATTTTACGCTGAATCGAATGGTGATATAATAAATTGTGTACAAAGTTTAGTTTCTAAGATATATGATAAAAAGTGTATTTTCAAAAAACAGATGGATCTCGGATTTCCTTACATATTTTTGAAACGGTCAGTTCTAGAGCAATTTAACATGGATTTTCGTTTCTCTCATCCCGAAATACATATATTCTGAGAATTTTATCCATTTCCGAAATATTAAAAAATCTCGCAGTTTTTCCATGCAAATGCTCGGAAATTTTGCGATTTTTTGCCATTTTCAATATTTTTGTTCCCATTTCTGTTCAAGTAATCTCAGGTTAATATAAATTACCACGTTTATAAAGAATTTTACGCTGAATCGAATGGTGATATAATAAATTGTGTACAATGTTTAGTTTCTAAGATATATGATAAAAAGTGTATTTTCAAAAAACAGATGGATTTCGGTTTTCCTTACATATTTTTGAAACGGTCAGTTCTAGAGCAATTTAACATGGATTTTCCTTTCTCTCATCCCAAAATACATATATTCTGAGAATTTTATCTTTTTCCGAAATATTAAAAAATATCGCAGTTTTTCCATGCAAATGCTCGGAAATTTTGCGATTTTTTGCCATTTTCAATATTTTTGTTCCCATTTCTGTTCAAGTAATCTCAGGTTAATATAAATTACCACGTTTATAAAGAATTTTACGCTGAATCGAATGGTGATATAATAAATTGTGTACAATGTTTAGTTTCTAAGATATATGATAAAAAGTGTATTTTCAAAAAACAGATGGATCTCGGATTTCCTTACATATTTTTGAAACGGTCAGTTCTAGAGCAATTTAACATGGATTTTCGTTTCTCTCATCCCAAAATACATATATTCTGAGAATTTTATCTTTTTCCGAAATATTAAAAAATGTCGCAGTTTTTCCATGCAAATGGTCGGAAATTTTGCGATTTTTTGCCATTTTCAATATTTTTGTTCCCATTTCTGTTCAAGTAATCTCAGGTTAATATAAATTACCTCGTTTATAAAGAATTTTACGCTGAATCGAATGGTGATATAATAAATTGTGTACAATGTTTAGTTTCTAAGATATATGATAAAAAGTGTATTTTCAAAAAACAGATGGATTTCGGTTTTCCTTACATATTTTTGAAACGGTCAGTTCTAGAGCAATTTAACATGGATTTTCGTTTCTCTCATCCCAAAATACATGAATTTTATCTTTTTCTGAAATATTAAAAAATATCGCAGTTTTTCCATGCAAATGCTCGGAAATTTTGCGATTTTTTGCCATTTTCAATATTTTTGTTCCCATTTCTGTTCAAGTAATCTCAGGTTATTATAAATTACCACGTTTATAAAGAATTTTACGCTGAATCGAATGGTGATATAATAAATTGTGTACAATGTTTAGTTACTAAGATATATGATAAAAAGTGTATTTTCAAAAAACAGATGGATCTCGGTTTTCCTTACATATTTTTGAAACGGTCAGTTCTAGAGCAATTTAACATGGATTTTCGTTTCTCTCATCCCAAAATACATATATTCTGAGAATTTTATCCATTTCCGAAATATTAAAAAATCTCGCAGTTTTTCCATGCAAATGCTCGGAAATTTTGCGATTTTTTGCCATTTTCAATATTTTTGTTCCCATTTCTGTTCAAGTAATCTCAGGTTATTATAAATTACCACGTTTATAAAGAATTTTACGCTGAATCGAATGGTGATATAATAAATTGTGTACAATGTTCAGTTTCTAAGATATATGATAAAAAGTGTATTTTCAAAAAACAGATGGATCTCGGTTTTCCTTACATATTTTTGAAACGGTCAGTTCTAGAGCAATTTAACATGGATTTTCGTTTCTCTCATCCCAAAATACATATATTCTGAGAATTTTATCCATTTCCGAAATATTAAAAAATCTCGCAGTTTTTCCATGCAAATGCTCGGAAATTTTGCGATTTTTTACCATTTTCAATATTTTTGTTCCCATTTCTGTTCAAGTAATCTCAGGTTATTATAAATTACCACGTTTATAAAGAATTTTACGCTGAATCGAATGGTGATATAATAAATTGTGTACAATGTTTAGTTTCTAAGATATATGATAAAAAGTGTATTTTCAAAAAACAGATGGATCTCGGTTTTCCTTACATATTTTTGAAACGGTCAGTTCTAGAGCAATTTAACATGGATTTTCGTTTCTCTCATCCCGAAATACATATATTCTGAGAATTTTATCCATTTCCGAAATATTAAAAATCTCGCAGTTTTTCCATGCAAATGGTCGGAAATTTTGCAATTTTTTGCCATTTTCAATATTTTTGTTCCCATTTCTGTTCAAGTAATCTCAGGTTAATATAAATTACCACGTTTATAAAGAATTTTACGCTGAATCGAATGGTGATATAATAAATTGTGTACAATGTTCAGTTACTAAGATATATGATAAAAAGTGTATTTTCAAAAAACAGATGGATCTCGGTTTTCCTTACATATTTTTGAAACGGTCAGTTCTAGAGCAATTTAACATGGATTTTCGTTTCTCTCATCCCAAAATACATATATTCTGAGAATTTTATCCATTTCCGAAATATTAAAAAATCTCGCAGTTTTTCCATGCAAATGCTCGGAAATTTTGCGATTTTTTGCCATTTTCAATATTTTTGTTCCCATTTCTGTTCAAGTAATCTCAGGTTATTATAAATTACCACGTTTATAAAGAATTTTACGCTGAATCAAATGGTGATATAATAAATTGTGTACAATGTTTAGTTTCTAAGATATATGATAAAAAGTGTATTTTCAAAAAACAGATGGATCTCGGTTTTCCTTACATATTTTTGAAACGGTCAGTTCTAGAGCAATTTAACATGGATTTTCGTTTCTCTCATCCCGAAATACATATATTCTGAGAATTTTATCCATTTCCGAAATATTAAAAATCTCGCAGTTTTTCCATGCAAATGGTCGGAAATTTTGCAATTTTTTGCCATTTTCAATATTTTTGTTCCCATTTCTGTTCAAGTAATCTCAGGTTAATATAAATTACCACGTTTATAAAGAATTTTACGCTGAATCGAATGGTGATATAATAAATTGTGTACAATGTTTAGTTTCTAAGATGTATGATAAAAAGTGTATTTTCAAAAAACAGATGGATTTCGGTTTTCCTTACATATTTTTGAAACGGTCAGTTCTAGAGCAATTTAATATGGATTTTCATTTCTCTCATCCCAAAATACATATATTCTGAGAATTTTATCTTTTTCCGAAATATTAAAAAATATCGCAGTTTTTCCATGCAAATGCTCGGAAATTTTGCGATTTTTTGCCATTTTCAATATTTTTGTTCCCATTTCTGTTCAAGTAATCTCAGGTTAATATAAATTACCACGTTTATAAAGAATTTTACGCTGAATCGAATGGTGATATAATAAATTGTGTACAATGTTTAGTTTCTAAGATATATGATAAAAAGTGTATTTTCAAAAAAGAGATGGATCTCGGATTTCCTTACATATTTTTGAAACGGTCAGTTCTAGAGCAATTTAACATGGATTTTCGTTTCTCTCATCCCGAAATACATATATTCTGAGAATTTTATCCATTTCCGAAATATTAAAAATCTCGCAGTTTTTCCATGCAAATGGTCGGAAATTTTGCAATTTTTTGCCATTTTCAATATTTTTGTTCCCATTTCTGTTCAAGTAATCTCAGGTTAATATAAATTACCACGTTTATAAAGAATTTTACGCTGAATCGAATGGTGATATAATAAATTGTGTACAATGTTTAGTTTCTAAGATGTATGATAAAAAGTGTATTTTCAAAAAACAGATGGATTTCGGTTTTCCTTACATATTTTTGAAACGGTCAGTTCTAGAGCAATTTAATATGGATTTTCATTTCTCTCATCCCAAAATACATATATTCTGAGAATTTTATCTTTTTCCGAAATATTAAAAAATATCGCAGTTTTTCCATGCAAATGCTCGGAAATTTTGCGATTTTTTGCCATTTTCAATATTTTTGATCCCATTTCTGTTCAAGTAATCTCAGGTTAATATAAATTACCACGTTTATAAAGAATTTTACGCTGAATCGAATGGTGATATAATAAATTGTGTACAATGTTTAGTTTCTAAGATATATGATAAAAAGTGTATTTTCAAAAAACAGATGGATTTCGGTTTTCCTTACATATTTTTGAAACGGTCAGTTCTAGAGCAATTTAACATGGATTTTCGTTTCTCTCATCCCAAAATACATATATTCTGAGAATTTTATCTTTTTCCGAAATATTAAAAAATGTCGCAGTTTTTCCATGCAAATGGTCGGAAATTTTGCGATTTTTTGCCATTTTCAATATTTTTGTTCCCATTTCTGTTCAAGTAATCTCAGGTTAATATAAATTACCTCGTTTATAAAGAATTTTACGCTGAATCGAATGGTGATATAATAAATTGTGTACAATGTTTAGTTTCTAAGATATATGATAAAAAGTGTATTTTCAAAAAACAGATGGATTTCGGTTTTCCTTACATATTTTTGAAACGGTCAGTTCTAGAGCAATTTAACATGGATTTTCGTTTCTTCATCCCAAAATACATGAATTTTATCTTTTTCTGAAATATTAAAAAATATCGCAGTTTTTCCATGCAAATGCTCGGAAATTTTGCGATTTTTTGCCATTTTCAATATTTTTGTTCCCATTTCTGTTCAAGTAATCTCAGGTTATTATAAATTACCACGTTTATAAAGAATTTTACGCTGAATCGAATGGTGATATAATAAATTGTGTACAATGTTTAGTTTCTAAGATATATGATAAAAAGTGTATTTTCAAAAAACAGATGGATCTCGGTTTTCCTTACATATTTTTGAAACGGTCAGTTCTAGAGCAATTTAACATGGATTTTCGTTTCTCTCATCCCAAAATACATATATTCTGAGAATTTTATCTTTTTCCGAAATATTAAAAAATATCGCAATTTTTCCATACAAATGCTCGGAAATTTTGCGATTTTTTGCCATTTTCAATATTTTTGTTCCCATTTCTGTTCAAGTAATCTCAGGTTAATATAAATTATCACGTTTATAAAGAATTTTACGCTGAATCGAATGGTGGTATAATAAATTGTGTACAATGTTTAGTTTCTAAGATATATGATATAAAGTGTATTTTCAAAAAACAGATGGAATTTTGACAAGAAGTGTTTTACTATGGTAGGCCGTAGATGTTAAAAAAACAGTTAAATTACAAATTTCTGTCTTATCATATTTAGAGTTATATATTTAAATTGTACTGTACAACATTCATCTAGCTTTCCCTCGTTTCCACGTTCGATATCTTGATATATTCAGGCGACAAACGCTCGGCCATAAACCTTTACTATTCTCCCAAAACTTTCTCGGCCAATTCACTTTAGCGAAACGACCGTACTGTGCGGGGGTTAAATTTAAGATGAATGGGGTTGTTACAGACCAGTTGAAGTGCGAACGTTTTGTTTCTATTGCGTGACAAAGTAAACGTTTTCAATTTAAATTCAAGCTTCTTAGTGAGACGCGTATACGTTATATAGCACGGTTAATACAATACTGGATATTTTAAGAAAATTTTGTAAGGTCTGGTGATGTAATGTCCCGTGCAGTGCGTTGAAAATATAAGAATCACTACATAGTATAAAACAAAGTCGCCTTTTCTGTCCCTATATCCCTATGTGCGCTTAAATCTTTAAAACTACGCAACGGATTTTGATGCGGTTTTTTTCAATAGATAGAGTGATTCAAGAGGAAGGTTTATATGTATAATACATGCATAATATACTAAGGCAACATTGCTAATTTTAGAGGTTTATTTTTTTAGGCTTATTTAGCAATTAGCAAAAACGCTGCCTAACCCTACGAGTTAGATCAAATTAATGTACTACAGTATTGTACACCATAAAAAGGTCTACAAAAAAATCCGCGATGGTATATGTTTATCTTTTAGGGATAACCCACATTAACCATTTTTATTGTTTACTTTTTACGTGAGAAAATGGCTTATTTACGAAGCTATTTTAAGCAATACGGCATTAATCCTTATAGAATTAAGTACCTTAAATACAGTGTGCAATTAATATAGATCAATATGGTTCCTTACAGCATGTAAATTAAACAAATATTTTCGGAGATATTACAAATTTAAAATTTGCGTTTAAAAATGTGTAATGTAATAAAAAGTGTATGAATTTAGATATTCCAAAGATAACAGGAAATCTTCATAGTAAGTATAGGGGAAGAGGAATTGTTTTACTCCAAATTTAATGCGTGCAGGCCAAGGGCAGTAATGAATGAACCAAAAATACTGGATCGATTTTAATCATGTTTTCATTGAGTGACATAGGCATATATATATTATGCCCGTGCAAAGTCGGAGCGGGCCGCTATGTTTTTATATACAACGTTCATATTTTTTCTGTAGTGTATTTAATTTAGTATCAGCATTGCACCCGTGCGAAGCCGGGGCGGGTCGCTAGTTTTATATAAATTAGAGGGGAACTATCTCTGCGCGGTCTTTTTAGACCTATAAAAAGCATTCCACAAAGTTTGGTACGACGACCTAGTATACAAAGCCAAGTAGGAATCCCACAAGTTTCCCCATTAGCCCCAGCATTATTCAACCTCTTTATGTCAGACACTCCAATGAAGCAATATGTTGAAATCGCCCAGTACGCGAATGACACAGTTCTTCACCAGTTCCCGTTCTGTAGATGCCGCTCAGAGAAAAATTCAAATAAATGCCACGGTTCAATGGTTAAATTTTTGGACGTTGCAAATCAACTATCAAAAAAACCCACGTCATAATCTTTCACAATATGAGAGACATCCGCGCCTACCAACTGAGAGCGGAAAAAGTCGAAGGAGACGAAAAGCCACATATCTCGGCCTCATCTTTGATGGTAAATTCCTATGGTCGATACAGATTATTAAAGCAATCTCCAAAGGCTACAGTGTCGTCACAGTGCTTAACCCTCTCATCTGCATAAAAAGTAAATTGTCTCCGATGATCAAAAGTTTTGCTTTACAAGTTGTTTATCAGATCCGTCATGTAACACGTGATATCGGTTGATCAAGCCGGAATTAGAGGAAGAGCTTCAGGTAATGCAAAATAAACTTTTCAGACAAAATCTGAACGTGCCATGGCTCGTCAGAAATATCCAAATTCATCGGGAAACTGTCCCACCAGAAATAAGACCGTGCGTTTTCTTCTTATACAAGAAATTCCATGAAACCACAGCTCTCCCCAAAAATTTCGACATCAGATCGCTGTCAGAGGCGTTCCCAATCCGGTAACCCCGAAGACTATACCCCTAAAAGCGGTTCTCCAAGCCGCCTAACAATCCGCTCTTCTAAATTGTGTTAACATCAGCAAGGAAACCTTTTTAGCTGATAAATTAGGCCAGCAAGAAAAAAATGTGCAGTGGCGTTCGTACAGGCGACTCAACAAGTTACAACTTACATTTCTGAATCTTCTATATATTAATCAGCTTCGCAAAAAGCATCACGTTAGACAAAAAGCAAAACACATTAGAACCAAAATAAAACAACTTTACTGGTTAGTCAGAAGATACTCTCAACTTGATCTAAAATCAAAGAGGTTGATCTATAACACAATTATAAAGCCAATTTGGACCTATGGGGTGCAAATATGGGGTTGTACTAAAAATTCAAATCAGTTAGTCATACAGCGCTGTCAAAACAAGGTTCTTCGATTGATTACCAATGCCTATCGCTATGTAACCAATGAAGGACTACACGATGACCTGGAAATTAAATGGATTTGCGAAGTTGTGCAGGATTTCGCCTTGAAACACGAAAGAATATTACTAAATCATACTAACGTGGAAGCAATACAACTGCAGGACAGCGCGCAGGATGTCAGGAGATTGAAACGAACAAAACCATACGAACTTGTGTGAACATTTAGTGTGTAATATTAGTGTAAACTATAGCTATAAGTTAATAATTAATAAATAATTATAATTTTATAATTGAGGAATACATACTGATGTATTTTCTCGCACTCGTCTTGCTTGTTAATTAAACCAAGCACATAGGAAAAGTAGTAATAAATTAATTGAAAATTAAGATTGTACCAAGCGTATCTAATAAAGATATTATGAAAAAAAAGCTTCGCGAAAATTTTACCTTCCTTTATGAGGAAAACAAGAGTTCTGTGAAGATTGACATTTGGCATATTGAAAGCTTGAACGGACGATCAATTTTTAGTCCTAATATTTTTGTGTAATATGCGCTACAAACAAGTAAATTTAAATAAAACGAAATACGCCTAAATCAAGCAACCAGGAATAGCCGTCAGAGAAGAATTTTCCAACTTTTACACGGTAGATTATTTATCATTTTTATTGTGTGTAAATCAACGACGGGTGTTGCACGACGGTGAAAGCACTATTGTTTAAGATTTTGTGTTACTTTCGGTTATTCCTGTATTGTTAGAACTGTTAAAGAGTTATGACACGTTAGGATAAAAACGATTAAGATTATTACGATCATGTAAGGTTACATTTTACATTTTTTGTGGAGAGGACAAACTGATGTCGTTTTTATCGGAAGTTTTCATTCGAGAAAAACAAGAATCGTCTGTCTTCTTTATTTTCAAAGTAGATCTACTTTAGTAATAGCAGCTGTTGATTTCATCATATTTCTTGTGAACACCGAATAGCTAAGAAACATTGTTCTTGCTTAAGAACAGATAAAATGGTTCTGGAGACATCATATATCATTGAATATAAATTCTGAAGGCTATTAAGATTTTTCTAATAAACTTTCTAACTAATTTCAGGTTTCATTCGCAATTCCATTTGTTAATGAAGCAGTAACCGAATATTGGTAATAAATACGTTAATTTGTTGTAAATAATATTAAAAATCATGAAATAGCTCCATTGAATTTGATTTCCTCATTTGTAAGATGTTGGTTAGATGTTAGTTCCCACGTGGAATAAAAGACAAAGTAGAAAGCAGTAGACTAGCAAAATCTGATGTAACTCATTTCCGAAAACATTAAATCCGGGAAAAAGAAATTCCAAGGCGCAAAACTGGAAACCCATGAAGGGACTTTTTAATAAAGGAGACTGATTGTGAGAAACCACGCGTCTACGCCTTTTCGGATTTTGATTAATGTGCGAAATTAATAACACATAAAACTGATAATTAGATTATTAATATGAGTTTATTAATCAAGAGTCCGGTATATATATATATATATATATATATATATATATATATATATATATATATATACATATATATATATATATATATATATAATATATATATATATATATATATATATATATATATATATATATATATATATATATATATGTCGGCTGCTACTGGCTAATATTGAGTAACGACAAACTATTAAACGTATTAATAACCCTATCGAAATTTGCGTGTTCTTCTTTACGTTACTCAACAACATGAAATTTATACGTCCAGAGAGACTATGCAAATTCATTTAGGGAACCAATTAGATTAAAGGAAGAATGACTATTATTCATTAGCTAAATTGTTTTGGAATTAAGGTCAATAAAGTGTCGGTAACTTTTACGGCTTCTATTTATATCTGGATTGTGATTTCGTTCCGATATGATCTCAACTCGTTTTGGTTTAGAATGCATAGAGTCTTCAAAAGCGTTCTTAACGGTATATAGTATATATTGGAATTATAATAATATTAGTCATCGTCGAAATATATGGGATAGTTAAATGTTGTATTAATTAGGTTGATAAGTTTTATAAATCCCTTTTAGACGTTTTTTCTGCATGTTATTTTAAAATTTTAGTGATTTCTTGTCATTCTGTTAGGTTTCGCAGATAGTTATTTATGAATTTTCTTTTAACTTCCAATATTTTCCTTTCCATCAGTTTTTCAGCTGATAAATTTAATGGTGTTAATATGTTGATCAGATATAACAGGTGAACTGAAAAGTCCTCGGCCTACCATAATAAAACACAATTTTTTGGCAAAATTAGTTTTTTTATTCAACATAATTCCCTTCAAGGGTGATTTTTGTAGTACGATTTATCCTTTGCTTCAAAATCGGCCTCAGTTTCGGCGATCACCTCTTCATTCGACGAAGTTTTTTTCCCAGGGAGCATTCTTTTGAACTCTAAGAACAGGAAATAGTCGCTGGTGGCCAGATCTAGAGAACACGGTGCATGAGGAAGCAATTAGAACCCAATTCATGGATTTTTGCCATCGTTTTCACTGACTTGTGACACGGTGCATTGTTTTGGTGAAGCAGCACTTTCTTTTTCTTCAAATGCGGCCGTTTCTCGGCGATTTCGTACTTCAGACGGTCTAATAGCGCTATGTAATAGTTGCTGTTGATGGTCCTTCTTTTTTCAAGGTAGTCAATGAAAATTAGTCTATGCGCATACCAAAATACAGACGCTATAACCTTGCCAGCCGACTGTTGCGTTTTTCCACGCTCTGGAGTAGATTCATCGTGTGCAGTCCTCTTGAATAACTGTAGATTGGACTTCGGAGTGAAATGATGGAGCCATGTTTGAGCTCGCGCGCACCCACTTTGCACGGATCTTTCTCATACTGAAATATTCGTGAATGATATGATGTACACGTTCAATTGATATTTCTAGAGTGTCTGCTATTTCATTCAATTTCAATTTACGGTCGTTCAAAATCATTTTGTGGATTTTTTAAATGTTTTTGGTCGGTAACAAGCTCTATTTGAAGTCCACTGCGTTCACCGTCTTCGGTGCTTATTTCGCCACGTCTAAACTTAACATGTCAATCCTTGTTGGTTGATTGTCCTGGGGCAGTATCGGGAAACTTGGTATTAAGTCAACTTTTTTCTTCAACTGTATTTTTTCCCATTAAAAAGCAATATTTTATCAACACGCGAAATTCCTTTTTATCCATTTTTTTCGCAATAACAAAAGTTGCTTCACTCAAAATGCTATAATTCACAAACTAATGATCCGAAAGCTGTTAAATTTATACACGCATCTTTTGAGAGTTAGGGCTAACTAAAAAAGATATGGATTTAATTCTAGTAGCGCCATCTATGTGTCAGGCCAGGGACTTTTCAATTGACATGTTAAAGTGTTGGAGCGCAACTCTAGATTGTGGATATACTATAGTATGTAAATTGTAATGATAATTTTTAGCAATAAATTAATGGTTGGTCTAATAGACCAATATTAATAACAAATAAATTAAAAATAAAAAAAATTGAAATTTGACACCATTAGGATTTTTATCTCCAACGTTCATCTCAGAGGTCGACTATTTGACTAATTTTAACAAATTCGAATTATGATAGTAATTTTAGCATAATATTTTCCTGATACCCCATTATATTGTACTCGTTTAAATTCCCTCAAGGTACGACTAATAATCGAAAAGCAATTGTTTCGTAAGCCGGTGCCATAAATCCCGACCGATCGACAACTTCGTCCTCTTTTAAATAATAGTTTAATATCCAAAAGAGCCTCGCGGGACCGACTCGAATTTAGTCCATCATTATTTAATAACATCGATGGGGGGAAATGGCTGCTATGAGAGGGGAAATTATCGGAGGCCTGGGTTTCGACCCCCAAGATATCGGGAAAGAGTTCTTTCCTTTCGTAATTTCGTCGTTAAAATATATTATTTAGAACCGCTGATTTATGCTCTATGTCAAACATAAAAACAATAAATTTATGAAGTTTCTGAAAGGTATTTTGAAAACACAGGTAATAAAATGAGTTTTAATTTGTTTTTTTTTAATGTTTCTTTTCTTTATTATCTTCATTAAATCTTGATACTGTTTCAATTATTTTATGAATTCTATTATATATACTCCAAGTAAGTAATAAATTTGTTCTAGTGTCAGCATTTGTTTAACCATGTGTTAACTTATTTCTGATATAGATTTGAATTTTATAAAAAACCCTTATGGTATAATACGAGGGTCGCTGTTTATATTTCGGGAATAACAAAGAATAACAAAGAAGTTAAGGTATCTCCAAAACATGATTTTTGAATGCTTCAATAGCCCCGTCGGACGATGAAAATAGTTGACCACGCAGTTTATTCTTCACGGATGGGAACAAAAAGAAATAATTGGGTGCCAAATCAGCGCTGTATGGCAGATGAGCCATTAATTCGATGATTTGAGTGCTCAAATAGTCTCTTGTTTGAGTCGTGTGAGAGCTCGCATTGTCATAATGAAGAACAATGCCGCGTCACTTGTTTGTTTTCTTTATTTCATCGAAAACTTCCGGCAAATAAATGGTTGTGTACCAATCATAATGTACTGTTCTACGATCCTCTAGAGTCACTGTTGCAATATGACCAGTTTTCCCCAAGAAACAGGCCACTATTTTCCTTGAAGCGCTTCGTGCGCGAACAACTTTTGTTGGATTTGGTTCATTTTGGAACACCCATACAATCGACTGCTGCTTACTTTCGGGCTCATACGAATATATCCATGATTCGTCACCTATCACAATTTTATAAACGTCTTTTGAAGCACCGTCATTTAATTTCTTAAGCATTTCTTTGCACCAATCGACACGGGCCTTTTTTGAGCGATTTTCAAATTGTGTCGCATCCAACGTGAACATAATTTTCGCACAGCTAAGTGTTCATGTAAAATCGCATATATGCTGTTGGAACATTAGTTCCAACGGCATATACTAATATCATATTTTAATAGTAACAGCATATTCTAACCATTAGCTTAGAGATACCACAATCTCACGATAGGTGACATAGTGATCTTGCTTAATCATTTCGCAGACAGCATCGATGCTTTTTGGCACAACAGTCGATTTTGCACGACCTTCATGAAACTCGTCGGACAGCGAACTACGACCACGATTGGATTCACTAAACCAGCAATATACGGTGGTGCTTCATAGAGCTTCATCACCAAAAGACAAATTAAGTTGATTGATGCACTCTTGTTGTGTTACTCCACGTCGAAAATCGTAAAAAATCATCGCTCGAAAATGTTCACGATTCAGTTTCATTTTTTGCCGAGGATGACATGGACTCACATGACAAAAGTGTTACCAATTCCCAGAATATAAATAGTGACCCTCAGTCCTTGAAGGTGGACATAAAATTGTCATATGCAGGAATCGCTGATCCTTGACGTTCTCTGGAAGCAACAAGTATATTTTTGAATGTTTGCCAAAAAGCGGTTAGAAACCATTTCCATTCTAGAAACTAATGAGCGTAATGGATATGGAAATGGAGCCAATTGTGACAATTTTGCCTTTCCATCGACATAACATAACCTAGTAGATTCAGCACTGTTTTTTAATGTTTGCCAAAACAATATTGACAAACGTCTGTCATTTCCACAACTCTAACTAATTTGGTATTACTATAATGTATTTTTATTGCTTAAGAATTGAGAGGAATTGATGAGGTTCTGGAGACATAATCTATTATTGAATGGTAATTCTAAAGTTTATTAGGATTTTTCTGTACATTTTACTTGTATTAACTTCTAATTTATTGCACGTTTGATTGGTAAATGCCTTTCTTAACCAAACACTAATCGAATATTGCAGGTAGTAAATATGTTAATTTATGCATCAAGAGTTAATATGAATGTTGCAAAGAATATTAACAATGATAAAA
The DNA here is from genome assembly GCF_030347505.1 of Rhynchophorus ferrugineus. NCBI lineage: Eukaryota > Metazoa > Arthropoda > Insecta > Coleoptera > Curculionidae > Rhynchophorus > Rhynchophorus ferrugineus. The sequence continues at coordinate 32,543,302 of NW_027472590.1, forward strand.
CTTTAATTCTTCATTTGTAAGTTGTTGCTCATTTGGTGGTTCGCACATGGGACATAAGAGAAGAGGTAGAAAGTAGTAGATAAAAAAATCCAAAGAAGGCAAAATATAAATATTATGTCAATACATAAATAAGATAAAAAAACTAAGCAATGAATGAGCGAGCTCACTTTTGACCAAAAACAACGACGAGTTGATGATTCTGAGAAGTGTTTGAAGATGATCAAGCGTAATAAACTCCAGTTTCTGCGTCGATATGTGACAAAGGGTGAAACATGGCCCCATCATTTCACTCCGAAGGCCAATCGAGAGTCATCCGAGTGGACTGCACACGATGAATCCGCTCCAAAGCGTGGGAAAACGCAACAGTCGTCTGGTTAAGGTTATGGTGTCCGTATTTTGGGAAGCACATGAAGTAATTTTCATTGACTATCATGAAAAAAGAAGGACCATCAACAACGACTATTATATAGCGTTATTGAACCGTTTGAAGGCCGAAATCGCCGAAAAACGGCCGCATTTAAAGAAAAAAAAAGTGCTGCTTCACCAAGAATGCTCGCTGGGAAGAAATTTTCGTCGAAATGAAGAGGTGATCGCCAAAACTGAGGCCTATTGTCAAGCAAAGGACAAATCGTACTACAAAAATGGTATCGAAAAGTTGGAGGGTCGCTATAATTACTGTATCAACCCTTGAAGGGAATTATGTTAAATAAGAAAAACTAATTTTTCCAGAAAAATGTGTTTTACTATGGTAGGCCGGGACTTTTCAATTGGCCTTTTAATTGATTTTTGATAGACCACTTATATAATATACTTATATATAAGACTTATAGCACGATATTTTTTACAATATTTGCTATCACATGGTAGGGATATGCCCTTTCCGATTATCTGTTTTGTGTGAGTAGCATCTGAAACCATTGTTTGCCCACCGACCTTGATCATTTGTGTGGTCACCTGGCCAACTCCAGCAGGCTTACCACACTTTAGTTCAGTTCACAGTACATTTATTGTTGACTAGTTAACAGGAAATTAATTGCTGGCAAAGTTGCTAAGCCATATGAGGATCATAATTTTAGAGCAGCATGAGGAAGTCCTTCCATCGTTAGAGACCCTCATGGTGAGACTACGCAGTTTCTTATTTGTATATGATTTTTTCACACTATTCATATTAAATCGAATTTAAAGTAATATTAAAAATTTTCTTTCATTTAATAAATAATATCGAGAGGGGTAGGGGGAACAGTGGTCGAGGTTTCGATTTCCGACGAGAAATTGCTCTAAAAAATCAAGAAAAACTTGTTTACTCTCCTACATTTCGTTTATTAAAATATATATATTTCAGTACAGTTAATTAATGCTTTATATTAAACACAAAAACAATAGACTTGTGGTGTTTTGAAAAGGTATACTGAAAACACAAGTTTGAATTTGTTTTTCAGTGTTTGTCTTGTTCGTCCTCCTTTATTAAATCCTAACATTGTTTTCTTCATTACATGGGTTATTTTATGCCTTGGATTATTATTTTGTATGATGTTTTAACGTTATTCAATTAAAACATCATCAGAAACTCGTGGATATTCGATTGCTTTATTCAAGTTGGGTTTAAAAAGTATTAAATGTTTTCTAATTTCAACGATAAAGAGAATAAAGTTTCGAACAGTTACAATATTTAGAAGATAAGATATTTCAGTGACAATATAAAGATATGTAACATGCGCAAAAAATTAGAGATAAGTTATGATCTCGTGAATTAACTGTTGAGAAAGGTTTATATGGCTTAGAAATGATCTTTTTATACTATGAGAATAAAACCTATAAGATATTAAGGATATTCCTATGGAAATGTAGAAAAATAGTTCTAAGATAAATCTGTATTAACCATCAAAAAGAAGTTAGATTTTTGTTTTGTGTTTAAAATAAAGCATAAATTAGCTGTACAGATATATATATTATATATATATATATATATATATATATATATATATATATATATATATATATATATATATATATATATATACATATATATATATTATATATATATATATATATATATATATATATATATATATATATACATATATATATATATATATATATATATATATTTTTTTTTTTTTTTGTTTTTCCTCCTTTATTAAATCCTAACATTGTTTTCTTCATTACATATATATATATTATATATACATATATACACATATATATATATATTATATATATATATATATATATATATATATATACATATATATATATTATATATATATATATATATATATATATATATATACATATATATATATATATATATATATATATATATATATATATATATATTTTTTTTTGTTTTTCCTCCTTTATTAAATCCTAACATTGTTTTCTTCATTACATGGATTATTTTATGCCTTGAATTATTATTTTGTATATTTTAACATTATTCAATTAAATATCATCAAAAACTCGTGGTTAATAGCTTCCATTATTCAAGTTGGGTTTAAAAAGTTGACCGTATTAAATGTTTTCTAATTTCAACGATAAAAAGAATAAAGTTTCGAACAGTTACAATATTTAGAAGATAAGATTAGAAATGATCTTTTTATACTATGAGAATAAAACCTATAAGATGTTAAGGATATTCCTATGGAAATGTAGAAAAATAGTTCTAAGATAAATCTGTATTAACCATCAAAAAGGAGCTAGTTGAGCCGGATAAAGTGGAATACATTAAGACCCAGTGGTAATCTCATTTTATCTTCGATTTGGAAATGGATTTTCGGGGTAACTTTTTTTAGATATTCTATTAGACATTAGTAGAGATACTGGTTTGGTCAATACTAAGATATGTGGAGGAAATGACAATTATTGCGAACACGAATTCGAATTGAATCGAAGGAACCCAGCTTAATTTAGTAATAAAATAAAATGTTGGTAGATTCTATAATATATTGTATATACATATATACATCAACATGATAAGTTACCTAATTGACTGATTGATTATAACTCTGACATTTCTCCTTATGAACAGTTTTTTATTTATTGTTATTAAGTTATTCAGAGTCAATGTTGTATTTTTGACATTAGTTACTTTTGTTGTTCATTTAAAGTAATTTGAAGTCGAATGCCATAAAGCTCCTTTAAAAATAATTTATAAATTTATATTTACGCTTAATAGGAATTTCTGGCATATTCAACGTGCCATTGGCTCAGTTCGATGCAGTGCATCTTTCTTTTGACACGGAACTTTTTGTCTTGAATACAGTGAAAAGATATGCAGCATAGCTGAAAACTTATATTAAATAAAGACTTTGAGTTCAGAAGACAGAACTCAGAGAACTTGAGAACTTGAGAACTCAGACGTTGAGAGAAGACAGCTTTTTGTTACTTCTGTTTTATAATTTTTATAATTAATTTTTTGATTTTTCTACGTTTTCTAATTTTTTCTAAGTTTGATCAGTCAATTTGTATCAAATAATGTACTATCTCAACTAATTACATGAATTTACCCTTTACAATTCCAGTTTGTAGGCTGAAATATCTCCTCTCGTGCTGTATCTTTATGATTTATTGTTCAAATGTTTTTTAAATGTTTAAATGAGACCGTTGTTTACGTATTTCGACCTAATAACCTCCAGAACCCCATGAATATTATCATTAAATTGATAAACATTTTAACGTGTTTTACAGCTTCATTTTTAGGATGTAAATTACGATGTTAGATTTGGTTAATTACATTAAATGCTTCGTATAATCTTACTTTACAAATTAACAGGTCAATTGAAAAGTCACCGTCCTACCATAGTGAAACAAATTTTTTTGGCAATTTTTTTATTCAACATAATTCCCGCCAAGGGTGATATAGTGATTATAGCGACCCTCCAACTTTTCGATACCATTTTTGTAGTACGATTTGTCCTTTGCTTCAAATTAGGCCTCAGTTTCGGCGATCACCTCTTCATTCGACGAAAATTTCTTCCCAGCGAGCATTCTTTTGAGATCTGAGAACAGGAAATAGTCTCTGGGGGCCAAATCCGGAGAATACAGCTGATGAGGAAACAATTCGAAGCCCAATTCATGGATTATTGCCATCGTTTTCACTGACTTGTGACACGGTGCACTGTCTTGGTGAAACAGCACTTTCTTTTTCTTCAAATGCTAATCCTTGATGGTGGATTTTCCTGGGGCAGTGTCCGGAAATACGGCATCAAGCCAAGTTTTTGCTTCAACTATATTTTTTCCCTGCAAAAAGCAATATTTTATCAACCCGTGAAATTCATTTTTATCCATTTTTTTCACGATAACAAGAGTTGCTTCACTCAAAATGCTATAATTCACAAACTAATGATTACCGACAGCTGTCAAATTTATATGCGCATCTTTTGAGGATTAGGACTAAGTAAAAAACATATGGATTTAATTCTAGTATCGCCATCTATGTGTCAGACCGGGGACTATTCAATTGATTTGTTAATTTGGTTAGTACCGTTCTGTTGAACTTGCATTAATATATTTCGTCATAATAAGTTTGTCGTCAGCAAATATTCGAAGTACTGTTTCTTTTGTTGTTGGGATTTTAGTAGTGTGGAGCAGATATAGACACCCAATACATACAGTCCCAAGACACTACTATTTTAATATTACATTAATTCAATTTAATTCTTTTGAAAATATATGGAATAATTGGAATGTATAAAATTCTTTTGACGACATGTTTCTAAAGGTATAAACTTAAAATATTTTAATCCGAATTCGTAAAAATAAGGCTACGGATTAAATTATGAAATATAAGACATATTATTGGATATTGACGCGCACGGGATATTTTTTATTTGTCGAACACGGGACGTGGGAATAAAAAGAAAACAAGACCGACAACTACCCCGGGGGGACGTGTTTACTAGTGTCATATTACACACGCATCCATGCTGCCTACGTATTATTTTGCATCCAATAAAATTAATTGAACCTGGCAAGACAGAAACACGATCTCCTTTGGCGTAAAGTGGCCTTTTTAATTTATCATTGGCTGTCAGATGGCGTCTCGAGAGGGTCGTGGACTTTCGCCAATGCCTTGGATGCCTAATGACCCTCTGCGGCTTGTATCTGCGAATAAATCGACTTGCCCGATAGGTAGCCTCCGTTTTTTAAACTTTTCCTTGGTGATAGGGTTGGTTTTATACATAGTACGTTGGCATGAAAGAAATCAATGCCTAAATCTCTAATGCACCAGAGTAAAATTATACGAAATTTGTGAAGCATCATAATGGTATCTTAATATGTTTTACTAACAGTGTGAATTAATATTTCGAATTGTACAGCCTACAAATATATATAGTGTGTTCAAAGTTACTTTGTACAGACGTCATTTAAATTTGTGACATCAAAACGTCGCAATATTGGCGCATCAGCTCTGAGTTTTAGTTCAGTTTGACTTTGTATGTCACAAAAGTCTAATCTAAATAAAATAATTGAACAAAAATGTTATCAAATATAATTCATTTTAAAATTATAGTACATTTAAAAACTACAATTAGTTATACAGTCGTCATAGTTTACAGGTTAGAGTTGCATACGTCTGGCAACTAGACGACTTTGACATACTCATTCATTTACGTGCTCGAACTAATCAGACATCATCGTGTCTTTTTTTAACTAGAATAAAATGAGAAGGAAAATATTGTCAGATTCAAAAGCGAATTTACAAATTGCGGCAGGCAATACATTAAACATCTTAATGACGTACGTACAAAAGAATTTTGAAGAGACTATATAAATGAATTGATGTTCGGTGGTCTCGGTAAAACCCGAGAATAGTTAAACCGATTTCCTGCGTGTTGTCCAGTAGCTGTATCGCTTCCACGTTGCTGTTATTTAGCAACCTTATTTCATGTTTTAAGACCAGATTTTGGATAGCTTCACAAATTCATTTGATTTTGAGATAATTATGCAGCTCTTAATTGATTACGTAGCGATACTCATAGGCAATTAATCGTAGAACTTTGTTTTGGCTGCCTTGTATTACTAGTTGGTATGATGTGTTAGTGCAACCTCATATTTGCACCACATAAGTCCAAATTGGTTTAATGATTGACTGATAAACCAATATTTTTGATTTTAGGTCAAGTTGAGAGTATATTCCAACTAACCAGTACAGTTGCTCACTTTGAGTCAAATTTTGATATCTTATTTTTCAGCGAAATAGGGCTGTAAGATCCAACTTGTTCTGATGGTTTGCCAAGGTTTTTAAGCATAATTATTAGAGCAATCTTAAGATATTCCGGAGAATGTTTTAGTCTCAAACAGGCATTGAATATAATTGTCAACATGATTATTGCTTTTCGTGGCAGCTGTTTCAAATAACGTAATTCTAGAGGCCTTTTTAGAATTGAGATTATTGTCTATTACTGTGACGACTTCCGTTGGAGAAATAAGCTGCATCGGGTTGATAAACAGGATTTATATCTATTGTAGAATCTATATCATTCATTTGGAATACGTTAGCCAAATTTTGTGGTAATTCTTGTTTAAAAATGCCGATTGCTACTATAAAAGCCATTTTTAGAGTCATTTACACCAGGATTAAGTTAACAAAATCTTAAATAGTCGTACATGCAGGAACACATTTATCATTTACTAGCAGCGCTGTTACCACTACAATCATCAATTCTTACAAATTTATTTTAGGAGTAATCTGGAGATAGAAATTTATTTTATAGTCAAGCAAGATGGACGTAGGTTATACGAAGCTCACCGGGCACCTATTTTAGTACACAATCAATAATTTGCAATTGCCACTAACAATTGTCTCTTACACTAGGCCTTAGTTTATATCGTCTTCCTTATAACTATCTTTTCAATGGATTTCGAACCATTCTCTGAAATAAATTATTAACCAAATTCGATCACAATTATTATTTGTATTGATATAATTAGTTTAATTGTTGAAAAGGTAGTATGGTCATTTTAATATTAGATGATATAAGTTGTTTAATAAAAAAGCAATATTTCTTAAGTCATACCCAGCGTCATCAGTTTATATAATTATACAATAACATCAAGATACCAATAAGACCAAATAATATTTAAAGATTTACTAAGACTTGAAATAAAGGTGTCCGTAAAAATGGTTGAAAACAATCCATTATATTCAATTTTGTTCAACGTAATTCCTTTCAAGGGTGATACACTGATTATTTACAAACCCCCTCAACTTTTCGACGATCACCTCTTAATTCGATGAAAATTTCTTCCCAGCGAGCATTCTTTTGAGATCTAAGAACATGAAATAGTCACTGGGAGCCAGATCTGGGAAATATGGTGAATGAGAAAGCAATTCTAAGCCCAATTCATGGATTTTTGACACGATGCATTGTCTTGGTAAAGAAGCACTTTCTTTTTCTTCAAATGCGGGAGTTTTCGGCGATTTCGTCCTTCAAACGGTCCAATAACGCTATGTGTGTCGCTCTTGATGCTTCTTCCTTTTTCAAGGTAGTTAATGAAAATTATTCTAAGCACATTCCAAAATACAGACGCCATACCTTTGCCAGCCGACTCTTGCGTATTTCCACGCTTTGGAGTTTGGTTCATCGTGTGCAGTCCACTGGGATGACTGTCGATTGGACTTCAGAGTGAAATAATGGAGCCATGTTTCATCCATTGTCACATATGGATACAAAAACTCGGGTTTATTACGCTTGATTATCTTTAAACACTGCTCCGAATCATCAACTCGTCGTTATTTTTGGTCAAAAGTGAGCTCGCGCAGTACCCACTTTGCACAGAACTTTCTCATACGTTCACTTGATATCTTTAGAGTGTCCGCTATTTCATTTAATTTTAATTTACGGTCATTCAAAATCATTTCGTGGATTTTTTAAATGTTTTCGTCGGTAACAACCCCTTTTGGGCGCCCACTGCAGTCATCGCTTTCGGTGCTCACTTCACCATGTCTAAACTTAGCATACCAACCATTGATGGTTGATTTTCCTGGGGCAGTGTCCGGAAACTCGGCATCAACCCAAGATTTTACTTCAACTGTATTTGTTCCCTTCAAAAAGCAATATTTTATCAACACGCTAAATTCTTTTTTATCCATTTTTTCCATAATAACAAAAGTTGCTTCACTCAAAAAGCTATAATTCTCAAAGCAATGATCCGACAGCTGTACAATTTATACACGCATCTTTTGAGGGTTAGGGCTAACTTATGGATTTAATTCTAGTAGCGCCATCTATGTGTCAGGCCGAGGACTTTTCAATTGACTTGTTATGGATGCCATAAATGAATTTTATCCCAGACGATAAAGTTTGGGGCAATAAGTAACTTCTTTATATTTTATAAATTTCAAAAATATTTCTATTTTTAATAACAGCGTCCTCTAAAAGTTAATTTAATTGTTTATACAAACAAATGATACTCCTACAAGGCCATAAAATAAAATCGATCAGACAACAGTTTTCAATCTGAAGGCGAATATTATTATAATTTCAGAGATATTTCTGAAATATTTGGTAAATATTTACTCTTAAATTTTTTGAGTTTGGGCGCACAAGGAAATCCTTTGTCGGAAACTTATAATGAAAGCTGAATAAAGCAGTTCTATGCGAGATTTTCCAATGAAACTTTTCTATTAGTTTATTCATATCTCGGGAACGTATTTCATCGGAATTTTCTATTTTTCCATTTCACTCGCTTATTTCTTGTAAATAAAAATGTAAATATTGATTTAAATGCCTAACGGTTCAGTTATTTCGCAGTTCATTGTTCCTTGTTATACGGAATGCTATTTTCTTGCTCGAATAACGGATTTTAGACAATAACTTTCACTATTCTTGTTCAATTCTAAGCTTTTGTTTGAAATTTTGTTATTGTTATCAACTACACAAGTTGTAATTAAATCCATCTTCAGCCGGCTTGGTGGCGCAGTGGTAAAGGCGATCCTTCTACTGTTGCGATAGCCACGGGTTCGGATCCTGCTGGGGCATGGTCGTAAATTTATGTTTGTGATTGTTCTGATATTGTGATTGTTCTTTATGTTCTGGGCAACAGTGTAAAATCCGAAAAGGAAAATGATCTCAGTCATGCCAGTAACCAGGCTGGGTAAGACCGGATGTTTTCTGGGATGATTTCTAAAGTTGGTCACTCGCCAGTCGGTAGGCTTAATGCTGAGGACCGTGGTTCGGGGCCCACGTTAAACTTTAGGCCCAGTCCAGATAAACTCATAATTGGTAAAAGGAGACTTTAAAATATATATAAAAAAATTACCTTCAATTAGTTGTTATGGGTTGGGGATGGGGAATTTTGTTTATTCTTGAAAAAAAAATGTAAAGACCAAATAAACTCTTTGTGAAAACCAAACTTTCTTATCTTTTCTTTGAGCAAATTTACAGGCAGTCAAAAGGGTAGCGGGACTTTTGTCCCACGTTGTATTAATCTAATTATAATAAATATTTCCATTTTTAGACATAAGCTATAAATGAGTAAATTATTTTCTGAATTTTATTTCTACAATGAAACATTTTTTATTTTCAGAGACACAGTATTCATGGAATGATGGAGGAAGAGACTGGAACCAGGCCTCATCAAGAAATTGCACAACTAACATTAGATGAAAAAAAGTTCCTTTTAGCTGTAGAACGTGGAGATGTTGCATCAACGAGAAGGTATGTCGAGCCGAGTTGGTTTAACATTTTTTGGTGTTTTTAGTTTTTAATAAAAAATAATAATTTCTTAATTATTACTAAATATCTATGAGTCAGTAACTGTATATGTTATACTACACTACCTAACCTACAAAATCATGTCAGGTATCATTTTGTTACATATATATTTTTGTATAAAAAAACAAATTATAAAGCAAACAAAAAGTATAGAGTTTGCGACAAAACTTATGCACACTACAGATTTTTCATTTCAGCTCTCTACAAAAATACATCTTTATCCTTTAGCTTCTACGACTCATCTGAGCATTATATAGCTATTCTTCATTTATGTGATATTCACGCGGAACCTATAACTGAATAATATATTTGGCATTCGAAAACCGTGACAAAACTGTAGCGCCTAACTGTGAAGAAAGATTGATCAATATTTTAAATATTTATTCCAATTGTGTGTACATCCTTCTTTGTATAGGTTTTTTCTGTAGACGTTTCTTGTAGAATTTTTGAATTGTTCACCATTGTTAAATTACTTAGCATCTGAGTACAGCGAGATGACCAATTTAAAACCTGAATATTGTGTTTGAGTACCAAAAGCTCCTTTCAGTTTATTTCAGTTTCGATCGACTAGTGTAAGGTTATGTCATATCGAATCGTCAATATCGAAATTTCATCGACCAAAACGTAAGTACAATAATTTTTAACTGAGTAAAGGAAATACGTTACGATAGATATTTAAATGTAATATCAGACAAACAGTATCCTGTTGAGGAATGAATAAAATCTGTTACCTCTTCATTCGACGAAAATTTCTTCCCAGCGAACATTCTTTTGAGATCCGGCAACAAGAGATAGTCACTGGGAGCCAGATCTGGAGAATACAGTGGATGAGGAAGCAATTCGAAGCCCAATTCATGGATTTTTGCCATCGTTTTCACTGACTTGTGGGGCCATGTTTCATCCATTGTCACATATCGACACACAAACTAGGGTTTATTACGCTTGATCATTTTCACTCACTACTCCGTATCATCAACTCTTTGTTTATGGTCAAAAGTGGGCTCACGGGGCACCCGCTCATAGAGCTTTCTCATACCCAAATATTCGTGAATGATAAGATGTACACGTTCAGTTAATATCTTTAGAGGGTCTGCTATTTCATTCAATTTCAATTTACGGTCATTCAAAATCATTTTGTGGATTTTTTAAATGTTTTTGTCGGTAACAACCTCTTTTGAGCGTCCACTGCGTTCACCGTCTTCGGGGCTCATTTCACCACATCTAATTAGCATACCAATCCTTGGTAGTTGATTTTCCTGGGGCAATGTCCGCAAACTCGGCATCAAGCCAAGTTTTTGCTTCAACTGTATTTTTTCTCTTCAAAAAGCTATATTTTATCAACACATATAATTCCTTTTTATTAATTTTTTTCACAATAACTAAAGTTGCTTCACTCAAAATGCTGCAATTCGCAAACTAATGATCTAACAGGTGTCAAATTTATACACGCATCTTTTGAGGATTAGGGCAAACTTACAAATATATGGATTTAATTCTAGTAGCGCCATCTACGGCCATCAGGTCGGGGACTTTTCAATTGACCTGTTTGCGTTTGAGCCTATATACTACACTGTCATCGCGCACATTTAACTCTTTGGCGAATGCATTGGGATGCACTAATAGTCTTTCAGAGTACTTCGCACTAAGCATCTCTGGACAGAAGTTAGTTAACTGGGTAAAAATAACTAATATTTATTGCTTTTATCCGATGAAAAGCAACATGTTTGCATTTTAATAGACCGTCCCAACACATAAAACATCATCCATAAAAACAACGAAAATATGACCCGCTAAAAATCTCCTTCAACACGCGCGTTATGACCGAAACTTCTCGACGGCTATTGGGAGTTTGTTGGGAGGTATGAGGGGAGTTGGCGAAACTTGATTAAGAATTTGCCGAGCGAAATTAATTCTCGAACGAGGGCGAGAAAAATGCGGCCGAAAGTTGAAGCGTTCTCCACATTAATCGAACTGTTGATTAGTTTAAAGTATCGGCGAGTTGGGTTTTTGAGATTCCCGAGAGGATTCGACTTGTTTTGGCTTCAGTGATGACAATGGGCGAATTGCGAGCGGCAATAAAATCAGTTGTTGTGTTCAAAGTTCAGTAAGATCGCTGGAGTCGACCATGCTGCAACAAAAACGATTAGGACCGGCGGGGAAACTTTGGTTTAATGGCTTCACGTGCTGTTCACACAATTTTGGCTACTGGAAAGAGTAATGTCAGCATGGATGAACGCAATAATTGTTCCTAAAACGAAAAGATGCGACAGTAAATAGGTTAAGAACTATCAAGGCCACCACTTGTCCAGAAGGCGTGCATAAAGATTATTCAAATAATACTTCAAAGAATCCACAAAAAGAACAGCGTGACAGAGTAGAACAGGTGACATTTAGATACCATATTAGTTGTCTAGTTAAGATTTTCACGCTAAGACAACCAATGAACAGTGTTGTGTAGCTTTGTGTACTTTTCAACATAGTAGAGTATAAAATTATGTTAAACTTTTTAAAAACATACATATAATACAATATAATGTTACACACTTCTTGACCGATCAGATATTTCCTAATGATAGATAGATATGATAGATAGATGATAGATCTTCGCTGATGCCAACGTTGAGGATTCTTAATGATATCATTCCCACCATTAATCCATGTGGCTTGAGAATTAAGGAAGAAAAGACAACATTATTAACAACTATTGGATCATGTGCCATTATTAACGGGTATCAGTTATAACAAAATAGCATGAGTTCAAATATTTGGGATCAGTAAAACAGGAGATGTTATCTACTGCCGAAATAATAAGCCCAGTCGGCTAAGCTGAAGCAACTTTTGGTTCTATAATGGGGTTCGTGTGGAAGAGAGGAAATATTACAGGATAAAAAATGGAAATAATATAATCAAGACTAAACTATAGAAATGATCGGTGATTGACGTTGACGCCTTAATCCAAGTGCCATCTTAATATATACATTTCAGCTCTCGTATGTTTACGTTCGCAAAACTGTGGAAATAGTTAATGGATTCGGCTGAAATTGTTACGTAACATTTAATTTTAACCAAAGATGTTTCTATGTACCTTTACTTTGAAACTCCAACAGAAACAGACATTTCTAGGTGTTTTAGATTAACTTGTAATTTGCAATAATTACTCACTAACGTAATTGTAGGTAAATATTTAAAGGGATTTCAAAGAGTTCAATTGGGTTAATTTACAAAAGTAATTTGTTTTATATATTATCCGGGTCTTCTTAAAAACATCTTGTTCTTGACATCGTCAAGTGTCCATGTTTTATAATGGCTGCGCTACTTCTTTTGCAGTTTAGCGTTTGATTGCGTTATAAAGAGTTTCGCAGTTGTAGCTCTTCTATGAATGTTAGCTTTATAAAAGCTTTAAATTAAAATAGTTCTACTGAAGTGAGTGCTGAGTACATATATAAGTTACAAGATATGAAAGGGTTTAGAAAACAAAAACTATTAGTTTACTTTTAGAAAAATGAGTGTCTGTTTACTAGAATTACATACTAGAAAATACACATTACTATTTTGACCCATTTTGAAAACAATATGTCAAATTATAAAGTGACTATATTGAGCCTACATTAGATGGCAATAACTCTAAAATATTGTCTCTTATTGTAGCAAAATTTGGAGTCTGATAGAGCACGTTATAAAGAAAATAACCAGTTCTTTCTATTTATAGTCTCAAATAAGCTTTTCAATTACTTCTAGACATCTGCAATAACAGTATCATTCGGTTCATAATAGACCACACTTTGCTGATCCCACTAGATGTATAGCAAGACTAATATAATTGCTTCGGTATCCATGTGGATGCCTCTCTCACGCAGGAAACCTGACATGACAAGTCAATTGAAAAGTCTCCGGCTTACAACAGTAAAACACATTTTATTGGCAAAATTAGTTTTTTTATTCAACATAATTCTCTTCAAGGGTTATCACTGATTATAGCGACCTTCCAACTTTTCGATATAATTTTTGTTGTACTATTTGATATTTGCTTCAATATAGGCCTCAGTTTCAGCGATCACCTCTTCATTCGACGAAAATTTCTTACCGGGGAGCATTCTTTTGAGATCTGACAACAGGAAATAGTCGCTGATGAAAGTTTTGGAGAATACGGTGGATGAGGAAGCAATTCGAAGCCCAATTCATCGATTCGTACTATCGTTTTCACTGACTTGTGACACGGTGCATTGTCTTGGTGAAGAAGAAGAAGAAGAAGAAGTTGCACTTTCATTTTCTTCAATTGCGGCCGTTTTTTCTGCGATTTCGTACTTCAAACGGTCCAATAACGCTATGCAATAGTCGCTGTTGATGGTCTTTCCTTTTCCAAGGTAGTCAATGAAAATTATTCCATGCGCATCTCAAAATACAGATGCCATAACCTTGCCAGCCAACTGTTGCGTTTTTCCACGCATTGGAGCGGGTTCATCATGTGCAGTCTACTCAGATATGTGTCGATTGGACTTCGAAGTGAAATGATGGAGCCATATTTCAACCATTTCCACATATCGACGCAAAAACTCGATTTTATTATGCTTGATCATCTTCAAATACTGCTCCTAATCATCAACACGTCGTTGTTTATGGTCAAAAGTGAGCTAGCGCGGCACCCACTTAGCACAGAGCTTTCTCATACCCAAGTTTTCGTGAATAATATGATGTACACGTTCAGTTGATATCTTTAGAGTGTCTGCTATTTCATTCAATTTCAATTTACGGTAATCCAAAATCATTTTGTGGATTTTTTAATGTTTTCAATGGTAACAACCTCTTTCGGCCGTCCACAGCATTCACCATCTTCGATGCTCATTTCATCACGTCTAAACTTAGCATACCAATCCTTGGTAGTTGATTTTTGATCTTTGATGGTTGATTTTCCTGAGGCAGTGGTTGAAAACTCGGCATCAAGCCAAGTTTTAGCTTCAACTGTTTTTTTCCTTCAAAAAGCAATATTTTATCAACACGCGAAATTCCTTTTTATCGATTTTTTTTCGCAATAACAAGTTGTTTCACTCAAAATGCTATAATTCACAAACTAATGATCCGAGAGCTGTAAACTTTTTACACGCATCTTTTGAGGGTTAGGGCTAACTAAAAAACCTATGGATTTAATTCTAGTAGCGCCATCTATATGTCAGGCCGTGGACATTTCAATTCACCTGTTACGCTTTAATATTCTACAAATATATTATAAAGATGCATTCTTTTATTCGGCACTTTTTATGAATGAGATTAAGTTTAAGTTATGAAGTTTAATTAACGTACAGATTTCTTTTAATCCATAAAAACAACTGGCCCCCCTTTTTAGTATGCCGGCACAAGAAGAACCGACGCAAATTTTCCTTTAATTACTTTATCAATTTAATCCGAAACAGAAAAAAGCCGGGGCTTGATCTTTGCAAAATCTTGATTTTTCTTTAATTAAATATTATGAAAGCGTTTCTCTTTCTTTTTTGTCGTTGTTGAGGATGAATTTTAAAATACATGTAATGAATTAAAATTTAAAACTTAAGTAATTATACATAGTACCCAAGAAACTATACTATATAAATACAAAGTTTATGAAATAGTTGTATTATGTTGCTGAACATGCTTATAAATGTAAGCATTTGTTAAACAAAATTAAACTTACTCCCAAATTCAATGATTTTGGCAGTATTCCATTTAGTATTATTGAGTTATCTAGCGTATAGAGGCGCTAGTTTGTTACTTGTGTTGCTTGATTGGAAGCAATTTGCCACCGAATCTCATCAACGTCTTTAGAAACATATGGCAATATTGCTTCAGCATATCCCAACGTTAGTTTTAAGGATTCGAAGGTGATGACTTTGATGCAAATAGCAAAGTACAGACCGAGAAGACAAAATATAAACTGAACACAATGAATGGCAAGACTTATTGGATGTAGATCCAGCTCAAGCTCTCGACGAACTTTTAAATAGGTTGGTACTTGATCAGTTAATTGTTTCCAAATATTTCTATGTGATGGGAAATATCCAGAAGAAGAACAGAGGGCTATAGCACAAATTGACTGAAAATGTCACTTACAAATGTTTCAAAATGGTGGTTTTTACTGTGGCAACATATTCAGACGACACGGCAGTCCTTAGCCTCTTATGAAAATCCAACCATACCATCAATTAACCTACAAACACACCTAAACCAAATACAAATGTGGCTGAGAATATGGCGCATTAGAGCCAACGAAACAAAATCCAGTGACATAACATTTACGTTCCGTAGAAGAACATGTCCACCAGTCTGTATCAGTAATGGTAACTTCCTCAAAGAGAGGATCTATATCGTTCTATATATGTTGGAATGCATCTATATCGACGATTAACTTGAAAGAAGCACACACTCACCAAATGGAAACAACTTAAACTTAAACTCTACTAAATGTATTAACGCATCAGGCTCAAATGTTATCATTAAATAACAAGATATTGCTGTATAAATCTATACTCAAGCCTATTTGGTTATATGGAATTCAACTATGGGGAATCGTTAGCAAGTCTAATATATCCATCATAGAACGGTTCCAAAATAAAGTGTTGTGTGCCATTGTTGATGCTCCGTACTCTGTTTCAAATGAAGTGATGCAACGCGATATTCCTCTAGAATCAATTACGAGTGTAATTCAACGTGTTTGTGTGAAGTTCTTTGAAAGACTGTCAGTGCATCCCAACGTAAACAGCTAAATATGCGAAATGACAGTAAGGTGCGTAGACTAAAAAGTCTAACACCATTCGATCTGGTTATTGGACACATATAGAGCATATACAGAATAAGCTTTAGAATAAGACTAATTAATTAAAATAGTTTTTTATACAGGAGATTATTTATTGGAGTGATTTTCTACATGCCATGTATATATAATATAAATACAACTAATAGGTATTGCCCTGTGGGCAGATAGTGGAACTACTAAGAGTCATAAACAATGGTGGTTTCATTGCTTGCCAGGCAAAAAAAAGAAGTGCTTTTTGTGGCGTAATGCAATCGATGAAAAATAGATCTACAACGACAATTTCAAGTTTCAAAGGCTTTAAAGTATGCCGTATTACGAGATCCTAAAAGCCGAAAGCAGTTATACTAAAAAATAAAGTTTTTTAAGCTCTTATACATACATAATTTCATTTTGTTTCATTTATATTATATCATTTATAGGAGTGTAAAATAAGAAGCAACCAAAGCATTAGAATTTCGTAATATTCCCATTATTTAAAAAAAAACAACGTATTTGCAGATATTTTAAAAAATAATTAAAATTAATATTGCTCTTAAAAGAACAACAAATCATATAAAGCAGTCTCTTAGGATCATTAAGCAGACAAAAATGTGGAACATTTCGAAAACTTCTGTACGTATACACGGATCCCAGTTTGGTACTTATATTTTGCTAAAACGACACGGTATATAAATTTTAGAGGGTTTTTTTTCGAATAGAAAACGCGTTCTGAATGGTCAGGAGGGAGAGAATGAAATCGAAAAAGGAAAATTGAATTTTCTCATATTACGTTACAGTCATAAATACTTCAACGAAATTCCTATATTGAATATTGCATCCAATATGTGAAGTGCCAGCAACAGAAACCTTTGATTTCTTTTAAAGAATATTCATGTATCATACAAATTGATATACGGGTTTACTGAATATTTTATTTTCTAGGCTATTACTGGCGGACAGTGGCTGAAACGAATTAAAACCTTAACAGATTTTTAAAAATATTTAATGGTTTTTGCAATATTAATACATTGGTTAACTACAATAATTACGGGTGAAATAACTAAGAAATGTCAGATCGAAAAGGTACCCAGGATAGAAGATGCAGAAAATTCTTAGCAGATAGGGCACAGTGTTTGTGGTAGATGTAATTATACTAAACAAAACGAAAATGGCGATGGGACAGTTAGATAGAGGATACGAATATCCAAATTGGAAACATATAGATAACATAAATACATTCACTTAGATATCTGTGATGAGAACTTGAAAGTAGTGGAAGATACGAGATGGAAATTAATACCAGAAATGTTAAAATTATAAATTTATACTGTGAAATAAACAAAATCCATATAACGTAAACTAAATGTGTTAGAAGAGCGAAAAGAGTAACATAGATGAAGAGAACGAGAATATAAGTCATTAGAAGATTATATAGAAAATAGACAAATTTGTTGCAACTCTACTTACAGCTTATGGATGATACAAGAGAGGTCCCAATCCCAATAGCAACTTAAAATCAAATCGTCGTCAATTTTTGGGAACACAGAATCCTCATTTAATTTATGAAACATCATTGTATCCGCTAACAACAACTGTATGGTGTGCTATTCATACTAGCAACATCATTGGTCCCTATTTATTTGAAAATGGCCAAAGTGTTGCAGTTATTGTTACTGCTGAGCGGTACCATGACATGATTCGAAATTTTCTTGTGCCTGAAATGGTAGATCAAGGACTAGAGGACATGTGGTTTCTGTAAGATGGGACCACAGCAAAACACAGCTCGATCAACAATTCAATTATTGAATGATATTTTTCCACGAAGACATTTAAAATCAAGAGTTTTTGTGAATAAAACCGAAACGATTCAACATCTTAAAGATAATATTCGTTACGAAATTGCAGAAATTCAGGCTCAGATGTTGCAGGATGTCGTGAAAAATGCCTTAAAAATAGCTGAAAGTTGCATAGCGGATCGAACGACCATATAAAACGAGACTGAGGATTTAAATATATTCTAAACCAAACTCCTATGTCTCCCTCATCACTCCAGTCAGTCTAATCATAAACACAGGGCAATTTTCTATCAGAACACACTCTTCATAACTCTAGTATCAAACTTTTTCTGCATTATTTCATCTACATAACCTGCCCAGTGGTCTTCAACCCTTTTAGTTCATCATATTTTCCACCTGGTATTTCTATATTAAATCTATTTCTATATTAGGTCTATATTAAATGAAAATGAATTGTTTTTTCATATTTATTCCACTCTATTCCCTTTAAGATGTGAAGTAAAATTTAAACTAAGGTAGTTGTTATATTATCATGTCAGTCATTTTCTGGAACTTCCTTTTTTAAATTTCCCTTTTTTATGGTACAATTAACAATTTTTACATTTCTATATTGTGTACTACACTAGCATCGATCTGAACAATTCATTGGGTTGTAATAACCCTTGCAAGGTATGACCAAGCTAAGAAATAGATAGAAAAGCTGAGTTTTTATCCAATAAGTCTTGCGATTCATTGTTTTTGAACTTGTTTAGTTATCCAGGCTGTTCTTTGTCATTAACATCAAAAGCACCTCTGTTAAGTCGTTGAAACCAAAACCAACCATTGGAATATGAAGGAACAGCATCACCGTAAGTCTCCGAAAAGGTCCGTTGAGCTTCGCTAGAAGATTTATTCAAACCAAACCACAAAAGTAACGATTATAGGAAATTCAATTTTGATCTTTTCTTGAACTTTCATTTTCACCACTAAATATCGCTGATCAAAATACATGCGATAACCTAAAGTTTTATATATATCCTCTATATGTTAAAACTTTTTTGTTCACGTCAGCTTTATTGAAAATTTAATTTCAAATCAAGGCACTCATTTGTGAAATAAAAGTAACCTTCGCTCCTTTAACTAATTTCAAAGAAAAACGCGCATATTCTGTGTTAATCACTTTATAATTTTTTCTGCAAAATTAAGGACCCTCGAAGTGATTTTCCTCCGTAGAAAATTAATATTCCCCCGTTTTCGACTACAAATTTGTTAAATTATGAAGCAAACTTGTTAGATTTTTAATATGTCCTATATTATAACGACAGTGTCTGCAAGGTCGGGTTTTGTTCAATACACACAAAAGTTTGCATTTTTGTCGTAATTAAGTAGTAACAAGTAAATTTTCTTTCTTAGTTTAACAACTTTCTCTTATTACATTTTTCATTATTTTAAATGAAGCTTATCGAAGCAGGACTATGTTGATAAAGGAAAAATGCTGTAATATTTGGACTACAATATAGTCGACCCTCCTATTCTCCAGGTTTGGTACCACCAGACCTCCATCTAAACTTGAAGAAATTTTATGAATGAGTTTCTGCAGCACTCATCTACTAAAAATTTAAACGATAATGATGTTTTACCTGAAAATCCTAATCTTTCTTTATCAGATCAACAGCTTCGCACATATGTCTTGAAGTACCAAATGAAGCTGAGTTTGATCATAATATACTGACCAACGAGTGCCAACATATCTTGCTACTTCTTAAAGCAAAAGGGGTCGCCAAATTTCAAAAATTATAAAAGATAAAAAGTGTCATCAATTCAAAGAAAACACCAGAATGCTGACACTGACACTGACACTGACAAATAAGTACAACGAAAGTCAAAAAGTATGCTCAGCTTTATTCTTAGATGTAGCACAATCCTTCGATAAGGTTTGGCATGAAGGTCTTGTTCATAAACTACAGAAAATGTTACTAAAACAACACACCAAACTATTAAAATCGTACATTACGACCAGAATGTTTAAAGTAAAACA
This sequence comes from Rhynchophorus ferrugineus, assembly GCF_030347505.1. Classification (NCBI taxonomy): domain Eukaryota; kingdom Metazoa; phylum Arthropoda; class Insecta; order Coleoptera; family Curculionidae; genus Rhynchophorus; species Rhynchophorus ferrugineus. Next base: position 32,563,597 of record NW_027472590.1, read on the forward strand.
AGAAGAAGTTTACTCTTCAATACAAAAAGCTAAAGCAGGTATGCCAAAAGGAAGTGTACTGGGGCCAATGCTTTATCTACTCTACACTTGTGATATACCGCAAATGGAGTATATTACGATGGCTACATTTGCTGATGATACTGCGATTATAGCTGTCGGAGACAATAGTGAAGAAGCTTCACGAAAATTACAACAGGCAAGTGACAATATAAATAATTGGACACAAGCTTGGAAAATATAGATTAACGAAAGTAAATTTGTGCATGTGCAGTTCACTTACAATCAGACCGTACAAGCCCCAATAACATTATATAATAATATCATTCCATGTAGCAACCACGCTAAATAACTCGGAATGAATATTCATGCAAAACTTCGCTGAAAGAACATATAAAGAAGAAAAGAAAAGAACTGGAATTGAAATATAAGAAAATTTACTGGCTACTTGGATGAAAATAACAATTTTCAGTACATAATAAATTGCTTTATATATTATAAGCAAATACTGAAACCTATATGGACATACGGAGTTCAATTATGGAGATGTTGATGCAAAATACAAATTTTTCAGAACAAAGTCCTGAGAGGTATTGTGGGTGCACCCAAATACTATAGGACTGATTACCTACATCGAGACTCTCACATACCCACAGTTAGTAAAGGAATCAAGAGGATTTCAAGGGGACATGAGGAAAGACCCCATTCTCATGAGTATATTGAAGTATTGCAGCTTTTGTATACCACCAGAATAAGACACAAACTCAAAAGAATCAAACATCTGATCTTGTATAGTGTTGTGTATTGAGTTGCATATAATAAAAAATCTAATACCTGAACCATCAGTTTGGATCTGGGAGCAAATATTCAACAATTGACAAAGTCCGTAGAATCAGAGACATCGAAAACGCCTAATCTGTATCCTTGGACGTAGACCAAGCCTTCAATAAAGTCTGGCAAGAGTATAAACTTGTATAACTCATGCGTGACTACGGCTATGACTATATTCGCTGATACTTCTTACTGGAGACAACAGTGAGGATCCAAACAGAAAATTGGAACAAAATTGAAAATAATAATATAAATAAGTGGGCTCAGATACAGAGAATAAATGTGCTCTTGTATAACACTGAACTAGGATCCAGTCCCAAGAGAACCAAACTGCTTTATGTTTTATGATGAAGTGTAGTAAATGGTAAAAACCAATCTGTATCCAGTTTTAGTTCTCGCTGATCAATCATACATGAATACATTTTAAAAAATTGGTTATGAAATGTAGAGTTTAGAAAGGTTTTTCCATTATGTATCAAATCCTGCGGATATTTCTCTGTCGCGAATGTAACAACGGTGTTTATCTGTCGCGAGTAAACTGAGAACCCATCTCTTCGAACTGTAAAACAGAGACTTCTTAGCTTCTCAGCATAAAAACTCACTTTTCGCTTTATGAAATATTATTAAAGCTTTGTCGCGAAAATAGTGTACTCTCAGCGAAAGATGTCGTCGACTCTACACCGGAAAATATTTCTTCGTCTCTAAAAGCATCTGATGGGAGGCAGCAAAGTGAAGGGAGTGTGGCGTTGAGGAGAAGGGGTCGATGGAGGTTATTAAATTCTCGTAACACGTTAAGATTTAATTATTAAATGAGATAAAGAAAATCTCCGACGGTTTACTAAGGCGCGAATTATTACTGACAGGTCTTTGGTTTCCATAAAGCGTGAAGGCTTTATGGACATGAAAGATGGTGGGTTTACTTTGGCTTTTTGTATTATTGGCGAGGTTTTATAATATAAGATTTTTCAACTTATCTTTTTATACATGAATAGAATATCTGGTAAATGGCAATAGAAACTGCCCAAAAATTTCGAATCCATTTGATAGAAATAAATTAAATTACATTTGTTCTTTTTTAATCTGTTAGAACTTCAACAATCTGCTCGTGGGCTATAATAAGTGATCTGCTGTACAAACTTTTAATATAAGTCTTATTATAAACACTATTCTAAAATTTAATTGACTTACTCTAAAGACAATTCTTATTCTAAAAGTTGTTCTTATTTAACTTATTCTAGAAATTATTATTTCTTACTCTATCTATTAATCAGTTCGTATGGTAGTATTCGTTTGAGCCTACACACTTCACAGTCATCGTGCGCATTTAACTGTTTGGCGAGTGCATTAGGATGCACTAACAGTATTTCAAAGTACTTTGCAATAACACTTTTAATCACACTCGTTGTGGATTCCAAGAGGATATCTCGCTGAATTAGTTTGTCATACTTCCACTGAAGTCACTTCCGCTGAAGGATAGCTACGTTAGGCTTACTAGTAATACCCCACAGTTTAATTCCATAAGTCCAAATGGACCTAAGTACTGTCTTATACAGCAAAACCTTGTTATCTATGGATTGACAGCATGCGAACAGCTTGGTAGATTAATTGAATTTTATAACCACTAATATCTTCATAAGTAGGTTTTGATTTTCTGTAAACAAACAATATATAAACGGACATGTAGTAGATAGATAATTTTATATGTATCTGATAAAAACAATGTTGGATATGCATTTACCCTAATATCTGTTCGTGAAGGAAAATGTCCATAACAGACACCATGATGTTGATATATTTACATTGTGGTTTATCCAGGTAACTTACTACTATTTACTTGATTAAACCATTTTTGAAATGGAGCGAGATCATTCTTTGGGAAACGATGTCTAATTTCCGTAGATTTTTACCCCGGAACACTACATCTTTTACTACACTGACGCATTGTCATCAATTTTTATATTATCACTCCATAAGAATTAATGTAAAACATAAGATATGCACAACGTAAAACGAAGATTTATTGATCTAAATAAAAACCAAAACCTTCAAACAACAAACTTAAAAATGGACTCCCATAGAAAATGCTGACTTCACACAATTTGATCGACCAACGTTCCATGTTAGTGGCGGCACCAGGAATTTAAACTAGCCAATCACAATTTGCGATCGCAGTTCTACCGTTGATTGAACTAAACTAAACATTTCCCCAAGGTCGCCTATACCGTGAAATTTCTATTTTTTTCTATGCATTATGTATTCTAATCGCGGTTTTAGTCACATAATAAATTTTAGAACGCACCTGTCAATATTTGACAGCCTACTTATAGATAAGCTACTTTATACTACTTATAGATAAGCTACTTTTAATTGTAAAATATCCCTAAAATATTTGTAATAAAAGGGCACATCATCACTTCCATTTTTTCACATCATTCTCCCGGAGAAAATTGTGAAGAAGATGAACATGTTAGATAACTGATATTCTTTTTTAACGGGAGATCTAGTACCACTTGAGGTTGTTAAATCACCGGTTAAATCTATATTTTCAGTTCCAGAGAACTTTGCTCTGAGATAAACAAGAGTCTAATATTGCATTTTAGTCTTATTTAACAAAACTTCTGAAAAAGAGACAACATGCAATATTTATCTACATTCTATATTAAGCAGTTCCACAGATTAAATACTCTAAAATCTAAATATATTTAAAAAACACATAAATTTTTAGTGTTTCAACTGTCCAATCCATAATATTTTCAAGACCAAATTTTAAAAGTTATTATGAGGTGTGATTGTATTTTTGGTTTAATGAAGTTAATGCAGTATCAACAGGGAAGGATTTAAAGTTTACCTTCAAATAATTGTTTTTTTTTGATTTTTGTTTATATATATTTATATTATATATACTTATATATATTTGTATAGGATTTTATTTTAATAAAGTAATTTTAAAAATTAAATTTGATTTTCATTTAAATACTATTGGCCAATACATGTGTCGTCACAAAGTAATCAGGCGAAATGGCAGACCAATCAAAGCAAAGCATGTTCCTTACAGGTTTCTACATAACTATTTTAAACTAACCAATCAAATTCACATTATCAGCGCCGCCAATGATTGAACTAAGCAACATTTTGCCCCACTACTTACCATTGGAGTTGTACACCCCTGGTGACAGTGACAGTAACACTGATATTTTATATGGAAAAATAAAATTGTTATTGCTATATTCCTCGGCATTGTTCCATATTCTCTCACAGTACAAAAAGAAAACCTTAACCTAAAACCTCCGTCAAATACGTCAAAATAAATCCTTTCACAGTTACATTCTCGTTTTTGTTGCAGGATGCTGCAGAGGGCGCGCGACACCAACTACATCAACATCAATTGCGTCGACCCCTTAGGCAGGAGCGCGTTATTGATGGCGATCGACAACGAAAACCTGGAGATGGTGGAGCTGTTGATCGGATACAAGGTAGAAACTAAAGACGCCCTCTTACATGCCATTTCGGAGGAATTTGTCGAAGCCGTGGAGGTCCTGTTGGATCACGAAAAGACCATCCACAAGATGGGAGAGCCACATGCAAGTACTCTTTGGTCTATTGAATTTGGATTAGGCATTAGTATAGTGCAGAATACGTTGTAGTTTGTGTCGTTCTGTCTTTAGTATCTAGTATAGAAATGTTCATTCCGTAGAAAGTATTTTTGTATAACGTACGGCATCGACAAACAGTGGTTTTGCATTATAAAATTCGTTATTAGTTTTTTCGTAAGTTAAGGTCTCGTACTGACCGGAGAATCGCGGGTTTAAGTACCGTTCAATTATTTTATAGTTGACTTTTTTGGTTTGTAATACGAAGGTAACTATTTATATTTCGTTAATTGGCAACGCTGTTGTCATGTGAGTCCATCTGACGGTTCCATCGTAAAGTCTGACATTTTTGACGATATACGTACTCAGAACATTTTGTCCCACGGACGCTATTTATTTATTTTATATTCAGTTGAAAGTTTTGTCTGGGCAAAAAATAGAACTGAATCGTGAACATTTTTGTACGATGATTTTTTACGATTTTCGACATGGATTATCACAACAAGAGTGCATCAATCAACTTAATTTGTCTTTTGGCGATGAAGCTCCATGTATCGCACCGTGTATCGCAGGTTTAGTGAATTCAACCGTGGTCGTCGAGTTTCGTGAAGGTCGTCCAAAATTGGCTGTTGTACCAGAAAACATCGATACTGTGTGCGGAATGATTAAGCAAGATCGTCATGTCACCTATTTTGAGATTGAGGTATCCATAAGAATTAGTTCCACCAGCATATAAGCGATTTTACATGAATACTTAGCTGTGTGAAAGTTATGTTCTCGTTGGATCCCACACAAGTTGACAATCGCTCAAAAAATGCTCGTATCTATTGGTGCAAAGAAATTTTTAATAAATTGAATCACGGTGCTTCGAAAGACGTTTATAAAATCATAATAGGTAACATATCATGTATATATTCGTATGAGCGCGAAAATAATTAGAAGTTGACTGTATGGGAGTTCCAAGATGAACCAAATTCAACAAAATTTGTTCGCACACAAAGCACTTCAAAGAAAATAGTGGCTTGTTTCTTCGGGAAAACTGGTCATATTGCAACAGTGCCATATTGCAAGAGTATCGTAGAACAGTAAATTCTGCTTGGTACACAACCATTTGATTGTTAGAAGTCCTCGGTTAAATAAGGAAAAAAAAACAGAGACGGAGGATTGTTTTTCATCATGACAATGCGAGCTAATGCAACAAGAGACTATTTGAGCACTCACAAGATCGACTTGTTGGGTCATACGCTGTACAGCGCTGATTTGGCACTCAATGACTTCTTTTTGTTCCCATCCGTGAAGAATAAACTGCGTGGTCAACGATTTTTGATCGCCCGAAGAAGCTATTGAAGCGTTCAAAAATCATGTTTAGAAGATATCTCATTCGAAGCGTATGCAGATATATATTGATCATTGTGGCGAGTACTTATAAACAAAAAAAATATATATTAACCGTATTCCCGAAATATAAATCCTGATCCTCGTATGTTATGGAAATTTGTATATACAGATGTATAACATCAGGTTACATATTAGGTGTGTTGGTAATTATTGTTCGGTCTTTAGAATAGCTTTCTTATTCTGTTAGCGTTATACATGTAGGAATGTTCGTCGGGTCGGTCAGTCGGTCGAAATGTGTGGCTGCCGCTGCGATTATTTGTCAGAACACTCACTATTATTTTTGGAAGGAATTTGCACGAGAACTGAAAAACACTGGTTGAAGAAATACTGTTTATTTTTAATATTAAATTATACATGTGGTCGACGGGAGAATTGACAGGATATTAGGTTAGGTAGAGGAAGTACGGTAGCGCTGTGGAAGTGGTACTATTACAAGGGGAGAGAGAAAAGAAAAGAGAGCGAGACGTCGTCGTGATGGTCTTTTATCGTCTGGAACTGCATGGTACCAATCCACCGGCGTTGCCATCCTTTGTTCTTGCTGGTGGTGAATTAGTGGTGGCCTAAAGGGTCGTGGCGGTCGCCACATACATTTATACTTTTTTTAGTCCGGTTTTGTGATGCTACAAGCCATTATTTGCTGGTAGAAACATAAACACGCCCAACCATGAGAATATGTGACTCACTCTTCAAGATATAATAACGTCCAGTGGGATGAAAACATTTAGATGAAGATGCCACACAAAATAAACTATTGGCGGAAAAGTTGAATGTGTACAGAATCCCAATTTGTGAACTATTACAAGCAATGGGAAGATCAGTTCTAGATGAATTAAATGAGGTATTATAAATGTGGTGGCAGTGAGTTATAACGTATCATGTGTGAAGCCAAACTATCGACTGCAAGGTTGGTGTCGTATATTATGAACAGTTAAAATCCGAAAAAATAATATTGATCGTCACCTGAGTTAAAATAAAACATTTAAGAAGTTAAAAAATGGCTAGACGAATGTTTTTTTTTTGTAGGAGGTTAACTGTCCTCTACATACAAATAGCGGCAAGTTTTACGTATATTTTGGGAAATACTTAACGAAAAAGGTGTAATATAAATTATGTTAACGAATAACGAATTTTATATTGTTAAATTATTTTTAGACCCTTAGTAACTAGTAAATATTATATTAGGAGTGGAGTTTCGATTGTTTCTGTTTGGTTATTCGCAGATATCTCTGAAATTGGTATGTACTTTTTGATGTATGTTTGGTGTTGTAGCATTTTGTTGTATATGGGACAAAATAATAATAAATAGTAAATGCCTGAAAGTTAGAAGTATATATTAAGTGTTAAAGTCGGATCACAAGTAATTAAACAAACTACAATGTGTAGACAAATATATTTATTAATATAATTAATATAAATATATAATATATAGTTCAAAAGCTTTTGTCGATAAGTATTAATGAATTATTCTGTGTATATAGACGCTAATCATAGAATATCCTAAAGTTAATTTTCTAAACTCATTATTTTTGTTGTCTGATAGGAAGAAATTTGTTGCCCAAGTACATCAAAAGATGTCAGAAAATTGCGGTGACGGCACTCTATCGGTTTTGACGGCTTAAAATATTGGATACTGTACTAAAATTTAATATTTTCTCACTGTATAAACCTTACCTGTACTTTCACAAATATTTGAAAATGAAATTAGCCCAATCGGTACAGCCGTTCTCAAGTAACAGGTTAATTGAAATGTTCCCGGCCTGACATATAGATGGCGCCACTAGAATTAAAGCCATATGTTTTTTAGTTAGCACTATTCCTCAGAAGATGCGTGTATAAATTCTACAGCTGTCGGATCGTTAGTTTCTGAATTATAGCATTTTGAGTGTAGCAATTTTTGTTATTGTGAAAAAAATGGATAAAAAGGAATTTCGCGTGTTTATAAAATATTGCTTTTTGAAAGGAAAAATTACAGTTGAAGCAAAACACTTGGCTCGATGCCGAGTTCACGGATACTCCTTCAGGAAAATCCACCATCAAGTATTGGTATGCTAAGTTTAGACGTGGTGGAATGAGCACCGAAGACGGTGAACGCAGTGGACGCCCAAAAGAGGTTGTTATCGACGAAAACATTTATAATATCCACAAAATGATTTTGAATTATTGTAAATTGAAATTGAATGAAATGGGAGACACTCTAAATATATAAATTGAACGTGTACATCATATTATTCATGAATATTTGGGTATGAGAAAGCTCTGTGCAAAGTGGGTGCTTCGCGAGCTCACTTTTGACCAAAAACAAGGACGAGTTGATGATTCGGAGCAGTGTGTGAATGCGACGTGTGACAATGGATGAAACATAGTTTCATTATTTCACTCCGAAGTCCAATCGACAGTCATACGAGTGGACTGCACACGATGAACCCTCTCCAAAGCGTGGAAAAACGCAACAGTCGACTGGCAAGGTTATGGCGTCTGTATTTTGGGATGCGCATAGAATAATTTTCATTGACTACATTGAAAAGGAAGGACCATTAACAGTGACTATTACATAGCGTTATTGGACAGTTTGAAGGACGATATCGTCGAAAAACGACTGCATTAGAAGAAACAGAAAGTGCTGCTCCACCAAGACAATGCACTGTGTCACAAGTCAGTGAAAACGATGGCAAAAATCCATGAATTGGGCTTCGAATTGCTTCCTCATCCACCGTATTCTCCAGATCTGCCCCCTAGCGACTATTTTCTGTTTTCAGATCTCAAAAGAATGCTCGCTGGGAAGTAATTTTTGTCGAATAAAGAGGTGATCGCCGAAAGTGAAGCCTATTTTGAAGCGAAAGTCAAATCATACTTCAATAATGGTATAGAAAAGTTAGAGGTCGCTATAATCAGTGTATTACTCTTGAAGGGAATTATATGGAATAAAAAAAACTAATTTAGCCAAAAATATGTGTTTTACTATGGTAGGCCAGGGACTTTTCAATTGACCTGTTATTAGCGAGACCAACGAACAGCAATATATCGATTTAAAATACTTAATCCGCGATTCTTTCCAGTAAGCATTCCGAATATTTCCAGCATTAACTGACGGAGTAAAACGATGGAAATGAAATGAGGTCGTTCGGATGGAAAGATGAAAGAGCGTCATTGTCAGGAATTGCCTTTTTCTTTGTCTCTAATGACCTTGCGGTCGGAACCTAAACAAATCCTGTCCGAGGAGCCTTTGCGATCCCGGCAATCTTAACGCGAAACAATAACAGTTTTAAAGGCGAATCGCAAGAAAAAATAAACCAAAATCTCTTTCTGAATACGAAATAAAAGGATCTGCGGATATTACTTCATATATGGGGAGTATCCATATTACATCACGAGCAGCTTGCATTTTCCTTTACATTATTATCAAGTGACCAAAAAACAACTTTGTTAAATTTTTATATGTAAAATTTCGACTTAAATTTTTCTTACGTTAATCTAATGTTATAATAGAAATATCCATAATGTTTAAAAAAAAACAATGTTTAATATTTGTGACTGTTCTAGACAAGAGTGTAAAATCGGACAAGGATCATGATCCCAGTCAGGGGGTCAGTAACCAAATACAAAAGTAAACAAAAAATTAACCAAAAATTAAAAGTGTCATCAGGCCAATTATTACATAAATACGTATATGTGAATATAATTTATTTTAATCCAGATAACCGAGACCAAACAAGATAGACCTCTAAAATTACATATGTACAATTAAAAGCTTATTAATATAGCGTAGTTTCTTGTACTATATATTTGATAGTTACTTTTTATATAAATTTTTAGATACATCTGAAGACTTTAAGAACTATGCCTAAAAGTTGTTTTTACTGAAAATTCGAATTTCGCTCGTATTTCTAAAAATATTTGATATACATTAAAATAATGGCATGTTTTTATGCCGCCATATTTACCAGATATGAACATATCAGCCCATTTGGAGAGATTTTTTTGCCATCTATTTTCCAAGAAAAGTATTAAACAAGTCACTGTCGAAATTCATTAAAGATACCTTAATGAAAGTGTCAGTACATAAGCTAAATTAGCTGCTAGATAGGGTTGCTTTACTTTTTATTTTATTGATTTGAAAGTTCTAGAAAATAATGACAAAATATCAGTTCAGTAAGAAATAATTTTTATTAAATTTGTCTTGTATTTCTATCGTATTTGAACTAAATTATTAGTATATATAAAGAAGTACATGTTCAACAAGACGGCTTATATAAATATATGATGTATATCTATAAAAGTTATAAAAAATAATTATAGAAATATCTTTGCAGGTATAAATAGCTTTGACTAATTTTTCGTCTCTTCTTGCTTATAATTATTGTAAAGTTTACAATATGGTAATGCTAATGTCAATTTTGGCTAATTAAATATAAATTATTATCACTTTCTGAAAAAATATGGAAGAACTTAAGGTATTTATAGTTATAATATTTTTGTTTGACACTATATTTTTCTGGGCACTGTTTTGTACTGAAAATGTTGAGTTTAACACCTATCCAAAGGCAAACTTAACTTTTCTGTATCACGTTGGTGCAACTTATTTGGCTCATCAGTTTCTTTGACGTCACATCCGTTAACTGTTTCTGAATTAAATTCTTTAGGCAATAACGTCGAAGTTACTTTCTTGTCGACTAGATACGTTAACAGCATGTCGATCTCTGGCAAATGGCATCGATACAATTATATTTAAACTCAGGCCTGTACATCGCCGCTTAAATTTATTACCCAGTCCTATCGAGTCCAAAGATTCATTTGCGTTCGAACACATATCCTTAACAATAAACATTTTACCGTTCGTGACGGACAATGGAAAACGGATCTGATAAGAACGTTGTTTGCGGTTTGTTTTGTACCAATTTGGAGCAGAAGATGATAGAAAGTGACACTAAACGGACAACGATTGTTTGAGTTGTCCGGGATAACGATATGCAAACAGGACGACGGGAAACCGGGCAGAGGGATGGGGCGGCGGTCGTAGCGAGTGAGACGTAATGTGCGAGACTGACGGTCCACATAGTTGAGCCGTTGTTTTGATTGGTGAACAATATGTACGCCTTTTTTATAATCAGAGTTGTTTACAGATCGCGAGGTTTAAAAAACCGTTAAAAATATCTTATGTCTTAGTATAATTTTAGTTATATATATATTATTATTTTATAAAATATTACCGATCAATTGTATTTATTTTATCTTTATATGTTTTATCTCTACGAGAATTATGATGATTAATCAATTGGTGTTAGTTAGTCTCGGTTAATTTCGAGAATGGCTGGACCGATTTGGCACAAAAATATGGAATAATTGTCTAAATAAAAAGAAACAATTGTGTTTTCCCATATAGTGTATTAACACGTCAATTGAAATGTCACCGGCCTACCGTAGTAAAACACATTTTTTGGCAAAATTATAATTTTTTATTCAACATAATTCCCTTCAAGGGTGATATACTGATTATAGCGACCCTCCAACGATTTGTTCTTTGCTTCAAAATAGGCCTCAGTTTCGACGATCATCTCTTCATTCGACAAAAATGTATTCTTAACGAGCGTTCTTTTGAGATCTGAGAACAGGAAATAGTCGTTGTTTTTGGTCAAAAGTGAGCTTGCGCTGCACCCACTTTGCACAGCGCTTTCTCATACCCAAATATACGTGAATGATTTGATGTACATGTTCAGTTGATATCTTTAGAGTGTCTGCTATTTCATTTAATTTCAATTTACGGTCATTCAAAATCATTTTGTAGATTTTTTAAATGTTTTCGTCGGTAACAACCTCTTTGGGCGTCCACTCCATTCGCCGTCTTCGGTGATCATTTCACCACGTCTAAACTTAGCATTCCAATCCTTGATTGTTGATTTTCCTGGGGCAGTGTCCGAAAAATCGGCATCAAGTCAAGTTGTAGCTTCAACTGTATTTTTTCCTTTAAAAATCAATATTTTATTAACACACGAAATTCCTTTCTATCAATTTTTTTCACAACAAAAGATGCTTCACTCAAAATGCTATACTTCGCAAACTAATAATTCAACAGATCTCAAGTTTATACACGCATCTTTTGAGGGTTAGCGCTAACTAAAATTCATGGATTTAATTCTAGTAGGGCCATCTATGTGTTATGCCGGTAACTTTTAAATTGACCTGTTATATACCTAGAACTTTATATAGCTTTAAAATCCGAAAATACTAGATTATCAGCACTTAACCGAGGTTGGTGTCAAAATATTGGATGATGTTTATATTATTTAAGAAGTTATAGGCATTTTGGGAGATATGTTCCTTTGTGCTAGCCAGTAATAATTTTAAAACAGTAATTAGTGAGAATGAACACTATTATTTATTAGCATTTGGTTATTTAGAGCAGGAGGGTAAGAGTTAAGTTTTATTAATTGAAAGACATTGCAACTTAATTTCGATATCAATGTTGGGAACTTAAATAATATTAATGAATTATTGTTAGATAGGAACAAGCTTTAGCGCAACTTTACTTTGATTAGGTATGAATAGGTGTCTTTTATAAAGGAAACATAGTTAACTTGAATAAATATCAGTAGAATTTCGAGCGTTAATTCTCAATAAATTAATAAAGTAAACTAGATAAAGTCCACAATTTCTATGCGTTTATTTTGCTCCTTTTTCTTCCAGAGCTGGGAAGCTTTACCGCCAGATACTGCCACTTTCACCCCCGACATAACCCCGCTGATTTTATCGGCACATCGAGACAACTATGAAATAATCAAGATACTCCTCGATCGGGGCGCCACCCTACCGATGCCTCATGACGTACGGTAAGTTCATCCCAGATCAATAAACGCCATTAAACCCCGGTACAAAGTACTGGGACGGTTGTTTTTTTTTCTCGAGCCAACCGACTGGATGGTCGCCGAAATCTACGTCGATATAAAACGGGTGAATTAAATTTCTTCATTAAATTGATCACGTTTTAAACGGAGCGCCCTTTTTAAGTAGAAAGCTCCGGTCGTGCCCAGACCCATAAAAACGGATATCTCCAATAAATTTATTTCGAATAGAAGCGTAATTTCGTGTGCATGAATATTTTAAAGCGTATGAACCGACGGGAACTGTCATTTTCAATTAATTTTCGCAGTGGCTTTATGAAAACTTTTATTTCAGTTTCGACACATTGACTGAAAAGTCCCGAGCGTAACAAGGAAAGCGCTTTTTTTTTGTTCGAAGCTAGCCTTATTCCTCAACGTATTCTCCATCAAGAACCACACAATCATTCCAGCGCTTGCCTCAAAATAGGCTTGTCATCGGTTTCTCCTCACTCAAATGACGATCATTTTGATTCTGCAATGATTGATCCATTTTTCATTCACTGTCACTTATCGCCGCAAAAATTCTGGTTTGTAACATTTCAACATGGTGAAACACTAATCAGAATCATCAACACGTTCTCGTTTTTGGTCAAAAGTGAGCTCGCGCGGTACCCACTTTGAATAGAGCTTTACACAAATACTTATGCAATATAAAACCGACACGTTCTTCTAATATTCTTACGAGGTTTTCTAACTTATGCAAGTTCACTTTTCCATTATTCAAAACGATTTTGTGGATTTTTTTATGTTTTCTGGTGTTACCACCTCATTTGGACGTCAACTGCGTGCTGTATAATCGGTGTCTCTACCATCACGTTTGAAGGCGGCAAGCCATCGTTTTATTATTGTTTCTGATGGTGCGGGGTCCTTATAACACTATTCAAGCCATTGCTACGTTTGAACGGTGTTTTTTCCCATCAAGAAGCAGTGTAAGATGAAAACACGAAATTGTTTTTTATCCATTGTTTGAAAATAACAAAGGTAGTATCACTCTTAGAATATCATGAAATTGTAACAACTGCCAATGCGCAATAAAATTAGTGCCATGTATGTGTTAGACCTGGGGCTTTCAACCAATTACGGATCTATAAATGCTGATCATAATGCATCATCTTAGCATCACTTGCAGATCTTTACGACGAACTAGTGACAAAGATTACTATAACTAAATTTCGCAATTCATTTAGAGAATAATAGAAGATTAAAACTAAAGCACATGAATAAATAATGACCGTGACAGCCACAAAAATATTGCTTTATAATTATAATATAGGCTGCTACTAAGTTTTAGTAGAAATAAAAGTAGAAAATTAAAAAATTCGTTATGTAAGTCAAATACTACCAACCAGAAACGTTACGAAATATTGAAGACATTTATCAGTCATTCAAACATCCAAACCCAACGTCTGAATCGTTTGACTTACTTCGATTTTGTTTGGATTATTTATCTTAAATTAATTGCAATTAGCGGCTCGGTTTTATGCAATTAATGGGAAGATTGTAAAAAACTAAAGAAATTTAACTGGGATCTAACAAGGCAAATAACCTAAATTTTCCACAATCGATTTGTCGATGCTAATAAGTGTGACTGTACATGAGTTGATAGTAACTAAAACACAAAAAGGTATAAATTGAATAAAATTGATCAATATTATTTTATTCTTTAACTTTTAGTGCTTATGTTAAATGAAAAATGTATCCGCTATTATTTGCAAATACTTCATAAAGTACCTTAGAAAATCTGTGTTTAGACATTTCAACGTATTAAATTCTCCTATATATTTTTAAACTAGATCTTTGATTAGTTTCTTACACTGCAGTTTTAATACATGGTCTACCGTGACCTTATTAACAAGACACTTTTACACCTTAAGACATAGTAAAAGAAGAAAATCTTTGTTGTCTTTAGGGATGAAATAAAAATTAATTCTAAAACAACAAAGCCTTCAATCGGATCTTCAATTTGTAGGCTTATTGTTTTCATTTAATGTGTTTCTATCAAATAATCAAAGATTGCCAGTCACCAGAATATAATTGCTGCAGATTAGGCAACAGTAAATTTAATTATCGAATTTTTGTATTAAGGGTCAATCATATCATTACAAATTGTGAGAAAATGTAATTCAGGGGCCGAATATAAAGTTAGATAAAATAATATGAACATCATGTAATATAGTCATCCTGTTGCTTATTGGAAACACTGGTTCCCTGTAAATAATGCGACTCCTATGTATTGCTTAGTTTAAATGCTAAGCCTTGTATATGTCATGCTTGGTTCTGTAATCATCTCGGTTAGCAGGAACATCTGTGATGAAAACAGCTCAATTGTTTAACGTTTCAGGAGCTATAGTATCCACAGTAATAACAGTATATAGAAAACATTATCGATGAAGAGGAATAGTGAGCCTACAAACCGGATTGCTTGATTTCTACAGTTAAACACGGCTCTGTTTTGATTCAAAGGGAAGCATGTAAAAGTATTTTGTTCACTTTCGTCCAGAACTTTTTCACTATAAATAGTCACTTACAGTTTATTAAAGAAAACTCCACAAACCCACTTCCGAATCAAAAATTAATTGAACTTATTTCATTACCATTTAAATTATCCAATAAATATTTAACAGTTCATATTTGCAGTTCTACCTATATTCTCAGGAAAATAAAAAATTTTATATAAAATTCGGAAACATTAAAGAAATATTAGAGCTCGATACATTTTATCAAAAGTTGTAAGTCATCAGAAAAGAAACGCAAAAATTCAACCAACAGTAAATTTTATAACCGAATATTTACATTAAAAGTGTATCATATTTTTGTATATATATATGTATATATTATGTATATATTTGAATCATATAACAGTTCATTTTTGCAGTCCTAGCTATAATCCTAAAAAGATTTTTAAAAAATATACCAGGAAAACTCGATATAAAACGCTGAAAAATTTGAAAAATATTAGAGCCCGATACACTTAAATGTAAAGCTAATTCTCAGGACTCCCATCTCGTAAAAACCAATATCAAACGTATATAATACTCGGGACGTACGAACGAACTTATTAATATAAACGAATGGGTTTCCGTCGACGTTTCTAGCTGCTCGACAACGTTCCCAATGGCATTTATTTCGTATTATCTGATGTAAAAATTCCTAATTGATTAAATAAACAGTTTCACGCCCTCCATTTTCGCCACGACTTTATCGGAAATAACGATTTTAATTAGTAGAGATAACGCAACAATAGACGACGAGTTTTTTGTGCGTTTATCGAATTGGTTCTCGCTTTTGAGCGATCAATTTTAACAGATTCGGAGGTTCGTTCACTCCTTGGCTGTGGTTTTTTCTTCTAAATGTTGTGTCTAGTATGTAATGATAATACATGGCTAACATTAAACCGTTGTTTTTTTTTAAATTATTGAATTTATGGATCTTTAACTCTCAAACAAATTCAGATACTCCAGTCGCTGAATTTCATTGGTTAGCTTAAATTACCACTACAGGCAGCTGTAATGAAAATATTTTATTAACACAGCATTTTATTGGTCGGCAATTTCATACGCATCACGTGACTAAACTCTGACGTCACATACTACTGACCAATTAAATTTCAAATAAAACCAAAACGTAGTTTTTCCGAACCATTTATTAATATAAAATTCTATATAAATACAAATATTATACAATATTAAAAAGCTAAAAATGGCTGCAATCTAATTGGAAACATAACATATCTCGTGGCAAATATAATCAAAATTGTCTATAGCTCTTTCCCCTTTATTATATATTTTAAAGTGCTATCAATTTAAATAAGATGTATTAAGGTTTCTATATTTTTGTTGCCTCATACTCAAAACATAGCGGGACAGCTGAAAATCTGTGCCTGTTAATTTACTTACTTGTTCAACACAAAAATGTATTGTGGCAAGTTATAATTATTTTTACAGTGTTATTACGAAAATTATGAAAGGGATAATTGACAGAGTTAAATCATATGATACACGCCAGTATGCATAAAACACTAAGAAGTAATATTATAAAGAACAGCAACAAAAAACTAAAACGTATGATATATATCTAAATTACATTTGTGCTATTATTATAATAAAATCAACAAGTTAAAAAGACAGCCTAAATATCTATTAACAATATAATAAACAAAATATTTCCTCGATTTCGCCTATTTCAGTTTAGTTAAGCTAAAGTTAAGAATATACTTATACACTAAACAAATTCATGTGGTTTGGTTCTCTTCGATCTTCTGATATCCTACGTGTTTTCCAGTAGCTGTATTGCTTCCATATTGCTGTGATTTTGCAACTTTATTTCATGTTTTAAGGCCAAATCTTGTATCACTTCTTGAATTCATTTGATTCCAAGGTCATCCTACACCTCTTCATTGGTTACGCAGCGATAAGTATTGGTAATAACTTGTAGGGCTTTGTTTTGGGTTCCTTGGATTACTGCTTGGTTTGATGTCTTAGTGCAACGCCATATTTGTACCCCATGGGTCTAAATTGGCTTTATGATTGACTGATAAACCAGTATCTTTGAGTTTAGGTCAAGTTGAGAGAATCTCACGACTCACCAGTACAGTTACTCGACTTTCCGTCTAATCTTCTCCGCTTTTTGTATGTCTATATCGACTTGTATTTCTAGGTATTTAATTGATTCTGTCTCAGGAATCGGGCATCTGTCAAGTGATATAACTAGGTTTTTATCATTTCGCCGCAAAGCAGAATTAACATGAGCGATTAAGTTGTATTTTGCAGTCCCAAGTCCATTTGTAGATCTTATTGACCACTACTGTGGAAAAATATTCTCTAGTTATATGTAGATGATAAGTTTACCAAGTCATCTAACAATTATATAAAAATATAAGTAAAACAAATAGTTATATTGGTTATATTGCTTGTGAATATATAAATAAAATAAAGTATTCATAAACAAAGTGAGCAAACATAAAAGGTGTGTAGTATACCAGAAGGAAATTCCAAAGAACTTCGGCCAAATAATATTCCAGCTGTGCAACGATTAAGACTTGAACTCGACAAAACTTAAAATTCTCTCAAACAGGGTAGATAGATCAGAAAAGTCCCAATACAAGATGAAGGAACATAAAAATGAGTAATTCGTAATAAATCGGTCCATGTTAATTTGGTGTTGCTGCGAAATGACAAAAACCAAATTTTGTCACTTGGGGGATACTTGATTGCTCAAGCAGAATTACCTAAGCACCTCAGAATACTTCTCGGTGATTGGTTAAATTAGAAACATCAAGTTAGGAATAAAGCAAGCTTTTTTTCTTCAAATGCGGCCAGTTTTCGGCAATTTCGTCCTTCAAACGGTCCAATAACGCTATGTAATAGTCGCTGTTGATGGTCCTTGCTTTTTCAATGTAGTCAATGAAAACTACTCGATGGGCATCCCAAAATACAGACGCCATAACCTTGCCAGCCGACTGTTGCGTTTTCCCACGCTTTGGAGCGGGTTCATCGTATGCAGTCCACTCGAATGACTGTCGATTGGACTTCAGCGTGAAATGATGGAGCCATGTTTCATACATTGTCGCATATCGGCGCAAAAACCCGGGTTTATTACGCTTGATCATCTTCAAATACTGCTGCGAATCATCAACTTGTCGTTGTTTTTGACAAAAGTGAGCTCGCTCATATCGCTGATATAGATTTAATCCTAGTAGCACCTTCTATGTGTCAGGCCGGGGGACTTTTCAATTGACCTCTTATCAGTATTAATCCCATACTCGCCTTGCTTGTGTTTTAATGTAAATAAAACAAACTAAACATAAAAACTAAAGTAAACAGCTTCATAACAATTGTTTTTATAGATATTCAAGTCAATTAGTCTGCTGTTTTTAAATATTTACGTACCTGGAAAAAGGAATCGGAAAATAAAAAAACTTAGGAGCATATCCTCGACGACAATGGCGCAATTTATTGTCATCACATCAAACGCAAACAACATTTTATTACGTTATCTTCCTAATTAGAATCGTTATCGTCGATACAGTGGATGGAGAAAGTGAAGGGCGTGGTACTGTTTATCCAATCAATTAAAGGAGACGTTTTTTACAGCAGATATTACGAGACAAATAGGATAGGTGATATCGACGGTTAAACACGTCACGGGACAGAATATCGATAGATCTTAAGAAGATTATTTCGCTATATTATAATATCATATTAAACGATAATATGTCTCGGGTCTACGATATTAGAGGAACTGATGAAGAGCAAGCTTAAAGTAGTATTGATTAATAATATTAATATACTGGGTCGTTCAGTAATTTTGTGGAATTTTCGGAGACTTGGTCTTTTTCATATTTTCATATATTCTTTATTCATTATTCAGTACTAATAATCCTACCTATAAGATGTAATTCGTAATTATGTTCAATACTTAATATAATGCGTGGAAAACAAAGTAATTTCATTTTTTAAGTTTTTCGAATATAACAGGGCATTTGGAAAATCCCCAGCCTGACACATAGATGGAGCTATTAGGATTAAATCCATATATTTTTTAGTTAGCCCTAACCCTCAGAAGATGCGTGTATACATTTGACAGCCGTCGGATCATTAGTTTGTGAATTATAGCATCTCGAGTGAAGCAACTTTTGTTATTGTGAAAAAAAAAATGGTAAAAAGGAATTTCGCGTGTTGATAAAATATTGCTTTTTGCTCATCCACCGTATTCTCCAAATCTGACCCCCAGCGATTATTTCCTGTTGTCAGATCTCTATAGAATGGTCACTGGGAAGAAATTTTCGTCGAATGGGAAGGTGATCGCCGAAACTGTGGCGCATTTTGAAGCAAAGGACAAATCGTACTAAAAAAATGGTATCGAAAAGTTGTAGGGTCGCTATAATCAGTGTATGATGACCGTTGAAGGGAATTATGCTGAATAAAAAAAATTAATTTTGTTAAAAAATGTGTTTTACTCTGTTAGGCCGGGGACTTTTCAATTGACTGGTTACACAAATTAACTAATATTAGTTGATGAAACCCCTTTAGTTTTCTTTGTAATAATTTATTTTATTTACAATTTTTAGAAATGTTTAATAATAATAAAAAAAATACATTTGCTAAATGAAAGCCTAAATCCTTGCTGACTGAACTGAGTTTTGTTAATTGTCATCACACATATTTGATAATATTCATTTAATTTAGGAAAATTACTTACAACATACTAATAACAAGAAAAACATCCAATTTACATCGTATCAAATTATATTTACAGAGTAACATGTACATTTTGTCTCGCAATATTTAGAGAAATTAGGCTAAAACCGTCACAATGTTTTACGATGATTTTCTGCTCGAACTCTCGCTGGTGCAATAGCAGCGTTTCGCTCTGGTGACGTATAATTTTCAAATTTAGCCATGCATCCAGTCTCTGGGGTAAAATTCCATAACATGCACGGCCTTCGAACAATGGATAACAAATGAGAGTCGAGATCTTAACAGTTACCGTGAATTGTTGGCGCTGGAAGTCGTTTAGCTCTAAACGTTTCGGGCAGATTAGCGTAATTGCTATTGGAAAAATGTTCATGTACACTACTCCGTACTGGATGGATATTTTCTCCAAATCAGTTAAAAATTAAAATGAAAATGGATCAAAAAATCTAAAACACGTTTTAGTTTATTTTCTTGTATATACAATAACTTTTGAACCACAAAGTGGTGTAGGTGTGTTATGTTTATTGTCAATAATGTGTATTGGGATCAATTATTTACTAACTCTAACAGGTCAATTGAAAAGTCCACGGCCTATCATAGTAAAACACATTTTTGTTTTGGCAAAATTAGTTCTTTTTATTCAACATATTTCCCTTAAATAGTTCTGGACTAGTTCTGGAGAATACAGTGGATGAGAAAGCAATTCGAAACCTAATTCATGGATTTTTGCTATCATTTTCACTGACTTGTGACACGGTGAATTGTCTTGGTGAAACAGTACTTTCTTTTTCTTCAAATGCGGCCCATTTCGTTCTTCACACGTCCAATAGCGCTATGTAATAGTCGCCGTTGATGGTCGTTTCTTTTTCAAGGTAGTCAATGAAAATTATTTCATGCGCATCCCAAAATACAGACGCCATAACCTTGGCAGCCGATTCTTGGGTTTTCCCACGCTTTGGAGCGAGTTCATCGTGTGCACTCCATTTGGATGGCTATCGATTGGACTTCGATGTGAAATAATGCAGCCATGTTTCATCCATTTCACATATCGACGCAAAAACTCGGTTTTATTATGGTTGATCATCTTCAAACACTTCTCCGAATCATCAACTTGTCGTTGTTTTTGATCAAAAGTGAGCTCTCGCGACACCCGCTTTGCACAAAGCTTTCTCATACTTAAATATTCGTGAATGATATGATGTACACGTTCAGTTGATATCTTTGAGTGTCTGCAATTTCATTCAATTTCAATTTACGGTCATTCAAAATCATTTTGTGGATTTTTTAAATGTTTTCGTCGGTAACAACCTCTTTTGGGCGTCCACTGCGTTCACCGTTTTCGATGCTCATTTCACCACGTCTAAACTTAGCATACCAATCCTTAATGGTTGATTTTTCTGGGACAGTGTCCGTAATCTCGGCATCAAGCCAAGTTTTTGCTTCAACTGTATTTTTTCCCTTCAAAAAGCAATATTTTATCAACACGCGAAATTCCTTTTTATACATTTTTTTCACAATAACAAAAGTTGCTTCACTCAAAATGTTATAATTCACAAACTAATGATCCGACAGCTGTCAAATGTATACATCTTTTGAGGGTTAGGGCTAACTAAAAACATATGGATCTAATTCTAGTAGAGCCATCTATGTATCAGGCCAGGGACTTTGTAATTAACTTGTTATTATGCAAAACATTTCCTGTGAAACCAAAACGTTTATATTAACGTTTAAACAAAACAATCAAACTACTATTTCAGTCGATACGATGCTATTTTTGCGGTTAATTTAAAAAATGCCAACGCTTTGCTCTCTCACTGTCAAACATCGATATATACGTTAGCGTTTCAACTCAAACAAACCGTAATGAACGTTCCTCATCGAACCGGCTAATTGAAAGGAAACTTCGTTCCAGGTGCGGATGCGACGAGTGCGTCACCTCCAGACTGGAGGACTCTCTACGACACTCCAGGTCGAGAATCAACGCGTACAGGGCACTGGCATCCCCGTCCCTCATTGCCCTGTCGTCAAAGGACCCGATATTGACGGCGTTCGAACTCTCCTGGGAACTGAGAAGGTAAAAATCGTCCACCCTTTCGGCTTCCGGTCTGGCCGGAAGACGAGGGGATGGATAATTGGATGGATGTGTGAATATGAATCGTGTTAAGGCGTTTTTGTCGACATGGTCATATGGGGTCGAAATTCAGTAGGTTTGTTTTATCGCAGAAACTAACATCTTTAGCGCTATACATATATATATATATATATATATATATATATATATATATATATATATATATATATATATATACATAAGTTTTTTTGTACATGCGTCATCAAGATGCTTAATGTATTGCCTGCAGCAGTTTGAAAATTCATTTTAGTATCATAGAATATTTTCCTTCTCATTTTATTCTAGTTAAAAAGAGACATAATGCTCTCTGATTAGTTTGAACACGTAAACGAATGAGCCTGTCATAGTCGCGCGGTTGCCAGACGTAAGCAATATTCTTGGAAAGAATAGTGATAAGTGGTTATATCCCTAACCTATAACCTATAATTGTGGCTGTATAATTAACTGTAGTTTTTAGATAAACTATAATGTTAAAATAAATTATATTTGATAACATTTTCGTTCAAATATTTTATTTAGATTAGAATTTTTTGAATGTCAAAGCCAGACTGAACTAACGAAACGAAAATAAGCTAGCCAAATCAGTCACAGGCATGGATTTGATCACTGACCATCATTAAATGAGCCTGTGTTGTTTAATTCCTTTTATACGATAAGCACAATAACTTTTGCTGTCATTATTCATACGTACCTTCAAGCAACTTGTCTATGCGAAAGCCATGTATTAGAGAATATCAAAATTGGGTTTTTGTAATCTCAACTAACATCAAAATAGGATTGAAATTTTCAAGGTTTTTCTCTCCTCGATTTTCCAAGAATTGCTTGTGCAGATTATTTATTTTTATGATTTGTCTATTTACAGTTAACTCGTGTGTTACCCACACATCAGAATAACGCTGTTCTTCCACAGCACAATGTCTTTTTTCCATCAGATTGTCGACTGTCTCCTCTATTAGAAATAAAATAAATAAAGATTTCTGAGGTATGAATAGGACTCTGGAAATGTATAAAGCGGACATAAAAATTTATGGAGCGTAAGGTTCTTTATATGGTTATATAAAAAAGCCAGTTCATTTATTATGGCTGACTAAACTGTGTTATGGCGCCTTAATTGAAGCTTCTGAGGTTTCAGTGACCCTGGAACATAAAAAAATTAACAATGGCAAGATCAAATAAATTTCTCTTGACAAACATCGATGCAAAAAAGGAAATGGTTTAATTATTGAGGTTCCAAATCTGTTTCCACTTCTTTATATTGGTTTCAATATAAGATATTTGCTTGCTGATACTGTGGGCTAAAAACTAATTTTAAATTTTAAATATCTTTCGGTGATATAGCTGTTTTAGTGACGTGGTTTCCAAAACGAAACTTTAAATCCATTTTTCTCAAAAGTACTTTTTTCGAGACAGTTGCCATAATACCTCAAGTTTCACTAAACTGATTTACTTAAAATTTAGAGTGAGCTATCTCTGAAAATTCTCTATTGGATGCAAAAGAGAAGGAATGTTTTTTTGAACAACTGAAATGAAAATAAATCGAAAAAGCTATATTTATGGATAGAAAAGTGTTTTAAATAATAACGACGAGCCATCTTACAACGCGTGAATCAATTTCTGTCCAAATAGTCAATAAACATCATTTAATAACTAGTTGCAGACGTTTTCATGCATTAAGAGATATCCAATATAAGGAGAAATGTCTACCACACAATTGACTGAAAATGCCATCTCATATCGTTTGTACATTGCCATATCATTGCTTCCCAGATAAAACTAAGAGTTTTCTATAACTTGTTGTAACTGGTAAAGAAAAACGGATATATTATGAAAATCCTAAGCGCAAAAGGTCATGTGTTAATTCATGAGCACTATCCACATTAACACTGAAGAGTATTAATGGCCATAAAATTTTATAGTGCTGTTAGTATATTACCAGCCAAAAATCGAATAAAACTGTTACTGTAATAGGTAGGGCAAAAGTTCTGCTACTATTTTGATTACATGCCATCTTGGTTATATGACCTTTAGCTCAGTTTCGCTTTAACAATGGTGTTGTGTAGACGTCCAGATTTTGTTATATATAAATATACGCCACAAGAACGAGCAGAAATAGTGGTAATATTTATAGAAAATAATCATTTCATTATTACCACTCAGAGGAAATTACGTCAAAAATATCCTAATCGTCCAGTATCTCACGAAACCACAATTTATCGTTTTCATGCATGGCCAGTTTGATCTCCGGATTTAACAGCACCAGACTTTTTCTTATGGGGTTTTTTAAATTCAAATGTTTATGTGACTAAACCCCAAACGATTCAACATCTTAAATATAATATTCGTCACGAAATGGAAGAGATTCAGCCTCAGTTGTTGCAGGATGTCATGAAAATTGCCTTAGAAACAGCTGAAAGTTGTATAACGAATCGCGGTCACCATTTAGCCGATATAATTTTTCAATGATAAGTAAACTTTTTATTGAAACCAAACTTATCGTTTCTTTAAGCAAAGTTATAGATAATCAAAATGGTAGCTGGAACTTTTTCAATTGAACAACAAATTGTTGCAAAAAAAAAACGTATAGTTGAACAAAGCAATGGGGCCTTGTATTATAATCCTCTGCTAAATTAACCTTCGTAAAACGACCAGTTTCAAGTGAGCAGCAATAGATAATATTGAAATAATTTGACAGTTTGGATTGACCACAAAAATTCATCATGAAAAACGCCACAATTGTTACGTCTTTATATTTATTATATTACAACTTATTAGTACTTAATTAATGTCAGCTTTATATTCAAATAACTCTATTACAGCCTACTATTTAATTATATCCACAATAATAACGAAAACAAAGATCTCTGCTTCCCAGAATAATAAAATTAAATAGGTCAAATATTTTTGCTGGTGACATAGTAATTATCGGAATTATGTACAAAATTTAGTGTTTAATTTCCCTGGCAGAATTCATATTTCATAATTAATAGCAGTTGATGTGAATTTTACGTATGAAATAGCAAAATAGAACCAGACAAGACTTTTAATAAACAATTTCTAGTATCATAATGGCATTTGCGAAAAGTTTTAGTTAGTAATGAATTATCTATATATTCTTGTAATAAAAATACTGTCCAGTTAAGATACTTTCCTCATTTTATTATTTAATAAAATATCATATAAAAAAATATATGTAAGAATATCGTTCGTATTTCGTGCCCTTATTGTAAACTCGAAGTATTTCTTTGGAGATATAGGGTTTTCTTGTATTCTGTATTGCATTTTGAAACGATATTCATAATTTAGTTCAACTGTGATATCTTATAATAACTAGTTTCCTTCCAACTGTAGCTTCTTCCAATACAACTGGACTTTTTAGTTTTTACTAGCCATTAGATCGCAAATTTGCCGACCTAATTAGTACTTCGCTGTTCTTAGTGAGCAGAGTGTCTTAGTTTGCATGTTGTAACAGGTCAATAGAAAAGTCCCCGGCCTGCCATAGTAAAACACATATTTTTGGCTAAATTAGTTTTTTTTTATTCCACATAATTCCCTTCAAGGGTGATACACTGATTATAGTGACCCTCCAAATTTTCGATACCATTTTTCTAGTACGATTTGTCTCTTGCTTCAAAATAGGCCTCAGTTTCGTCGATTACCTTCATTCGGCGACAATTTCTTCCCAACGAGCACTCTTTTGAGATCTGAGAACAATAAATAGTCGCTGGGGGCCAGATCTGGAAAATACGGTGGATGAGGAAGCAATTCGAAGCCTAATTCATGGATTTTTGGCACGGTGCATTGTCTTGGTGAAGCACTACTTTCTTTTTCTTCAAATGCGGCCGTTTTTCGCCGATTTCGTCCTTCAAAAGGTTCAATAATGCTATGTAATAGTTGCTGTTAATGGTCCTTCTTTTTTCAAGGTAGGCAATGAAAATAATTCCATGCGCATCCCATAATACAGACGCCATAACCTTGCCAATCGACTGTTGCGTTTTCACACGTTTTGGAGCGGGTACATCGTGTGCAGTCCATTCGGATGACTGTCGATTGGACTTCGGAGCGAAATGATGGAGCCACGTTTCATCCATTGTCACATATCGACGCAAAAACTAGGATTTATTACGCTTGATCATCTCAAAAAACTGCTCCGAATCATCAACTCGTCGTTGTTTTTGTCAAAAGTGAACCCGCGCAGGGCACCCACTTTACACAGCCCTTTCTTATACCTAAATATTCGTGAATGATATAATGTACATCTTTATTTGATATCTTCAAGGTGTGTGTTATTCATTCCATTTCAATTTACGGCCATTTAAAATCATTTTGTGGATTTTTTTATTGTTTGCGTCGGTAACAACCTCTTTTGAGCGTCCACTGCGTTCACCGTCTCCTGTGCTAATTTCACCACCTCTAAACTTAGCATACCAATCCTTGATGGTTGATGTTCTTGAGGAATTATCCGGAAACTCGGCATCAAGCCAAGTTTTTGCTTCAACTGTACTTTTTTCCTTCAAAGAGCAATATTTTATCAACACGCGAAATTCCTTTTTATCCACTTTTTTCACAATAACAAAAGTTGCTTCACTTAAAACACTATAATTGACAAACATACACACAAAGTTATACACCCAACTTTTGAGGGCTAAGGCTAACTAAAGAACATATGGATTTAGTTCTAGCAACGTCATCTATGTCAGGCCGGGGACTTTTCTATTGACCTGTTACCAGCAAGCATTGCAAAGCTACGTAAAGTAAAATAGTATTTGGTAAAATGGTATTTGATTAAATGATTTCTATAGCCTAGAATAATGCACATTTTCATGATACAGTTTTTATTCAACAGCTTCGTCCAAACTATTTCAATCTATGTCTCTTAGTTACCTCATCAACTGTGCAATAAATATTTTAATTCAAAAATATATTTCATATTTTATAATTAAAAAAAACAAACGATTTAAGATAATTTTCTGATTTTCTTAAGTAATTTGAAATGTGATACAAATAGGAAAGATTAAGTCGTCATTTGCCCTTATATTAATATTTATAGAGGAATCTTTAATAATTATTTTCAGATAGTTATCTTAAATAATCAACTCCATTGGATTAAATTTGCAGTGATAGGGAGGAAGACGTAATACTCTGTGGACATAACGTTCTTTTTAAACAGAATCAAACCAGAAGGAAAATATTGTCTGACTGTAAAACGAATTTACAACTTTTGATAGGCACATATTGATGACGTGCGTTTTGTATAGACTAGCATATATACCAGGTGTTCATATTATTTCCTTCGTTTCTGTAGTATTGAAGCTTTCGAAACAATTAATTATCATAAAGACGCATTTCATCAGATAAGTTTAACATAAATTATTGTCGGCAAGGTATTTTGTCCAGCGTTGGACAAATATTGGTACGCCTGTTACTAGGCAAAGTAAAACGCCAGCCCAGGATAGCAATAATATTCCTGCAATTAACACCCCGTCACGAACTAACAATATGTCGAAAATTACCGAGATTTGAGCGTCCTTAACGTATTGTTTTCCCATCAAGCGTCGAGTTAAATTGGTCGGCTAATTCTCGAGAATCTCGCGATTTAATTTTACGTTTATTACGTCGACCAAATGACGATATTAATCATCGCCGTTCCGCTTGCGTTCGCAGGTTGAGTTTCATGGAGCACGAGTTCCGCGGCGAGTATCAGGAACTGCGTAAGCAGTGCCAGGACTTCGCCACCGCTCTGCTGGACCACACGCGCAGTTCCTACGAGCTGGAGGTCCTGCTCAATCACGATCCGACGGGGCCGGCGTTCGAGCACGGCGACAGGATGCACCTGAACCGGCTGAAGTTGGCGATAAAATTACGTCAAAAGAAGGTAATTAACGCAATAATTTTTATGTTGATGTGATACTAGCAGACCCAACAGACGTTATCTTCACTGAATGTTTCCACAATAAAGAATATACCATAATATTATTACGATAACTTCTAATTAGTATAGAAAATTTGTTGTGATATATGTTTGTATAAAACTTAGTATCTCCTACACATTTACATTCTAAAGTGATATAAAAACTACCAGGTGGTTATTTTATTCTTTGTAATAAATTAATAGGTTATGAAACCCTTGATTTATATATTTTCCTTTAAGCAAATCTTGTTGGCTGTATTTGTACTTACAGGTCCTGTCATCATTCTTGAAAGGAGTATATTGCCATAAGAGAACACTTTATTTAATTTTGACATATTTTTTTAGGTGTTTACATATTAATAACGTGGATATTAATATTTACACCAAAGGTATTAGGCTATTTTTCTTCTAAAACTGAATAATTATAGATATACCTTGGTGCAAATATCCAAACCATTATTTAAAGTTGAACATCTATCCAAGTTCTTAATTAAAGGGGAACATCTATTAGGTATTTTTAAGTTATTTAGTCTTTTCATACGGTGGATGCCAATATTTGCACCAAGGAAAATATTCTAGTAAATTATAACGAAATATCCTAAAATGTGACACCTTTCTCACCTTACCAATTTTGTAAATTGTTAAATGAACAGTATTCCTGTGTTAGCTTTAAAAAATCAAGATTCCTGCGAAAATTTTAATTAGTTTAACGATGTATATAGTAAAGGACACGTGCTATTGTGTTACAGCAATTAACCACATCCACGAAAATAACATTTTGCTTCTCTGGGTCGGAATAAATGTTATTTGAACGGCAGGGCCCTGGCAAATGAACAGTTTGACACATAGAGAGCCTCCGTTTAATGGAATAGAGGACTTGCTCAGTTAATTGAGAAGGTTTTACATGACTAAGCTTGTAGAAAATGTCCAGTTTTAGACAGTAGAGGAAGCGGACGAAATACATCCTGTGGATTTAGTAACGTAGCTTCGTCATGGAAACCGAAAAAACGATGTTTAATTTCGAGTAATTTAATTTTAGCTGAGATTATATCTTTTCGGATATTAAATAAATTATTTTCTCTGATATAATCTCGATTGGGCAAAAACTATATATAGTCTCGATTGAAATCAAAAATACTTGTGAATAATTAAATTTCTAGGAAAATTCATATAAAACGTTTTAACTATTACCTTTTATTAATTAATTTCATTTTTATTACATTTCCACTCCCTTTGTGTACTTACTATTTCACAAAAGCCGTTAATTAATTAATTACTAAACTCTTTGTGGCGAAATGACAAAAACATAATTATAAGACTTGACGGATGTCTTATTCCTCAAGCAGAATCAACCAAATACTTACTACGGAGTGTATCTCGATGTTAGCACAAAGTTAGAAGCATCACGTTAGAAAAAAAACAGAGCAGATTAGACGATGACCTCGAAATCAAATGGATACACGAAATGATCCAAAATCCATGAAGCCATGAAAACGTGAAATAAGTTTTCTAAATCATAGCAACGTGGAAGCAATACAGCTACAGGGCAGCATGCAGGAAATTAGGAGCATCATCCTTTTTGAGGGTTAAATCAAGTTAAATCAAATGTTTGTCAATTGTTTACATTAATATTTGGCTTTTTTAACAATAGTTTGATCAAAATACATGCAAATACTTAATATTTTAGTCTATTATTTTATAACGATTTTGGGCTGCGTAAACAGGTAAATTTTCTTAATGACCATTCTTCCAATTTTGCAGAATTTAGATTCTTGCTATGAGTTCGATTCAAAGAAGAGCTAAACTTCATTGAGAAGAAACGATGCAAAATTCCTTTTAATCCCTTAGAAATATTGCATTAGAATATGCTTTGTGTCATCGAAAATAAATATTTTTTATTAATCTAAACTTAATTGCGTTATTTAGGTTATGTTATGAAAGGTAGAAGAGTTAAACTTCATTGAGAAGAAACGATGCAAAAGTCCTTTTAATCCTTCAGCAATATTGCACTAGAATATGCTTTGAGCCATCGAAAATTAATCATTTTTAATTAATCTAATCTTAATTACGATATTTCGCTTATGTTAGGTTATGTTATGAAAGGTGGCAACTTTCTAGGACCTATTCTCTATCTGATTTATACTAGTGACATACGAAAACTCGAGAGAATAACGATAACTATATTTGAGGATGATACACCGCTGTTAGCAGTGGGTATAAAGCAAGAAACTTTCATAAAAAGACTATGGAAATTAACATTTAATGAGCTAAAGTCTTATTAATTTTACAAATAAGAAACTAAACAACACGCTAGTCTTGAAATTGAATGGTGTTATAGTATCATATGTAAATATAGATTATATGGAAGAATATATTATAAATATATGAAAGACGAAATGTTATTATGGTTGTGTTATTTTCCCGGCCTACCACAGTAAAATAAATTTTTTGCCAAAATTATTTTTTTATTCAACATAATTCCCTTCATATACACTAATTATAGTGTCCATCAAACTCTTCGATAACATTTTTGTAGTACGATTAATCCTTTGCTTCAAAATATGCCTGAATTTCGGCGATTACCTTTTCATTCGACGAAAATTTCTTCCCAGCGAACATACTTTCGAGATCTGAGAACAGGAAATAGTCGCTGGGGGCCAGATCTGGAAAGTAAGGTGTATGAGGAAGCAATTTCGAAGCCCAATTCATGGTGCATTGTCTTGATGAAGCAGCGCTTCCTTTTTCTTTAAATGCCGCCGTTTTCGGCGATTTCGTCCTTGAAACGGTCCAATAACGCTATGTAATAGACGTTGTTGATGGTCCTTTCCTTTTTCGAGGTAGAAAATTACTCCAGGCGCATCCTAAAATACAGACCTTGCCAGCCGAGTGTTGCGTTTTCCCACCCTTTGAACCTGGTTCATCTTGGGCACTCTACTCGGAACACAGTCAATTGGACTTCGGAGTAAAATGATGGCGCCATGTTTCATCCATTATGACATATCGATGCAAAAAGTCGGGATTATTACACTTGATCATCTTCAAACACTGCTCCGAATCATCTCGTCGTTTGTTTTTTGGTTAAAAGGAAGCTCGCGCGGCACCCACGTTGCAGAAATCTTTCTCATACCCAAATATTCGTGAATGGTAAGATGTACACGTTCAGTTGATATCTTTAGAGTATCTCCTATTTCATTCAATTTCAATTTACCGTCATTCAAAATCATTTTGTGGATTTTTAAGTGTTTTCGTCGGTAACAACTCTTTTGGGCGTCCACTACGTTCGCCGTCTTCGGTGCTCATTTCACCACGTCTAAACTTAGCATACCTATCCTTGATGGTTGATCTTCCTGGTGCAGTGCCTGGACACTCGGCATCAAGCCAAGTTTTTGCTTCAACTGTATTTTTTCCCTTCAAAAAGCAATATTTTAACAGCAGGCGAAATTCCAATTTATCAATATTTTTCAAAATAACAAATATTGTTTTACTCAAAATGCTATAATTCACAAACTAATGATCCGACAGCTGTCAAATTTATACACGCATCTTTTGAGGGTTAGGGATCACACTTAACTAAAAAAAAACATATGGATTTAATTCTAGTAGTGCTATCTATGTGTCAGGCCGGGGACTTTTCAATTAACCTGTTATGCATTCAAATCAAAGAAGATTAAAATAAACAAAATTTTCTACGAATCTGAAAAATTCGAAAACATTTTAATTAACATACGAATATAGGGTGGTTCAAAAGTCCAGCTACCATTGACGCAATTTCCGCCGAGTGGCAATAATGGAAATATTATTTTCAGTAAGTATTGTCACTATTTCTGCTCACTGTTGTTTTGGCGTATATTTATCCATAATAAAATTTGGACGTCTACACAACAATATGGTTGAAGCGAAACTGAGCTAAATCTCACATAACCAAGTTGGCGTGCAGTCAAAATGGTAGCGGGACCTTTGCCCCACCCTATATAAGCATTTCAACAAATAATAATGAATCCATAAAGTTTCAATATAAACTAGGATTGGAAATGAATAATACTACCCCATAAAATTCTAGGGGATTTTTACGTTTTACTAAAGTTTCGGATACGGAGTACAAACTGAAAATTGAAATTTGAAAGTTAAACGAACGGAACATAAAATATTATCGATTCAGGTTTTTAAATCTGCTCCGGAAATCCCCATGGCTTTGCGAAATCATGTCGCATATCTTTGGATGAATAGTTCTTTATGGAGAAAGAGTTTTTTTATGTACCTGCTATAATCCGGAATATGTCGGTAGTTTTTATCTTCGACATCGATGATAGGACTTGGAAATAGTAGATTTTTTTATTACTGTTAGTAGTTTCACAATTTGCACACACACCCGACTTTGCACGGGCATAAAATATATATGCCTATGTCACTCAATGAAAACATGATTAAAATCGATCCAGTATTTTTGGTTCATTCATTACTGCCCTTGGCCTGCACGCATTAAATTTGGAGTAAAACAATTCCTCTTCCCCTATACTTACTATGAAGATTTCCTGCTATCTTTGGAATATCTAAATTCATACAATTTTTATTACATTACACATTTTTAAACGCAAATTTTAAATTTGTAATATCTCCGAAAATATTTGTTTAATTTACATGCTGTAAGGAACCATATTGATCTATATTAATTGCACACTGTATTTAAGGTACTTAATTCGATAAGGATTAATGCCGTATTGCTTAAAATAGCTTCGTAAATAAGCCATTTTCTCACGTAAAAAGTAAACAATAAAAATGGTTAATGTGGGTTATCCCTAAAAGATAAACATATACCATCGCGGACTTTTTTGTAGACCTTTTTATGGTGTACAATACTGTAGTACATTAATTTGATCTAACTCGTAGGGTTAGGCAGCGTTTTTGCTAATTGCTAAATAAGCCTAAAAAAATAGGTTAATTTACGACATCACGTTAGAAACCTCTAAAATTAGCAATGTTGCCTTAGTATATTATGCATGTATTATACATATAAACCTTCCTCTTGAATCACTCTATCTATTGAAAAAAACCGCATCAAAATCCGTTGCGTAGTTTTAAAGATTTAAGCGCACATAGGGATATAGGGACAGAAAAGGCGACTTTGTTTTATACTATATAGTGATAGTGATATATATGGCATGTATAAATCTACTTCACTACTAAATCTCGCGTATAAAATATAATTAATTATTTAGTCTTATTCTCTAAAGTCTATATTTATCCCATAATCAGATCGGATGGTATTAAACCTTATAGTCTTCGCAATTCAATGTCACTTCGCATATTTAGCTGATTAGCGAGTACATTGTAATGATTTACACTCTTTCGAAATAACAGGTGGGGCAAAAGTTCCGCTACCGTTTTGTTTTTGTTTATGTGACATTTAGCTCACTTTCGCTTTAACCATTGTGTTGTGTCGGCGTCCAAATTTTATTATGGATAAATATTCGCCACAAGGACGAGCAGAAATAGTGACAATATTTATTGAATATAATCGCTCCATTATTGCCACTCAGCGAAAATTGCGTCAAAAATATCTTAATCGTCCAGTGCCTCAAAAAAACACAATTTATCGTTTACATGCGAATTTTTTGATAGTACGATACGACAGGAGACAGGCCTCGTTCTGGAAGACAATGGACGTCTTGTAGTGCTGAAAATATGGCTCTGGTGCGCGATAGTATTGCAGAGTCTCCAGAAACATCAATTCGGAGTCGTGTTTCCCAGTTACATATTTCTGCACGCACTTTAAGGGGAATTTTGAAAACCTATTTGAAAATGTTGCCGCGCAAAATTCAATTAGTCCAAAAATTGCTACCTAGAGATACTGATCAACGACTTGTATACAGTAATGCAATGCAATCCTTAAGCTGTCTGGTGAAATTGAATATTTTTTATCTAAATTGGTAATGAGAGATGAAACCCATTTTCTTCTCGGTGGCCACGTTAATAACATCATTGGTTCCTATTTTTTTCGAAAATGACCAAGGTGTTGCAGCTATTGCTACTGCTGAACGGTACCAAGACATGATTCGAAATTTTCTTGTACCTGAAATGAAAGAACAAATACTAGATGACATGAAGGTTCAGCAAGATGGGGCCACAGCATACACAGGGTCAGTCAGATCTCCAGATTTAACAACACTAGAATTTATCTTATGGGGTTTTTTTAAATCAAAAGTTTATGTGAATTAGCCCCAAACGATTCAACATCTTACAAACAATATTTGTTAGAAAATTGAAGAAATTCACTCTTCAATGTTGCAGGATGTCATGAAAAATTCCTTAGAAAGAGCCGGAAATTTCATAACGAATCGTGGTCACCAATTAGTCGATATAATTGTTCAATCATAACGAAAAAAATGTAAAAACCAAATAAACTTTTTACAAAAACTAAACTTACTTATCTTTTCTTTGATCAAAGTTATTGACAATCGAAATGGTAGCGGGACTTTGCCCCACGTTGTACTAGTATTCTAAACTGAGACGTCAAGTTTCACAAAGTTTTCGAATAATAATCGATAAATCACAAGAACTACAATTTTACAACTTGCTACAAATATATTAACGCTAAAGATCAGAATGTATCTGATATGTGAAAGATTGAAAGGATCGTCCCTGTGGGGTACCGTAAGAAAACTAATTTAAGTAATCTTTCATTTTTGCAACATAAATTTTGTTCTCATCATCAAAAATCTTATTTGCTTTGGGACGTACTTAATATACGTACATAAACAGAAAAATATAAACGTGTAAAGTAATATAGTCTTAATAAAAGTCGAGTTAAATTTTACTGCTAATCAATAATATCCTCGGCATAAAACAAAACACGGCTCCTTTCTTTCCTGCGGGATGATCTTAAAACGATTTTATGTTCGTCCTTATCGACAGAACGAAAAAAATTACCGCTACCCGAACGAAACGTGTCCGAAATATTGAGATAAATCAAGCGGCTATATATTTTAATAGATCGTTTCACAAGAAAATTGCCTTAAAAATTGAAAGTCTACTTTTCGATAAAGTTTAAACAGGGATACTAGGCTTTTTATTCGATAAAAGACGACTCTATTTGGTTCAGTTCGAACAACAAACGATTTATTTTTTATGGTTAGAGCTCTTTAGATTTATGCTACAAGATAAATGTACCAATATTTGCTTGTTTGTTATTTAATATTAACAGGAACTTGAAAGAGATATATTTAAAAACGTTTAAAAGCTCACAAAATTGAAATATTCGGACATTATTTCAAATAGACTTTTTTAATCAGTAATTTCCATTTCTTATTAATCTTTAACTATTCGATGGCTAAATTACTTCATTTTATATACTTGAAGCCGCATTTCCTGTCATACAATTCATGTATTGCTCATCTTCATCGTATGTGTCATGTGTTTTTTCTCTGTTTTGCATCACTTAGAGTCATTCTTTTTTTTTGTTTGCTTGTGGTGGGTCTTGATTCGATAACTCCTGTTATTCCACACCTTTCAGTCTACTAGCATGCCATTTGTCTTGAACGTTGATGTGGATGATGTAGATCACCACATTTTAATTGTCCAAACAAAGTTTCACATGTTTTAATGGTTGAAGTATGCTCACTGTCCATCTATACAATCAATTCGTACCGCAAATGCATGTTTTTAGACAGAACATTTAACATTTGATATTATTTGAAAGCGTTATTTTGGCAGAACGCAGCCAGTTGTGTGAAAAATAAGCTAGTGGAATATGTTACAAAAATCGTAAAATAAATAACAACATATCTGTTAGTAATTATATAGCATCTTTAATTATAATCAGTTGAGATAAACCACAAAATTTTTCTAGAGAGGAAGCTTTAAAATACAAAAATAAAAGTATCCTACATGGTAAAAGACCCAACTGATGAAGAACTATCACTTTAATTGCAAAAAATCATGGACAATTTAGGTTAAGTCACCAATTAATAACAAGAACGGTGAATCGTAACTACCTTTATTATGAAAAAATATACAATTTACCTATATTTAATATAAGGATAAATTTAATGAAGTTTTCTATCGTACTACTGTTTTGATGCAAAGTATGTGTATATTTATGAAGGCAGACCTTTCAATCGTAATCTATATGACACATGTATCGTCAGTTGTAGTGAGCTCCGTCTAAATGAATGAAGATAGCACCCATGTCCACAAAATCATAAATATACAGCAATCCGTCTTAACTAATTTTCATTACTTTACTGGATTTATAGTTTGTTTATTGAAGTTTTAAATAAATAATCAATAATGAAGAGAACTGCAAATCTTGACTAGCACTATTATGAAAAATATGGAAAACTAATAAAACAATAATTTAAACGTTAATTGTTTTAAATAAAATTTTGTCAACAAATTATGGTAATTACAAACATAATTAGCATGCTTGTCGGACATATATTCACAGAAATGTTTTTGTTGGTCTAAAATGAATAAGGGTGAATATCAATGAGACGCAGGCTTATGAAATTTATGCATTAATAAGGTCTTTGCTTATAAAAATACGTATTTTCGCAGAAAATGAAAAAGGAGACCTAAAAAATACAATGAATAATCCAATGAATACCTAATTTTGAATATAACACATCGGCTGGAAAATATTCTACTATACTTATTGAAGGTACAAATATATATATATATATATATATATATATATATATATATATATATATATATATATATATATATATATATATATATATATATATATATATATATATATATATATATATGTTTCCTTTATTATTTAAATTGTAAGGTTGAATAACTACTCTTTACATTTTACATGTAGTTTTCCATGTGCTTCTACGTGACAACTGTTTCTTATATTTGTATTTTGTGGTGATTGTATTTACTTGAAATAACTTGTAGCGACCTTGAGACAGGTCGAATTGTACATCGTGAAATAACGGTCAACAAAGTACCCAGAAATATAATCCCAAATGTTGAACACGGACGGGGTGCCAGCAGCGACAACTAGAATACGATGACGAATAGCTGGCAACCCCGAGACGTTTATCTGGGATGTTATTGAAGGATATTTCCAATATTTCAGTAACCAACCATCGTTTGGTTCAGACGTGCCACCATCGACTGCCCAAGCCTGGTCACCAGATAACACCGCTGCCAGCCTTTTTTTATCATTTATATTTTTACATTTTTATATTACTTCAATAAATAACGGTCACTCATTGTAAACAACACTATTTCATTTCGTTTTACCTCCTTTCACCGAGCCACATCATTTACCCTAAAAACTAATAACAAACCATCAAAAATCTTCAAAATTAAAATAATTATGTTTTATGAACCAACATTGTTATATTGTAGCTGCAAATATAGGTAAAACAGAGTATATGTTTTTCCTCAAATATTCTATTTTGGGACATCAAACAAAGTTCATTAGTATTTTCTTTACTACCTATCAAGCCTTTCAAACGCCAACTATAAGTGAAGAATTGTCAAAGGGTCAACATCTGTATCTGCGAATGTAGCGCTATCTTCAGCTATCATCAATATCAGATCAGTGTTTATAGCATTATATCGAACGTCTTGAATTTTTGAAAATGTTCTTCGTATAATTGCATATTGATAACAAGTCCAAGTTGATACCAAAGATTTGACACCAATCTTCATTGATAATTCCCCGCAATTCTTCATCGCTCTTGGCTGTTCTATTATCAGTTTGACTAATTAGTTCATTAAAATACAAGACATATTTTCGTAGTAAAATATCTTCGCTTATTATAATATCTTCTTATAGTAGGGCAATTGGAAAATATAGTTTATCAAACGACTAACTTCATGGACACTACACACCTGGACAATGTACTGCAAATTTCTTAAATTAAATAAAATTATTTAATACAATCATATTAACGTATTTTTTGTGCTTATAAGATAAACAAAACGGGATCTGAACAATATACTTTGTGCTTTTAATGTAAACTCATCCGAAATATATATTAAACAATCCATATTTAGGTAAAAGGGGAAATTAAAAAGTTTTTATATAAACTTGTTAAATACTTGTATAAGCACGATTCGTATTTCAAGCGTTATACGCAAGGAAAAGAACAACGAGTTACCGAGCCCAAACTTCCGAAAGTTCCACGAAAAGCACAAACAAAAATAATAAATTTTCGTTAAACTTTTCATTCCGTGTTAAAAAAAAACGACTCATATTTCATCTCGCTTGTCATTTTTTGTTGTTTCGCAGCTTATATAATTAATAAACATAGACAAAATTGTGTATTTTAAAGGTTGTTTTTTGCAATTTTCGTTTAACAACTTTATTATTGAAGAAATATAATATACGTCTTGTAACATTTTTGTTATATAACCCGTCCAATAAAATAGCCAATGCAGGTCATTAAAATTTCTGATGTCAGCTCATTTCACAATCTTCAGTCACAATTTTCTTTACACATATATATTTTGAGTTTTCCAGTTTTGATTCTGAACATAACAATGAAAATGAAATCTGTAAGCTGCTCTAAGAATTATCTTAAATATTACACACAAAATTAAACAATAAAACCTCCTTATTTTCATGATATCTTTTTGAAATATTATTATATATTTTTTACACACATTTTTTAAAATCACTACTCAAAAATCGACTAGGTGCACAGACTAGCAGCGGTTGTTGAAAAGCCATTCGACGAAAAAAATACTGCCCTGAAATATTCCTGAACTGGGTATGGAGTTTGGGATTAACCCCGGAATTACTGTCTACTGCTGGAATCATATATTTTCGAAAGAAAATTTGGAGTCCCGCACGAAGAGGAAATACTCAACACCTAAACCTATTTCGGCTGGAGTTCCACAGGGTAGTATCCTGGACGACATTTGCTCTATACTGCTGATATCCCAACAACAAAAGAAACAGTACTTGGAACATTTGCCGACGACACTGTTATCATAGCAAAATATACATCTCTGTCTAAAACTGTAGAAGTGTAACGGTCAACAAAATCAACAAATAAACCCAGAGACTGGAAAATACAGCTTAAAAGCTCCGAAACTATCCATGTTAATTTTGACGAAACATAATTATATCACTTGAGAGATGAGCGATGACTCAAGCAAAATCAGCCAAATACCTCAGAATCGGATGGAAGATTAACCTGGAAACATCACGTTAAACAAAAATCAGAGCAGATTAGACTCAAAATCAAACAACTGTACTGGTTAATCGGAAGATACTCTCAACTTGGCCTAACATCAAAGAGATTGGTCTATCAGTCAATCGTAAAGCCAATTTGGACCTATGGAGAAGCAAATAATGGGTTTCACTACTGCACCAAACCAACTAGTAATCCAACGCACCTAAAACAAAGTTCTACGATTAATTACCAATGCTTATCACTACGTAACCAACGAAGAGCAGCACGGTGACCTCGACATTAAATAGAAACACGAGGTGCTCCAAGGTTTCGCTCTAAAACATGAAATAAGGTTGTTAAATCATAGCAAACTGGAAGCAATTCAGCTGCTGGACATCAGCATCAAGAAATCATATCTATGTCTGCAAAAATAAATTGAATTATAATATCTAGACCGGAAATCATTGTATACATTGAACAACCTTGTAAACTTTGTTAGTAAAGTTATTTAAATTATCGTTACTAAATTAGTATTTTTTAAAATATATTTTAAAGCCTCCTTTTACCAACTAGGGGTTTATCTGGGCTGGACCTACAGTTTAACGTGGACTCCGAACTACGGTCCTCAGCATTAAGCCTACCAACTGGCGAGTGACCAACTTTGTAAATCATCCCAGAAGGTATCCGGTCTTACCCAGCCTGGTTACTGCCGTGACTGGGATCATTTTCCTTGTCGGATTTTATAATCTTGCCTAGGACAATCACAAACATAAATTTACGACCATGCCCCAGCAGGATTCGAACCTGCGGCTATCGCAACAGTAGAAGGACCGCCCTATCGCCTTTACCACTTCACTACCAAGCTGCTAAATTAGTATTATTATTATCACTGATATAATACTAGCGACCCGCCCCGGCTTCGCACGGGTGCAATGCTGATACTAAATTAAATACACTACAGAAAAAATATGAACGTTGTATATAAAAACATAGCGGCCCGCTCCGACTTTGCACGGGCATAAAATATATATGCCTATGTCACTCAATGAAA
This sequence comes from Rhynchophorus ferrugineus, assembly GCF_030347505.1. Lineage (NCBI taxonomy): Eukaryota > Metazoa > Arthropoda > Insecta > Coleoptera > Curculionidae > Rhynchophorus > Rhynchophorus ferrugineus. Next base: position 32,603,718 of record NW_027472590.1, read on the forward strand.
ACATGATTAAAATCGATCCAGTATTTTTGGTTCATTCATTACTGCCCTTGGCCTGCACGCATTAAATTTGGAGTAAAACAATTCCTCTTCCCCTATACTTACTATGAAGATTTCCTGCTATCTTTGGAATATCTAAATTCATACAATTTTTATTACATTACACATTTTTAAACGCAAATTTTAAATTTGTAATATCTCCGAAAATATTTGTTTAATTTACATGCTGTAAGGAACCATATTGATCTATATTAATTGCACACTGTATTTAAGGTACTTAATTCGATAAGGATTAATGCCGTATTGCTTAAAATAGCTTCGTAAATAAGCCATTTTCTCATGTAAAAAGTAAACAATAAAAATGGTTAATGTGGGTTATCCCTAAAAGATAAACATATACCATCCCGGACTTTTTTGTAGACCTTTTTATGGTGTACAATACTGTAGTACATTAATTTGATCTAACTCGTAGGGTTAGGCAGCGTTTTTACTAATTGCTAAATAAGCCTAAAAAAATAGGTTAATTTACGACATCACGTTAGAAACCTCTAAAATTAGCAATGTTGCCTTACTATATTATGCATGTATTATACATATAAACCTTCCTCTTGAATCACTCTATCTATTGAAAAAAACCGCATCAAAATCCGTTGCGTAGTTTTAAAGATTTAAGCGCACATAGGGATATAGGGACAGAAAAGGCGACTTTGTTTTATACTATGTAGTGTTTATACAACATGGAACATGCACCAGGCTCTATAATATACTAATGCACGAATTATTAATAATCCATAACACGACCGAGACGCTACACTGTAGTGATTTATGGCACTTTTGCAATATGCAATTTGTGCTGGTATAACAGCTAAGTTGTCGCGAAATTATCCAGGCTTTTTGCGGCGTCGGTAATGGCAGGATTCTAGGTCAGCCTTAGTTCCCAAACGCCCGCATTCATATTTAAATTCGTTCCACATCTGGGTTCTGGAGGAGTTTCGCAGACACTAAGCCTGAAGCCATTGTTCTAGAGTCATTCTTGTGTAACCGTCCGGAAAAGTTCGTTACGCGATACCGTTCGAAAAAAAGACTATTGATTAAAATCGTGAGCTTTATTGTTGTTTGGTTTCCTACACTTTCCGGAATATTTTCTGTTTTTTTTTTTCGAACGTAGTTCGATCTTAAAAATACGGATTCTTATATACTGTTGTACAGAAAAGCAAGTATTATTTTAAATTTGTTCGTAATATTTCCGTTATTATGTTGAATTTGAATTCTTGGATGGTCTTTAAATCATTCTTTGATTCGGTATCGGATTCACTCTCCTTAGACGAGCCACAACTATGTCGTTGAAGTAAATTTTAATAGGTCAATTGGAGGAAAGTACCCGGCCTGACCCGTAGATGGCGCTACTAGAAATAAATCCATATGATTTTTAGTTAGCCCTAACAAAAATTTGACAGCTGTCGGATCATTAGTTTGTGAATTATAGCATTATGACTGAAGCAACTTTTGTTATAGTGAAAAAATGGATAAAAAGGAATTTCGCGTGTTGATAAAATAATGCTTTTTGAAAGGACAAAATACAGTTGAAGCGAAAACTTAGTTTGATGCCGAGTTTCTGGACACTGCCCCAGGAAAATCAACCATCAAGGATTGGTATGCTAATTTTAGATGAAATGAGCACCTGAAACGATGAACGCATTGGACGCCCAAAAGAGGTTGTTACCGACGGAAACATTGAAAAAATCCACAAAATGATTTTGGATTACCGTAAATTGAAATTGAATGAAATAGCAGACACTCTAAAGATATTAACTGAACGTGTACATCGTATCATTCACGAATATTTGGGTATGAGAAAATTCTGTGCAAAGTGCTCACATTTGACCAAAAACAACGACGAGTTGATGATTCGGAGCAGTGTTTGAAGATGATCAAGCGTAATAAACCCGAGATTTTGCATCGATATGTGACAATGGATAAAACATTTTACGAAACTGAATGAAATAGCAGACACTCTAAAGATATCATCTGGACATGTAGATCATATCATTAACGAATATTTGGGTACGAGGAAGATGTGCGCAAAGAGGGGGCCGCGCGAGCTCACTTTTGATCAAAAACAACGACGGGTTGATGATTCTGAGCAGTGTTTGAAGATAAGTTTGAATTGAAGTAAGCATAATACCCGAGTTTTTGCGTCGATATGTAACAATGGATGAAACATGGCTCCATCATTTCACTCTGAAGTTCAATCGACAATCATCCGAGTGAACTGCACACGATGAACCCATTCCAAAGCGTGGCAAAAAAGCAAAGGTCGTCTGGCACAGTTATGGCTTCTGTATTTTGGGATCCCCATGGATTAATTTTCATTGAGTATTTTGAAAAAGAAAGGACCATCAACACAGTATTACATACCGTTATTGGACCGTTTGAAGGACGAAATTGCTTAAAAACGGCCGCATTTGAAGAAAACGAAAGTGCTGCTTTACCAAGTCAATGTACCATATCAAAAATCCATGAATTGTACTTGGAATTACTTCCTCATCCACCGTATTCTCCAGATCTGACCCCCAACCACTAATTCCTGTTCTCACATCACAAAAGAACGTTTGCTGGGAGGAAGTTTTTGACGAATGAAGACGTGATCGCCGAAAATGAGTTTTATTTTGAAGTAAAAGACAAATCATACTACAAAAACGGTATCGAAAAGTATGCTCGCTGGGTGGTCGCTATAATCAGTGTGTCACCCTTGAAGGGAATTATGTTGAATAAAAAAAACGAATTTAGCCAAAAAATGTATTTTACTATGGTAGATCGGAGACTTTTCAATTGAACTGTTATATATACTACAAAATATGTAACAAAGGCCCTAAGTCCAAGAGTCTTATGGCTCTTTAATGAATTTAACGAATTAAAAATAATAACCTAGAAAGGGGGAGAAATAATATTACCGATATTACGACTCTTGCAGAACTTCATTCGGTCCGCCTATGAAGTAATAAATTGCAGTTGCATCGCTCCCTAGGCTGGCCAGACCGTCAAACGTAAAGGTGGTAGTGGCGGCCACGGTGGTTCAATAAACCTACGGCTTACTTTTCGGTCATCGAACTCTTCAGCCCGGCCCCTCTAAGCTCACTAACCGACATCCGATGTAGGCCAACCTTTCCAAAAGAAAAACCCGTTAATATCATTCGACCCATTACGTTCCTTAATGTTCGATTGGTCTTGTTTTTATTCCGTCTCGGCGTCGGGGGAGGTGGGGGGATTTGATAGGTTTGCAGCCTAATTACGCTGCAGCCGGCACGCAATTTCGGCACTCGGAATTTTGTATTTATGCCGGCGAAAGAGAACGCGGCTAATTGGGTTAGGTTCTTTGTGCCGTTCGCATGCGAAACCTTATTAACGGTCGATGTATGATTTAATTTCGACATATTTTTTCTACATGAGTTTTTTGAAGAATATCTTCTATAAATTAAGGTTTCTAACATAACGAAACAAGGATTTTAAAGCACAGTAAATATTCTATAGTCTATTCAAAGTTTTTTTAGTAATGCGTCATGGATATTTGTGACGTCGAAACATTGCAATGTTGCCTCATCAACTCTGAGTTTTAGTTCAGTTTGGCTTTGACATACAAGAAAATTCTAACCTAAATAAAATATTTGAATAAAAATATTATCAAATATAATTTATTTCAACATTATAGTACATCTAATACATATATCATTAAGAGCTTAAAACTATAATTAAGAATAAAGATATAATAGTTTGTGGGTTAGATTTGTTTTGTTTATATTGAACTCTTTTCTACACCACCCATGAGGTAGAGTTTTTGGGGGCCTTTTTCTATGTAGTGGTATCCCCCTGGAAGTATAATCCACCTAATTAACAATTGCATATCTGAGAAACGTATTTTACTTTTATTCGAGAGCATTTTTACCTTTTTATATTTAGCTATTGTTTCCTTCGATGTTGTGTTATGTTGTCAAATCATCTTAGTATCACTGCATATTTTATTTCTTCTGCTAATATCTGTGTACACCATTCTTCATAATATTAATCACTGAATTATTTCCAATTCATTTGCCATACCTAGAAAACAGTTAGTATTTATTCTCTCCTCAAACCTTCTAACCAAATGTTCAGGTTTAATTTTGAACAATTACAATCATATCTGTGGACACAAATCTTTCACGCCCTACAATACTATTTTCTACTGTTATATTCAATTAATTATGTGCATACCTTCAGTTGTTTCCACTCTCATCACTCTGTCTCAAAAATATTCAGCATTGCACAGCATTATCACATATCATGAAAATTTCCTTCAGTCACGTTCAATTTCCAATTAAATCAAGTCCAATTAAATCACTAAACTGATAATCTCTAATCTGTCTAAAACATATTTACGATTCTATCATTTATCAATTACTTCCTCTGTGTGTCTTATAGATTTCATCCAAACAGAAGGTGTTATGGTTGACAATGCTTCCTTCCACATATCTAAATAGCTTTTGATAGAATATCCTTCTCGACCAGCAATATATCTGCCATTAATTATTAATAAATCTAATGACCAACAAAACCTAATCGAATGCTATTGTAACATTTTCATTTTTCCATAAATTTTTGTTGTCTTTGTTGTCTTTTGTCACTTTTCATGCCTGTAAGTTCCATTGAAACTCTCCGAGGATTATTTTTATATGTGTATGAAAGGACGTTTTACATCCGTCAAAAAGCTGCATGTCCCTAACTCTTTTATGTATACGTTCCAGGCAGACAATTTTCTCTAAATTAATTTTACTAAATTATATTTATTTCGTTAAAATAGTTTGTGTCCTTAAATAGAGCCAATATCAAGATGGCCAAGATTCGTCACTCACTTTGTATGTAGACGGGGGTTGAATAGACTATATATATTAAGCGGCTTAACGAAAATTTTGCATCCTTTTTTTATGAAGACGGGAGAACCTAGAGGATTGCAATTTAACACTGTTAAAACTAATACGGAAAAAGAACTTTAAGGCCTAAAATTTTTGTATACTATGCCCTACACATAAGTAAATTCAAATCAAGCAACCAGGAATATCCGTCAGATTGGTGATGCATAATATATACACAAGTATTTTAAGTTCTATTTTCATTGGACTTGGCCGAACCTTTGTCCGTTTCAATCCTAATACAGTAGATTATTCGCCATTTATTTTGTACGAAACCTTAGAATGGACGTGTAATTTTACGTTGTATCTTAAATTTGGCAACGCTGTACCGCAAAATGCCGGCAGAATAATTTTAAATCGGAATAATAAGCAATGTTATTTAAGATTTTGTATTACTTGTGGTAACTCGCATATTGTTAGAGCTATTATACTTACGATATATGATCATATAAAGTTACAATTTGCATTATTTGTGGAGTTAACACATTAATGGGACCGTTTTACTGGAAGGTATATTCAACTATGAAAGAAAAACACGACATATGCGAACATTTCATTCTAGTATATATTAACAAAATTCCAGAATAACAAAAATTGTTTGTACTCTGTTTACAAAGTATTTAGATTTTCAGAAGCAGCTTTTTTAGATGCATAATATAAATATCAATCAATCCATTTTTAGTTCATAACAAAATCATAATCAAATATGATGGCACATGAAGTTCTGCCGAAACATCGTCAAAATATTTATTGTATACTATATAACAATTAATTGTTAGTTTTCGGGTACCTATCATATAATCCGAATACTTTTTATATTTATTAGCTTTTCAGATTTCATGACTTGATAATTATTGTACTTTTCTTGCCATATGAGACCCTAATAGCATCAAAGATGTTTTCCTTCGTAATGAGAAATAACTTATTGACTAAAAGTGATTATTGTTAGTTATAATTAAAAGTTAGTTTTATTTTAATTGCCATCTGAATATTCTAAACATGATTTTTTTACGAAACCAACAAAATTTTAGGAATAAATATTATAAAATTGTTAGTAATATATTTAAAATCCTACTAAATATATTTCATTATCATATTTGCAATGTCCAAAGTTTTATTTAATGCCAACGATAAAATTTAGTACAAATTTCTACAATCTTCAGAGTACATCAATGAGCAAGGGAAATATAATTTTATATCAATCTCGACTAACTTCAGCACAATACATATATTTTAAGTAGCGATTAAACGAAAGTTATCGATTGAAACAATACGGTTTTATTAACTTTTCTCAGATATAATGGCCCCATTCAGTTCGACCGAACAATGGCTGTTTCAAAATACTCGAACGACCGCAAGAAATTGTTATCAAACTCAAATAATCAATCATCGCTGGGGGGATGAATATTAAACGCTTGGAAAAAATCAGTAGCAGCGCGATTTCAGTTAATTGAAGTTGCTTTTTTGAGAGTCACAATCTGTGTTTGGAAATAACAGAACTTTAACATTCCTTAGATAATTTTTAGGAAATTTGGTATTTTATTTTAGTCATAATTTATGTGTATATGATTCGCACGTTGTAATATTTTATAATTTTTATATTTAATTTGGATTTAAATTGATCGAATATCTACTTAATACACAACAAACAGTTCGCTCCTCATTATTATTTCAAGATAATGAACCAAAATAATGAACACATAACTGCTAATGTTTTCATGTCATTTTCTACGCAGAATTGGTACTAACACACATCGAGTCATATTTTTCTGAACTTTTACTTTAAAAACTGAATTATATCTCAAATGTAATAAACTTGCTATGGAATTGAATAAAATAAAAATAAAAATTATATAGACACAGATCTGGATGGGACTTCATCATATGTTTCTTCATATTAAAACTGCTACAAAAGTTTTTTGACAACACATTCTGAACTTTACTTAAACAATTATATTTAAACCAACTTATTGTGAAATCAAATAAAATATAAATATGTGAAAATAAATATAATTTATGATAATAATAGCACACTAGTTGTTACAACTATAAGGGTACATACCAAACTGGTTATAACGTTGCAAGATCAGGCGGAAACTGCCGAAGTTTACCGAATAATGATCGTAAGCTCCAAACTTTTAAAGATGTATATGAAATAATATCTTAGTTATTAGTAAAACTTTGTATAGGCAAGCAAAAAATATTGTGAGGCAAAAGTCCCGCTACCTTTTTGATTGTAAGGTTTAGCTCAGTTTCGCTTTAACCATTGTGTTGTGTAGACGTCCAAATTTTATTATGGACAGGATATTTATATACTACAAGAACGAGCGAAAATAGTGACAATATTTATTGAAAATAATCGTTCCATTATTGGGCTTTTACCCCACATTGTATAAAGATAATTTTATATAAAGGTAACAATTTTTGAGGTAACGTGTGTTTTGATGACTTTTCAATCAGCATGATTCACGAATTCTCGAACTTTTTTGAGACGTTCGTTCATTTAACTAATCGATTCTTCAGAGTAAAGGTTATAGAATATGTTTTGCTTTAGCTAAATTTATATTTATATAAAAACAGCTAACTACTAACTAGATATCATATATTGTGTAATAAACTGTTTTAATTTCCTTTTTATATTATTAATATGATTTTACTTTTAAATAAAATATATCGAAAGAAAATGATATTTTAACAATTTTCTTGTTTCTCTTCCAGTTCGTCGCTCATTCGAACGTCCAGCAACTACTGGCCTCCATCTGGTACGAAGGCCTGCCCGGTTTCCGTCGAAAAAATATGGTGCTCCAAGCCCTGGAAATTGTGCGAATCGGTATCCTGTTCCCATTCTTCTCCATTGCTTATATCGTTGCCCCCCATTCTGTCATTGGCCAGACAATGAGGAAACCCTTTATCAAATTCATCTGTCATTCGGCGAGTTATTTTACATTTCTTTGTAAGTAAATCGATAAACACTAGTAAATGTTCGTAAGTACATTAAATTTCAGTCATATAACATTACATGATAATATTTATTTACAATTTATTTGATTGTTTATTAATTGATTGCTTTACTCCATATTATTGAAGAAAAGTATAAAAGTTTAAAAACGTGTAAATCACGTACACACCAATTATGACTAAAACTCAACTTCTATTCTAATAATAATTTTTTAACAAAAATAAGATTACGTGTTTTGAATTTTATTCTATTTAAACCATTAAACGTTGTAGACCAAAAGTCAAATTTGATGCGGCAACATTGCAAATTTGCGTACCATAAATTTGATGACGTGAATTAATTGTTATTTTGAACAGACTATATGTTACATTTCATGCGTGCTTCATTGCACGCCTAAGATAAAGCGATGCTCTTCGGCCAACACAACTCAGGCCATGACTGAATTTGATTCAGTCGGATGAATGAGCCAGAATCATTGAAAAATGAACTTTTCAGATGCTTGCCATCGCGAGAATCTGCGATAGACATTCTAACGATGTATTAATCCACATTCATAACCCCGTCCTTATTGAGAGCCCCTATATTTCTTTAACGTAAACATCTCGTCTGGATAGTGGAGTAGTTAATGAATGAGACCAATCGCCATATATTCTTGTGGCACCGTTGCGGCTTTGGGAAGTGTTTGAAAGCTTAGTTGTAAGGAGTCCATTAGACGTCGTAATAGCCATAAAGTAAGGCGGCCAAACCAATTTGGGAGGTGGGTCATAATATAAATTCCACGTCAGCTAGCGGACTATTTAGTGTATAATACTTGGCGACAGTTCAGGTTGTGAGATATTTAATTAGTAAAGTCTCTAAGTTTCCACATAGTTTAATTATAATTAAAAATAATATTATTAATATTCGGTAACATCTTGTAGCGGATATTAAAATTGAGACTGAACAGTATTTTCTTTAGTATTGGGATAGGATTTTTGTCTCCAGAACTTATTAATAGATTGAAATGATATTTTGAGCAACATATTTTGGTACGAAATGGCGTCAAGCCACTAGGAATTTGTGATATGTACTTACAACATATAAACGGTTGGAAAAAATAATTTTTCCCTCTTTTTGAAGGCCACTTTATTCATATGAATTTCAAGCAGTATTGATGATTTTATATATCCACATTTTCGATAATGAAAAACTTTTCTGTGGACAAAACAAATCAGTCAAATGGGACATATGTCTGGGGCTATAATAAGCTACATCAAAGCTTCCCAGATATTTTTTCTTTATTTGTACCAAATTGGGAGAAAGGAGTGTGTAGTCTAGCATTATCGAAGACAACGCCCTTTCTATTGATTAGGCTAGAATAATTTTGTTCAGTTCTGTGTCTGGGTCGAGCTGCCTTTCTAAACCTTCCTCCGGTTCTAACCACGATCATATATATGCTGTATATGATCCATATTCATCGCTTGTAGTTATTCGTTTAAAAAATAACTCAATTTGATTTTATTGCAGATGCGCTTTATAAATGGAAGCTTCATCCATTCTGTTAATTTACATGAACCCCAAGTATCAGACTTCTTTTGGTATCTAATCTAATTTAAATGATTCAGAGGCGTTATATTGTCGATTATTAGTTCAGTGTCAATGATGCGGAACGAAATATGTCATTGACCTTTTCAAAGAATAGCCAATCAGAAATGTCTAGAACCAAAACGCTCAAACCAATTTTGACACTTGAAGCAGTCATCACCATAGGTATCAATCAAGTTCTGGAATCTAATGCATTTAAAGTGGTACTTGAAGTGGAGGCGTCTGAAGTTTTTGTTATTTTGTAATTGGCAAGGCGTAAAACTCGGAGTAACATACAGTCCCATCAGTCTACCGGCTCTTATCGTATCTCATGACTTATGTAATATTTATTATTGCGATCTCCACACATCTTCAAAGAGTATAACCAATTTATGATTCTACCAATAAAGCCATAATAGAACTCAAAAATATATCGTAAACTAAGCTACAAAAGTTTTTCCATTGAATTTTCTTCGGCAAAATATCTCCAAGGTATCATTTTTGAATAGTTTACGCATCATTTAAGTTAATAAATTCCGAAAAAAAAACAAGTTAGTATAGCCTCTTAGTGCGCGTAAGTTTTCTGATGGAGGTTAAACTTTGGAAGCTGCTACAAAATAACTTAAGAACAAAGGGAATTCCACCATTCAAAATGTCCGATAGTTAAATTTGGATTAGGATTACTTTAAAAGGGCATTTATTTTAAAAAATTGGTACCCTATACAAACAGTCCTTAACATCATTAATGAAAGTAATGAAAGTGAAGATAGTTCTGCACCAAATTTGTGACTAAATAATAGCAAATATGAAGCACATTTACGAAATATGCTTCACCATAAACAGTCACTATATTTTTGAACTCTGTTGTTGATTAATTTTTACTCGAGAGTTATTATAATACGATTAAAAATTATCGTTAGTACAGTTATAATCGTATCATATTTGAATTCAATGTTTAATATATTATATAATAAGTTATATAATCCAAGAGCAGTTTGTGATTTGCAGTTTTAGTCAGTAATCAACATATTTAGTTACCAAATGAATTTCTGAAGGCACTCATTAATATTTGACAACCAAAAATGTTGATCCAGTGTATGGAAATGACAGTGTATGTATGTGTGTGATGTTCTCAATTATTTGATATTTTCTCACCATATAATCCTTCCATGGACTTCCCCAAATATTTTAAAACCAACATTAGCTAAATCGATCTGACCATTCTCATGTTTTAGCGACACTAACGAACAATAATTAATTTATATCTATATAGACGCTATTCCATTGAGTCACCAAAGATGTTTATATCAGAAAGATAGGAAAAAATATATAATGTCTTAAATTAACAAGAAAAACATAAAATTTCATCATAATTGAAAAAGGTCTTGTAACAATATAAAAATTAATTATGACACTGCCGTTTGCTATGACTCATTGCTAATCACCATGACACATATTTCAAGAAGCCTGTGTTGTTTTTCACTTCTTGGAAGTTGATCCTATGGAACATTTTCCTATCTACTAGTATGGTTTCATTGAACAAATATTACTAGAGTTAGATGACTTTAAATCCAGGCCTGTTAAAAAAAATGAAATTACTCTTATTCAACAAAATATTTTGATTAAAAAAAACATGTTACCCTCGATAGAGCTTGATAGAATTTCGAATTACGAGTTTCAAAGATAACTAAGTTTAGTAGCGCACTAACTAAACAATTATCCCCGTTTTCACGCATTAACGTTCTCTCTTTGCAGTCATGTTGATTTTGGCGTCTCAGCGTCAATTGTTCTTCGACGGCAGCGAGAGCGACATTGTCATCCAACGCGGCGCCGAGCCGTCTCTGGTAGAGTGGATCATTTTAGCATACGTAAGTGGTAAGTCATTTATCCATAATCATTTTTAGATTAACGTGGGAGGGCTTTGAGTAAATGCAAGTTTAAAGAAAACAATAAAAGGACGATTAGCCGAGGATCTATCTTAATTAAACTTCAATCGGTTTGGAGGGCGCGTCAGTAACATGGAGGATATTAATTTGGTAGCAAATTGTGGACTTTCTCGATATTTTAAAGGAATAATGAGGCGATATCTCGGCGTAATTTTACTTCAATTATATTTTAATTCGTTTCAAATGAAAGAATAGGAACATTTTAATTGATTTCGTGTTGAATACCTTTCATTCGGAACATTTTGTAAAAATTTAAAATTTAATAATTTGCATTGAAATTATTTTTCTAGTTTTAATTATGAAATATCTTTAATATTACTTTTGATTTCGATCGCAGAATATAGAAAATATAGTGGGAAGAGTTTAGAATTGTTTTGCTACCAGAGGGCCTATCAATACTCAAGAATCAATACTTCTAGAACCTTTAATTAAAGACATTAAATATTGTTTATTGTATGTTTTATAAAGTAAGCAATTCTAATACATTAGACTGAACATCATCGACGATAATTTAACAATATTGCTATTGCTGCCTAACAATATTTTTCCATAAAAAAAAACACGAGATGCATTTCATTTAGTGATATTAAATTTCTCGTTTTATGCGGTGAAAGAGAGGGGAAAATTGTTTTTATTTTCGAGAAAATATGTTTATGAGGAAGCAGGGCGACGAATGTGCAGGAGATTTATGATAAATTTCACCCTCTTTGCAGGAAAGAGTTATGGCATACCCCAGTTGCTCTTTAGGAAAAATGTTCTGTAATATTTTATGGTTATACTAGCTGACCCGACAGACTTCGTCCTGTCAAAAAGATTTGTAATGTGGCAGTTTTTGTGCCTACGTATTTTAAAAAATTCTCCTGAACAGAACCATCACCCTGGTGATAGGGCGTTGTGAATAAAAAATAATTAAATAAAACATATATAAGGATTGAAAAGTAAGTAATCGCTTTATTGTTAATCATGTGAATCATAATTATTATTATTATTATCATTATATTGCTTTGTGGTATACGATGTTTTTTGTTTGATTACCTGGCGCATAGATAAACAAATCTGATGGTTTTCCAACACGGGAACAGGCAACATACAATTGACCATGTGAGAAACATGGGTTTTCTAGATTAATACCACAAACACTTAATGATTGCCCCTGGGACTTGTTTATAGTCATAGCAAAAGCAAGCCGTCAACATGTCTATAGGAAATTTGCCATTACCAATGTCAATGAGTTGTTTAGAGAATATGTTTCCAGATTGGTCATTTTGCAACTCGACACGCATATTCTTGCTTAAATGAAGTACTTTAACATGTTTCCACAAATTGGAGGACTTTAGACATGCATTGAGTTCATCAGCTGGCGTTGATCGTGGAATCACTGGCAATGTTTGACGAAAATCTCCTGCTAATAAAATCATTGCACCACCAAATCGGTTATTATTGCTACGTAGATCTTTTAAGGTTCTGTCTAAAGCCTCCAAAGATTTTTTATGTGCCATCGTGCATTCATCCCAAACAATCAATTTACAGTGCTGCAAAACCTTTGCCATTGCAGAGTTCTTCGAAACGTTGCAGGTTGGAGTTTCATTGCTTTGCATATTTAATGGCAATTTTAGTGCTGAATGGGCTGTTCGACCACCTTCAAGCAAAGTTGCTGCGATTCCCGACGAAGCGAGTGCAAGTGCAATTTTATTTTGTGAGCGAATTGTTGCTAATATTAATGAAATAAAAAAAGTTTTTCCTGTACCACCAGGTGCATCTAAGAAATAAATCCCTCCAGTTTCATCATTTGTTACTTTCATAAGAGTTTCAAATACATACTTCTGTTGTTCATTTAACAGTGGAAGATTTGTTTGAATTTATTCTTTCAAAGCGTTGAGATCATACAGTCTTTCTCGATGCAACTCTTGGTTAAAAGCGTCATGCATTGGACGATTGGGCGCGGTCAGGCCTAATTGAATTAATAGTTTGTTTGACATTATCAAGCACATGTCCTCAATTGAAATCAATGCTTCATTGTAAATTTCTTCACTGATTTGTATATTTGGATTTCCCATTCTATTCCGTATTTGATATAAAATATCATCACACATATAATATTTGTACTTCATCCACAAATCAATTGGGTTTGATGGGAAGCATGTAGATATGATTATAGAAAACAATGTTCGTATTTGATGAGTGTGTGATGATATTACAGCATCATTGAGAGTTTGATCCCAATGAGCGTCATTTTCAAGCAATTGCAAACGTTGACAGGCTTCTCTGTAGGATCCACACAATTCACCATCAACAGTTCGTAACTGTTGGAATGATGTTGGGCCACGTACATTGACTAATAGCAGTCGTAAATAAAAACATTCATCATTGCTTGGATGTACTGAATAAATCCGGCCAATCGCATCGGTGGAATATACATCTGTATATCCTGGAACTGGTTTTCCTTGTTTCCGTCGTATAAATCTCCTTGAGGATTGATTCCAGGTATAATATTTTGGCATTTCAGAATATAGCAATGTTTGTGCGAAATCATCGTTTTGGCATGTCTCAAAAAAACTGGTTAATGTAGTAGATGGTGGCTGAGCAGCTCTTTGTACTGCGTTCTGTGCTGTAAAATACACTCTTTGTCCATTTTCTAAATGCACAGCTAAGTGAACAACAGAAGGGTGTCTCTCATGAATAGGAAAAGAAAATATTCGCCAAACTGCTTCATTACTACTGACATAGCGGCCCATTTGGTATTGGGTAACTTCATCATTAGAATTCTCTGCACCAATTCCAATCACAGCCATATCACTCCCTTTGGTTACATATTTGCAAATGTATTTAATCGATTTCACTGAATGGCAAGATTCAACGTTGATGTGTGCTTTGAATGTCTTTGATAAAATGGGTGAATATGGAACAATCCAACGATTATCTATTTCAATATCTTGTTGATTTAATTTGACAATTGTTGATTTTCCATTGTCTGCTGTCGATCTGCGACGATACAATGGATAACCGTCATTACCAGTAATTGTTTCCGATATTAATGTCCGTGGATATCGTTTTGAACATTTACCATCCATCATACACGGTGAATTTTGATTAAGAGTTCTACAGGGACCATGTATCATGTTTTTGATAACTACCTCATGCAATCCAGGATCTACTTGTACATTAGGGATTTCAGCTGATATCACTGCATCAACTTCATTTGGCCTTATCTTTTCAACCAACCAAACCAAAATGTGTGCATGTGGCAATCCTCGTTTCTGCCACTCCACAGAATACATCCAGCAGCGTGTCCCACCAAACACATTATGTTTTACGATGAAATTCATTAAAGATTTCAACTTTTGTCTAAAGACTCTGGCTGTAATATCATGACGATCAATGGATGATTTCCCAGGTAATAACTCCTGCTTAATTTGTATCCATTGCGGATTGCATGTAAATGTGATGAACAAATCTGCTGTACCATAATGACGAACATACGACATGGCATCTTGAGCATATTCGTGCATATGCCGAGGGCTTCCGATGTATGTTGCTGGAAGAATAGTCATCCGACCGACATTCTGTGCATTTCCATCAGTATTAATCGCATCTCGAAGGTGAATATACTCTTCAGATCGGAGTTTGGTTTGATTCAACCTGATGAATGTTAATCTCTCCGTTTCAATTTTAACATACATGTCACCAACATATTTGTGATATAATCGCCGACATTTCAATATGTGATTATCTGCATTTTCCCGAATCATTAGGCGGTATGAATAATAGTTCATTGAACTGACTTTTTTGTTGGTTTCAGAACCTGTAAACAGATTTTGTTTTAATAACATTCAAATATAAAATTAAAATACATAATATAGTGACTGAGATATTATCGCCATAGCTAAACTAATATTTTAGTTACCTGTAATGGGATTTATCATTTTTATTGATAAATCGTAGCCATCTTCACCTTGCCAAAATATAATGGGATATTGCAGTGCATCATATGAGCGGTGTGTTTCCTTTATAGGTTGTAATTGAAAATTCCGACGATGTAAAAAATATCACGGGATTCCAAGTTTTCTCCAACTACAACGATAGCAACTTCATCAATAGTTGGTGCATTAAAACGTCTTGTATGTTGACCTGCAGGTGTTTTATCAGCTCTGATTACAATTTTGTGATTATCGGATGGCATCAGATCCAGGGCAGTTTTAAACAATATAATCAATTGATTGTGTTGATGAAATAAAGTTTGTAATTGTTCTACAATAGACCTTTTTACTAAATTGTTATGTGCACAACGCAGATCAATTTCTTGTGGTGAATTGCCCATAAAATAAATTTGCAGGAATTTGTTGTCGCTATCTGACACTGGTAACAGTGAACCTGCTCTGTGATATATTTGCCCTTGTATCTGTAAATAAAAAAAATATTATGGTGTGGTATAAATTAATGGATTGTCAATGATCAAACTTAAATAATATTTGATCTTAAAAAGTATATATTTAGTTTTAACTAATATCTATCAAATATAAAATATAATAAAAGTGTCACTGAAACTGAATCACCATATAATATGATGACTAAGTGATATATTTCGTAATGATTAAGAAATTGAAGATTAGTAACACATCTTAACTTTGGTGACAGAAAATTTTGTTCGCTAAAATAATTATGAGTAACTGCTATAATACATACCTTGAAAGTTGGCATAAAATTTTCCCGAACTGCATTTGTTGCCCCAAATGAAGTCATTTGAAAGCAATTGTTATATTGTTGAATATGTGTCAAAAAGTGTATAGAATCTGTTCCTATTCCTGAAACCAATGAGTACAATGGTTCTGGTGGTGGATCCAATTGTATCAATTTCACTTTACCATTTGCGCAACACAATCCATTGGCTTCGTTTTTGTATTTTAATGCCTTACAGTGTGAGCAAACCAAGTTCATAGAACCAATAACAACACATTGGTAGTTACTGTAGTCAATTGACACATCGTAACTGAAAGCAGCTGGATTCAAACTTGCGCGATTATTAGTTGAATGTCGCGCTCGCGCTTCACGCGTTTGTGATATCCGAATTCTTTCACGTTCATTTCCGTCGTCACGTTCTTGTGCAGTACGATTAGATCGGTAATTAGCTTGGTTTATAGCATTTCTGGTTCTTCTACCTAAATTGCTTCGTCTTATAGGAGGCATATCAAATATAAATTATTTTTTCACTAATCACGAACTAAACAAACACTAACTAACTAAACACTCTGCACAAAACACGATATACGAATTTGTTTCGTGTATCACTTGACAATTCATCTGTCATCTGTCAAAAGTCATCTGTAACAGACAACTTTTTTTTTTTAAATTTGATATGACTTGAACTCAAATCCTTTTAATCCGTACGAATTGTTTTATTTATTTAAAATTTTTTATTTGTTTAAAATTTAATTCAAATTTTAAATAAATAAAACAATTCGTACGGCTTAAAAGGATTTGAGTTCAAGTCATATCAAATTTAAAAAAAAAGTTGTCTGTTACAGATGACTTTTGACAGATGACAGATGAATTGTCAACTGATACACGAAACAAATTCAAACAAAAAGGGCTATTTTTAGGGTTTTTCCAGCAATAATTCTAATTTTTCTCGCCGTAAAAACCATCCCTGAACTTCAACGAACATTTTAAAAAAAGATTTGGCCAAATTGGTCCAGGCGTTGTTGAGTTATGCGCTTAGGAACATATTTTGCGATTCATTTTTATATATAAGATTGTGTGGCTTTCGTTAATATGACGTATTGTTTCTTTTGTACCCTCCCAGTATTTATTGCTAAATATGTTTTTAGTCAAATTATATCATTAGGTAACTAAATAATTGACCTCTTACAACACACAGATAACTCTTATACAACCATTAAAGTTTTTCATTTAAGGAGATAAAAATAGGTTAAATTTCCTTTATATGAACATATCACAACAACAAAGAAGTGTTTAGATTATATACGCTCTATATATTAACAGTTTAATGTATCCCTATAATAATTTATTCCAGGATTGATATGGAGCGAGATAAAACAGTTGTGGGACGTGGGATTAGAAGAATACGTCAGAGACATGTGGAACGTTATAGATTTCATCACAAATTCGTTATATGTCGCTACAGTGGCCTTAAGAGTTGTTTCATATTACGAGGTAATCCTACTGCTCGAACAAAAAATGAATATTGTTGAAATTAACTTGCCGTTCGTCTTCCAGACTTTGCAAATGCAACAAGCGGCAAGGAACTTAGCCAGGAAAGACTGGGACGCGTGGGATCCGATGCTAATATCTGAAGGACTGTTTTCAGCAGCTAATATATTCAGGTAAGTAATATTGAAAGTTATGGTCTAGCAACTAAGGTATAAAATTGTTATGTTATTAGTTATACTAGGTTCAGGACTTTCAATTCCAAATTATTCAATAATACAAATCAAACTCCCTTCAAAATTATTTTAAGACATTAAACAAGCTTTAACCGTTTAAAATATTACTAATTTCTATCAAGCACTTCTGCTCACATAGCTAAAAGCATGTTGGCCAGGTTTAAGTCCTTGTGAGTTCTTATTCTAAAAAAAAATTAAACAGTACTAAAAAATATGCTTAATTTTGCGACTGCCAAATTTTTTTCCATTTTTACGAGGGTGGTTCAAACATGATGGAGACAAATACTCTGACAGCTTTGCTAAGTATTTCCCCTCACTAGTTACGCATTTTGTCCATCTTTCCGGAAGTTTTTTGATGCCGGTATCGAATAATTTCTTGGGCAACTAGGAGAGCTATATGCGCACGAACTCCTCTACCTCGTCATCGGTGTTGAATCTTTGCCAACCGAAAGCATCTTTCAGTGGTACAAACATGTGCTAGTCGCAGAGTGATAAATCCGGACTTTAGGGGAGGCGGACTTCCCACCTTAATTAAGATATTGTATCGAGCCTGAGACGCGCGGTTTGATGGCGCGCGTTATCCTGGAGAAGAATCGCACTTCGTGCTGGAATGCTCCTGGAATGGTTCTGTTCGTGGATGATAGACTCTACACTACCAATACTGATGCCGAAAGTTCAGCCGAAATGTCTCGAACATTCATCCTACGGTCATCCAAAATGTATTGTACTACGCAGCGAATGTTGTCTGGTATGATGCTTGTTCGCGGTCGGCGATCATGCGGCTCATTCTCGACGGTTTTGCAGCCTGTCTTGAAAGCTTTGGCCCATTTAAACACGGTAGCCCTACTCAGGCACTCATTGCCGAACTGATATCGCAAACGCAGAAAAATCTCCGTCTTTTTAACGTCCTTCCCACACCGAGAAAGAATGACTTGACGTTCACTCATGGTCATAGTACGCGCGTGAAACGTGCGCTCCCGACGAACGCGATTCCACACTGTTCGTACGGCACCCAGCTATCACATACTCAAGCCACGATCTTCAAAACATATATGCGCACTATCTACAGCATATTTGAACCACCCTTGTATTTCCAGAAATAGCTGTTAAATTTTCGCGAATTCATTGAATCTTATAATCTAATACAATTTGAACCAAAAGATGTATGCTGGCCATTAAGTTATAAAAGATTATTAAATAAGTTAGGTTAATTTGTTAACAGTTTTATCAATATCGATATGATTATTGAAATGACTATTGACTATATCGTTGATATTTTTAAAATAATAAATGTACGTCAGGTACTCCGTATGGCCTTGATTAATCAACATCTGATTGTTAAAATATTTCCAAATGTATAGGCATGAAATTGTAAAAATATCCAGCAAACAGTGTACAGTGGGTGGCCAAATTAATTGGATTTTTGTCATAAATTATCAGTTAGCGCTCTCATATTTTTTTATTTGTATCTTTAGTTTATTGGGATCACAAAAATATTCAAAACATTTTTATAATCTTCTTTTTAGTAGTTTTAATATTATTAAATAATAATAGAGTTAATTTTAATATATAGTGACGCCATCCTTGCTACAATAAGAGCTTCTATGCGTCGGAGCATGTTGTGGTGCCATTCTTTGATGAAAGCTTCAATTAACTACTGCTTGGTGGTAATCACTTCTTTTGCAATCACCCGTTTTGTATACACGTTTTTGGCTTTGCAACACGGTGCCGAATCATTCATAAAAATAATGTTGTTGTCGTCAGGGAACCATTCATTAATCTGGGTTAATCATAAGTAATTGGGTTTCTAGTACTTGCTTGTATTGGTCTTGTTTCATTGTCCCTTTTACAATGTATAGGCGTCCCATGTCTTTGGCTGAGATAACAGACGACACCATGATACACTAACCGGGTGAATAACCCTCTCTAGAAGGCAATTGAAGTCGAATTATTCACCAGGGCGTCGTATTTTAAAAGAAATTTTGTCAGTTAAAATTTGGAAGGTTGATTCGTCGAAAAACTACACCTGTATATTGATCGAATTATACTAGAAAATCGTTATTGATCAATTATATTGTTAAAAAAAGTTATACTTACTAGACTTGTTAGTTTGTAATAGTTATATTTCGATGTTGTCTATTATATTCTGTTCAATCAACCGCTTCCGGATTATCCTCTTCAAGTTCATTACAACGTCGTCATTTATTATCGTAGTAAAATAAGCAGAAAGTATCTGAGCTAACAACTTTCTAACACTTATAAAAACCCTTTATTAATTAACAAATGTGTTGGCCACAGTGGGGTGTTCCTTCAAATTAATTTTTCAGGCTTTTACCTCTTTTACACACTATTAAACCATTTTAAGTCGTAGGGATTTTTGATCCTAAGAAAGCAAACTAATTTTCATTTAGACCTACGCCGGTATAGAAGGTCGAAATACATTTGATCTCTATACCTGATATAAATTTTACAATGAAATATTAATTTTAAAATCGACAGTGTTTAATAATTGAGGAGATATATTCCGGCGTTTTACATATAGATTAAATGATTAAAAGGGAGTCGTTACTCCAAAAGATATTAGCGAGGAAGATGAAACGTTTAAATTGGAATATTAGGAAACTAGTTTCCATCTCCACCTTTTATTGACATTAATATTAAATTCTGAATTAGAGGAATCACTAAAATGAGAATTATAATGGTAAGTCTTCGCTCTTTTTATTCTTTTGGTTTTCATTTTGTTCGATGGCTGGTAGCAAGGAAATTGCGAAATGCGAGATTCAATTTAAAATATATTCTGCCGGCTTGATTGGCGCAGTGGTAAAGGCGACGGGACGATCCACCTACTGTGTGTTTAATATTTGTGATCGTCCTAGGCAAGAGTGCAATAACTGACAATGAAAATGATCTCAGTCACGCCAGTAACCAGGCTGGGTAAGACCGGATGTCTATTGGGATGATTTCTAAGTTGGTCACTCGCCAGTCGGTAGGCTTAATGCCTAGAACCGTGGTTCGAGCCCGCGTTAAACTGTAGGCCCTGTCCATATAAAGCCATAGTTGGTAAAACGAAACATTACACTCAAAATTATCACTACATAGTATAAAACAAAGTCGCCTTTTCTATCCCTATATCCATATGTGCGCTTAAATCTTTAAATCTACGCAACGGATATTGATGCGGTTTTTCTCAATAGATAGAGTGATTCAAGAGGAAGGTTTATATGTATAATACATGCATAATATACTAAGGCAACATTGCTAATTTTAGAGGTTTCTAACGTGATGTAAATTAACCTATTTTTTTAGGCTTATTTAGCAATTAGCAAAAACGCTGCCTAACCCTACGAGTTAGATCAAATTAATGTACTACAGTATTGTACACCATAAAAACGTCTACAAAAAAGTCCGCGATGGTATATGTTTATCTTTTAGGGATAACCCACATTAACCATTTTTATTGTTTACTTTTTACGTGAGAAAATGGCTTATTTACGAAGCTATTTTAAGCAATACGGCATTAATCCTTATCGAATTAAATACCTTAAATACAGTGTGCAATTAATATAGATCAATAAGGTTCCTTACAGCATGTAAATTAAACAAATATTTTCGGAGATATTACAAATTTAAAATTTGCGTTTAAAAATGTGTAATGTAATAAAAATTGTATGAATTTAGATATTCCAAAGATAGCAGGAAATCTTCATAGTAAGTATAGGGGAAGAGGAATTGTTTTACTCCAAATTTAATGCGTGCAGGCCAAGGGCAGTAATGAATGAACCAAAAATACTGGATCGATTTTAATCATGTTTTCATTGAGTGACATAGGCATGTATATTTTATGCCCGTGCAAAGTCGGAGCGGGCCGCTATGTTTTTATATACAACGTTCATATTTTTTCTGTAGTGTATTTAATTTAGTATCAGCATTGCACCCGTGCGAAGCCGGGGCGGGTCGCTAGTTCGGTTATACGATATAAATTATAACTATTTTATAAGCCAGAAAATGATGCTAAAGTGGCCAAAGTTTTCCCGTGATTTCACATTACAGATTCATCATAGCCGGAGTAAGGAAGGAGAAGTAACAGCACTAATTTGCTCCTTAATTGTCCCTTCCTTTGATTTCCTGACACTTCCTTTATTTATCTTTTGTATTTTAGTTCTCTTTCCAACTGTTTTGACTTATGATTTTGTTGTTTTAAAGACAGATTTTATATTATCTAATCCTCTGTATATAACTAGTTTAGATAAATGAAATATCGACATATATATAATGAAACCGCATGTTATCTTCAACCCTCATTAGCTCTCCTACGGAAATTAGATTCCAATCTAATTTAGGCCCATTTACTTCCGCACTATTCGCAAACTTAGTAAATCTTGATTTCACCCCCTAAACCCGGGAGTAACGTCCTTTCTTTACTACACAACACCTTTTCTGTTACTAAAAAATAGAATAAAACTGTTTTTACGGATACGCATTTGTATATCCAGCATTGTATGTATATTTTTCTGCTAATTATAGTGAAGAAAACAAATAATTTTAATGAACAGGGGATAAACAAAATAATATAATGCAATATAGTACATCTTGTTGTAGGTTGACAACACTGCTTCAGTATAAATAATGCGAAGAGGATGTATTACTAATTTTACATACCAAATCTTGTAGTTTGTGCTTCAGCCTTTTACACCTTGTTTTGCAATAGATAAAACAAGCGATTGGTGAAATGTGTGATCTCTTCAGACTTCGAAACAGGGGAGATCTTTGATACTCATCTAGCGTCATCGTCTGTGATGAATACAGTTTAATTAGAGGTAGAAACATTTGCCAAAATTCTGTTGGAAACTAGACATTCTATGTATCTACCCGCGAAGAACTGTAACCATAATAAAGTCAAATGGTGGCTCAACAACATAACAGGTCAATGGAAAAGTCCCCCGCCTGACACATAGATGGCGCTAATAGAATTAAATACATATGTTTTTTAGTTCGCTCTGACCCTCACAAGATGCATGTATGTACTTGACAACTGTCGTATTATTAGTTTGTGAATTATAGCATTTTGAGTGAAGCAATTTTCCAAAAAGAATGGACAAAAAGTAATTTCGCCTGTTGATAAAATATTACTTTTTGAAGGGAAAAAATACTAAAAATACTTAAAACTTGGTTTGATGCCGAGTTTCCAGACACTGCCCCAGGAAAATCAACCATCAAGGATTGGTATGCTAAGTTTAGACGTGGTGAAATGAACACCGAAGACGGCGAACGCAATGGACGCCCAAAAGAGGTTGTTGCCGACGGAAACAATAAATAAAATGACTTTGAATGACTGTAAATTGAAATTGAAATAGCAGACATTCTAAAGACTATCAACTGAACGTGTACATCATATCATTCACGAATATTTGGGTATGATAAAGCTATGTCCAAAGTGAGTGCCGCGCGAGGTCACTTTTGACCAAAAACAACGACGAGTTGATGATTCGGAGCAGTGTTTGAAGATGATCAAGCATAATATACCCGAATTTTTGCATCTATATGTAACAAAGAATGAAATATAGCTCCATCATTTCACTCCAAAGTCCAATCGACACTCATCTGAGTGGACTGCACACGATGAACCCGCTCCAAAACGTGGGGAATAGCAGCAGTCGGCTGACAAGGTTATGGCGTCTGTATTTTGGGATGCGCATGGAATAATTTTCATTGACTACCTTGAAAAAAGAAGGACCACCAACAGCGACTATTTCATAGCGTAATTAGACCGTTTGAAGGACGAAATCGTCGAAAAACGGCCGCATTTGAAGAAAAAGAAAGTATTGCTTCACCAAGATGGCAAAAGTGCATGAATTGGGCTTCGAATTGTTTCCTCATCCACCGTATTCTCCAGATCTCATCGCTAGCAACTCCTTGCCGTTCTCAGATCAAAAACAATGCTCGCTAGGAAGAAATTTCCGTCGAATGAAGAGGTGATCGCCAAAACTAAGGCCTATTTTGAAGCAAAGTACAAATCGGACTACACAGATGTTATCGAACAGTTGGAGGGTCGCTATAATCAGTGTATCACACCCTTGAAGGCAATTATGTTGAATAAAAAGAACTAATTTTCCCAAAAAAATGTGTTCTTGTTGTGTTGAAATGTGTTTCAATTGACCGGTTATTAATAATTAAATATTGTTTGGTCTGGTTTTCAGATTATCTTGTACATCTCTCGTATTTAGCAATATTGTAAGTTCCATAGTTCCGTAATTGCGAACAACAGGATTATATCATCTAAATCTCAATTATATGAAGTGGATAAACTAATAACTGAGGATGATTTAGATTTTGGTCTCCCGTAGTACTTTACATGCAGATTAAACAATTAAACCCTCGAATCTACCATAATATTCGAACTAAATATCAGGATTATTCTGTTTTGTACGTATCCCTCGGAACCAATTATAAAAATGAGATTTTCAGCACGGGTGCGCCGTAATTTCGGAATATCCCGTTTCATCTTCAGTTTTACCGATTCATAAACATTTAATTTGGTTTAAAAGGGGTCGACCTCGATTATTTCTTTATCCCTTTTTCCCTGGTATTAGCGTACATAGATGGATTTTGTGGGATCTAATTCGGTAATACGGGAGGTTTTCCAAATTATGCGGACCAGTACTCGTATTTATCTAATTTATAGTTTATTATAATTGTTTAAATAAGTGATGTCGTTTTTGAAGGGTTATTTTATCTTAAATAGGCACTGATATCATTATAATTGTTTTTTTATGAAGTGGCAAGGCAGTATACGCACGCCATTTGTTAATTATTGAACGTTTCTTCCCATTCAGTAATCATAGAATAAAGAAACTCGGAATCCCCGTGTGAGGGCGCTTACGCATGCGCCGTATGACAGTTAGTAACGGCAGAAAATTTAAAAATGTTTAGTAAAAATTTTTAGCGGGAAATTAAAAAAATTCTTTTAATTTTAATGGGAAAATAAAAAAAATATTTTTAAATATATTTTATTGATATATTACAATTACATTATATATATTACCTTACATTATATATATATATATATATATATATATATATATATATATATATATACAATCACAGAGATATCTCCACTATCCAAAACACATAATCCACTGATATTATCTTCTCTCTAATATTTAAAACAAACATTAAAATAAGATAATATAACTATTAATGGTTCTGTTGTATTATTTTTTAGAATCAACTAAATTAACAACCTACCTAAATTGGGGTACATTTTATCAAATATGACAACTGAAGTTCGGTCTATACAGTCAAGTTTCTGAACTAACGAGTAAAATTAGAGGTTACTACTCCAGCAGCAAAAAGGAATCTTATTCAGTATCTGCATTAATGTTCTTCTAGAAGGCAAGCAGAATATCTTCGATAACAGTTTATATCCTCCGCCACTGCATTTCAATAAGGATAAAGCCATTAGTGTTTCATCGAAACTGAAAAGAAACTGATGGGACAGGCTGAGGCTTTCTTATTATATACTTATCTTGTTGGGGTAAATGAACATATAAATTTCAAGTTAGAACCTCCATTGGGGGCATATGTTCCTTAACTTGTAGTAAAGGTAAAGAATCTCAATAAATATTGCTTAATTATTTCAATGCAATAAATCATTATTATTTAACAAAATACTTACTAATTAAATTACTGGTAGGAATTACATCTTATTTCAGCCATGGCTTTCCACATTTTGGTCTAGTCTTCATCTTTAAAATGATTACAAACTTTCCTGGACCTACATAGGAGATCATAAGAGATCTCCTTAAGGTTTTCTTTCTATTACACTAATAAATTAAAATACACAGAATAATCTAAAGTAATTGTCAAATATATATAAAAACACATACCGAAAAACTTGACGTAAATAAACAATAAAAATTATATTATCTAAAAATGGCCGTTAACTACTTAGGTTAGAATTATTAATACCGAGGCCGAACGAGAGAGAAACACACATATAGCTGTTGCATTTTTCATTTACATTTGGCCGCGTAACGGGGATTCCGAAAAGCTTAAACGTGGGACCCGATTTTTCCATACAACTTTCACTATATTTCTTTATTCTATATTCAGTAATTGTCATAGAGTATACTCTATGTATATTACTCTATGGTCATTGTCCGTTAAAACGTGTGCCTTGCACTATTGTTGTTGTATTGTCTAGATATTATAATTTCATTATTTTTAACCGATTTTTGTACCTAAAACAATCAAAAGTTAAGTAGTGCTCGGTATAGTATATTTTCGCTATGTTTTGTCTACGAATTTACATTTTATTAATCATTCTTTTCTGGATGGGTAAGGCTTTGGACACGTCTCCAAGAAAATGTAGAGAGATGCAAGTATTGTTACTACACTCCATACATTCCTAGAGAGGGATAGCAGCTATTGGTGTAGTTTCAAAATATATCTTTAATCAAATTAAAATTAAAATTGATAATAAAAAACCTTTTGAGTCAAATCAAATTGGCAAAATGATTACAGCAGAAAATTAATCACCGCACCTCATACCAATCGAAAAATCAGAAACATCTACCTCAATAATCGTAAAAAGAACTAAATATAAAGAACTTATTTGACTTAAAAAAGAGAAATTAAGCATATGATAAAAAAATATAAGAACTTACAGATATGTATTGAAAAAGTTAAGTAAATTTTTAATACATTTTTAATTATACAGGGCATCAGATTTTTTTAGAAAATGCAAAGTTATTATAGAAATAGGCATTTTGTTCCTTGGAACAAGAGAAAAAAAAGGAAAACGAACAAAGACACAGCAAATAGATCAAAGAATTACAGCAACAAAATATCGATATTTAAGCTATAATAGTTCTTTCTCCATATGTAAAAAATGTCTAAAATATCGAATTATCAGATGAAAGCCATCAGAATCAGAAATAAATATCAGGAAATAAATATTCACCACGATTTATGATTTTCTTGGATGATACACTTCTTTATCTGCATTTTAAGAAAAAGATATTAAGAAAACATGTAAACATATCATAAAAATAAAGCTCGCTTTTGTAGTATTAAATAATTCAGATTTCTTCACTTAATTCCTTCAATTTCCTTGCCATCAGCTATCCAACAGAATGAAACCCGAATAACGGGATAATGAAAAAAGAATAACGAGCGAAGAGTTACCATTATAATTCCCATTTTAGTGATTCTTTTAATTCCAAATTTAATATTAACGTTAATAAGAGGGGTAGATCGAAACTATTTTCCTAATATTCCAATTTAGACGGTTTTTCTTCCTCGCTAATATCTTTTTGAGTAACGGCTCCCTTTTAATCATTTAATCTATATGTAAAACGCCGGAATATATCTCCTCAATTATTAACCACTGTTGATTTTAAAATTAATATTTTATTGTAAAATTTATGTCAGGTATAAAGATCAAGTTCATTTCACCCTTTTAAACCGACGTAGATATAAATGAAAATTAGTTTGCTTTCTTAATATCTAAAATCCCTAGTACATAAAATGGCTTAATAGAGTGTAAAAGAGGTAAAAGCTTGAAAAATTAATTTGAAGGAACACCCCAATGTATCCAACACATTTATTAATTAATAGAGGGTTTTTATAAGAAGCGTTAGCCCAGATACTTCAGATAATTAATTGACTTAATAAAGAGAAATTGAGCTTGTGATAAAAAAAACATAATAAATTCCAAATATGTATTAAAAATGTTAAGTACATTTTTAATACATTTTTAATTGCACAAGGGATCCGATTTTTCAGAAAATTATTATAAAAATAGGCTTGTACTTGTGCTTTGTATCTTGGAACAAAAAGAACAAATTCACATCAAGCAGAACAAAGGATTAGAATTGATGTGGTGATCAAAGACGCAGAAAATAGAAAGAAATAAACGCAAAGGTAAAAATCAACCAAAACATACTATGTCTGTTCAATCAAATATGAATCAGTTATCCCCAGCCTGATGAAGTATAACTCATCGAATTATTTAAGGTACAAAGAACCATTATTAGCCTGATCAGATGTTAATATAACTATGATGGATTAGAAATACCCTTGTTAAGGGTTTATATTTAATTAAAAGTCTTCTTTGAAAAACGAGAGGCTTTTGCCTGTTCGGCTACCATTTTGATTGCCTATAACTTTGTTTAAAGAAAAGATCAGTAAGATTGGTTTTCATCAGAAGTTTATTTGGTCTTTACATTTTGTTTCCATTATAAATTGAAATTATATCGGCTAAATGGGGATCACGATTCGCTATGAAACTTTCGGCACTTTTTAAAGCATTTTTCATGACCTCCTATAACATCTGAGGCCGAATTTCTTCAATTTCGTGACAAATTTTCGTCTTGAAGATGTTGAATCCTTTGGGACTTATTCACATAAACTTTTGATTTTAAAATACACCATAAAAGAAAGTCGGGTGCTGTTAAATCCGGAGATCTGGCTGGCCAAATCGCCACTTCGCGAAATTAGTCTTCGTGGGAAAACGTCATTCAATAATTGAATTATTGAACGAGCTGTGTGTGTTGTGGCCCCATCTTGCTGAAACCACATATCCTCTAGTCCTTGCTCTTCCATTCTAGGCACAAAAAAATGTCGAATCATGCCTTGGTACCGTTCAGCAGTAACAGTAATGGCAACACCTATGTAATTTATAAAAAAATCAGGGATCAATGATGTTTCAAGCATGAATACCACGCCATAGAGTTGTTTTTAGTGGATCCAATGATGTTTCATGAATTAATTGAGGATTCTGCGTTCCCCAAAACTGACTGAACCTATTGACGTAGCCACTGAGAAGAAAATGGGCTTCATCGCTCATTATCAAACTAGACGATAAACCAATTTCACCAGACAGTCTTGGAATTGGATTACTGTACTCAAATCGTTGATCAGGATCCCTCGGTGGCAATTTTCCGACTAATTGAATTTTGTACGGGAACATTTTCAAATCAGTTTTCAAAATTTTCCTTAGAGTGTGTGTAGAAACGTGCAACTGGGAACCACCTCTCCAAATTGATGTTTCTGGAGGCTCTGCAACACCATCGCGCACCAGAGCTACATTTTCAACGTTACGAAGCTAGTTTGCTGTCTTACCATGTTCTAAAAAATTCGCATGTAAACGGTAAATTGTGGTTTTGTTAGTCACTGGACGATTAAGATACATTTGACGCAATTTCCGCTGAGTGGCAATAATGCAACGATTATTTTCAATAAACATTGTCACTATTTCACTATTTATAATAAAATTTGGACGTCTACATAATAATGGTTAAAACGAAGCTGAGCCAAACATCACATAAACAAGATCTCGCGGAATCAAAATGGTAGCGGGACTTTTGCCCCACGTGTTACTTATACGTACATACTTATGAGAATATATGGTCGTTCAATAGTCTTAGAAGGCCATTCAGTGGAAAATCTGAAATATACATTAGATCTTACATTCTACAGAAATAACTTTTATTCCGGATAAAACAAACAGAAAAAATTGTGTCAAAGTTGTTTTTCAAAATTAGTCATCATGCCCATTTCCTTGATTACGCACTACAAGTAACGTTATTGGAAAAACGCCGCGAACTTTTTCCCAGCCCCAACCAAGAACAGTGTACAGTGTAAAGCAGCAACCACAAAATTGGATTACAGGTAAAATATGGTGCTGACTCGGCAGTCAGTTTTATTAATATTAAATTTAGAATTATTAAAATTGCTATGCGGAAAATAACAATATAATCTTCGCCATATCTCCTCCCCTGCTTCCGGACACATAACATGAATAAATCACATTTTAACAAACCAAAAATGTAGGACGCTTATTAGAAAGACTTTTTTTTCTGCACAAAGTAACCCTAATAACATACAAAAATAAAATGTATTAAACAATTTATCTAAAAAATGACTTGAACAAATGTTAAAAGGGATAAAATTCGTTATTGTCTGTGTTATATGTCATCAATAACACACCCACTGGTCGTAGTATCGACCAGCGATTCATTTATATCAATGTATTAAGTGAAAACTCCAGATTAGTACCATAAAGAACGAAAACAAATGAGTTTCGGATTTTCGGGGTAGGATTTTAGCCTTTGATCTCTGGCGCTGGAGGGATTTATTTGGAATATCCTGACCTTTATTAACAGACAGGTCCGCGCATTTATCGAAAATAAATGTGTTGTTGATGTTAACCCTCGTCGACAGCCTTTAATTTCTGTTCTAATATAAATAAAGTGCGGTACAAAAAAAATGTTAAATATATTAAAATATTTAATATGTTTAACAAAAAATATTTATAGTCTATCCAAAATAGCACTGATCTCAGGTCTTCTAAATGTATACGAACCATCGCAATGTTGCCGCAGTTAACTTTGACTTTGATATTTAACAATATTCTAATGTAAATAAAATAACTAAACAAAAATGTTATAAATATAATTTATTTTAACATTATAGTACATCTAATGCATATTTATCAAAAGATTTAAACTACAATTAATTATACAGTCACAATAGCTTGTAGGTTAGAGTTGTTTTATTATATTTACATTAAATTATATTCCAAAGCCCCTACGGCATCCCCTGCATATCCAAATAATGTATTTTGCTTTACTTACCGAGCATATTTAACTTTTTTATTTAGTTCTTTTTTCCTTCGTTTTTGTATTTCCTTGTCAAGTCATTCTAATATTACCGTAGTTCTTCTGCTACTACCTGTGCACATATTTCTTGATATGCGTTCTTCCTAATCCATTTTTCATCTGCTAAACAGTCAGTATTAACTCTCTTCAATCATTTTAAACAAATGCTCATGTATATTCGGAAAAATCACGTACATATCTATGAATATAAATCTTTCACACTCTACAATACATATTTCTACAGTTATCCTACCTTTTTGTTTTCGCTCTTTTCCAATGTCTTGGTAATTGTCAGCATTGCAATCCCACATCCCGAAAGTTTCATTCAGTCCTGAGCCTTTATTCAAGTCAATAACTACACTGTTATTTTCCAATCTGTACCTAGATCACAATTTCACCATTTGTCAATGTCAAATCTACCTTATAAACAATCCTTCCTTCCACATATCCAAATATTTGTTGCTTGTGTATATTTCTCGGCTCGTAAAATTGCATTGTATTAATTCTTTACTACATCCAATAATAATTCGATATGATTGAATATACAGTGATACAGAGGAAGACGTTATACTCTATTTTCATATTGTTTAACCATCTAATCTACTGTCTATTTCTTTCAGGCTTACTTCAAAAAGGATAAATTACATGAAACGCAATTAAACATTTCTTTAGTTTTTACCAAAACAATTTGAAATACTTCACTCACTTACTTATATGTTATTTTCTTTTTTTGAGACATTTTAGTGCATTTTAGAGAATATTCAGTGCAACTGCAACACCATAAAATAGAGGGAGCCCCCATTACCTCGTTCTTGTTCGACGTTACTGACTAGAGACGTAATCTGTTTCTAACTATTTATTGGCTTCGGAATTTTCAATCAGAGTAATAATAAGTAGCGATTTGACATTTATAAAAACAATTAAAGCGCCAAAATAATTAATGAAGAGTTTTGAAGAATTTTGTAGACATTTGACAACTGTGTTCGAACGCATCAGACAGCATCACACAGAATATATTGTCAACGAATTTACAAACTGCAATTGGCAATACATTTTACATTTTGACGGCATGATTTCACTTTTTTTTTATAGACTATATAATAAATAATGTTTAATTAATTAAAAGCACTATATGGGGTTGACAAGAAAGTTATGTAATTTATTTCATTTCTTTTATATACGAAGGATGAAAGTTAATTAACCAAAGCGTAAAATACACTGAAATATATACTATAAGAATAAACTTTACGTTATTTACACGATTTCAGTGGTGCCACTGTGTTCATACTCTGGTTCTTCCACCAATTGTATTTTGTAGGGGTACCGTTTAAGATTCTTGGGCAAAATATGGCGTAATGACGATTTATGCACATTCCTATGGTAATGGAATTCTCTAAAGAGTTTCTCTCAATTTCTTGTAAAAAAGTACAGTTTCTTTTAAGACAGTTTGTATAATTTATGAGTCACAAAGTAATTAAATACACTGGATGAAATATTCTTTCTATACAATAAATTGATTAAAATAGAACAAAACTGTTTATCCAGTTGTTTATCAAAGAAAGCTGAACTATAATGAAGATGTCAGCATATCGCAAAGTTCTAGCTTGTTTATAGGGTTTCAATAGCTCTGATATAAACTATCTTTTATGTAAACATTTACTATTACTTAGATCGATAAGGATCTTAATAACAAAATCGGCAGCGTCATGTCGAATAGTTAAAGAAACAGAGACAAAAAGAGAAAAGCAACGGTTTTATTTTTCTTATCATTAAAAATATTTGTATCTTTTTCGATTTCTTAATAAGGAAAATGATTTAAATGGTAATTATTCGCTTATATGAAATAATGAGACCGAAATAAAAATATTTCGATTCCTTTTTCGTGTTTTTTAAATCGAATTTTTTCATGTATGGTTAAACTAACACTACTTAATGACATCAAGTGCTTACATATATTTTGATCACTAATATATATTTAAAGTAAATATGCGGAGTATCAATATAAATAGAGAAAATGGCCAAGGGGACTAAACAATTTCAAATGCAATGAATTGCAAGACTAACTGCATGACACCCGAGCTCAAGCTATCAAAAATAAAGAATTAAAAAGCAAGAGTTGTCTCTGGCATATTGTGACTGATGATGAAAGTGCATCTACTACAATAATCCCTAGGGCAAAAAGTAATGGGTTAGTCTAGGAAAGCTATCCAGTTCATGAATATTCATAGCCATGGATAGTTTATGTGCTCTAAAACTATAATTCATTTAGAACAATAAAAACAGTTTCTTCTAGCTGAACTTCATCGAAACACTTCATAGTTAATAACTAGAGTTGGGAACTATCGACTGAAAACAGTCGAAACAATCGATAGTTGCAAAAAAGTCGGAACAGTCGATAGTCAAAAAACTACGAAACTACTAAGACTATTTTCAGTCAAATGCACGGTTCGTCTGTTTTGTTCAATTCCTGATGTCAGACGAAGTTGTACGAACCCTTTCTTGTATAAATTGCTAGAGAGGAAAGGACGGAGATAATTGCTTGACCAGTTAATTTTATATGTATTTATATTTTCTAACGGTAGAATAAGCGAGACGGAGATACATATTCCTTCACGTACTAACTAAAAAGAAAGAAAAGGAAAAAAAATACTACTGAATATAAATTATTAACATGCAATTAATAATTTTATCTTAAACAAAGTAAAATTACTTTTATATTTAAGTGTTCAGTGGATTTGTAAAAAGGAATGTAATATGGAAAGGAATAATACCCCACAAATATTTTATCGTATTTTACATGTTAATTGCTATTTCCAAATAATATACTATAATAACTATAGACAATACAATAGAACTTAAAGAAAACCTAAAAACTAAAAATGTACAATATATAAATACATAAATACTAAATAAAAATTAAACATATACCTAATCATAGAAAAAACCGAATTTATTCAAACCTCAACGTTAAAAATCATTCAAGTGAAACTAGTATAACCAAAAATAGTAACTAAAAGTAGACGACTGAAACAGTCGATAGTGAATAGTAACAAAATCAGTCGGACCGAAAATCGAGAATGAAAACAGTCGATTGAAATAGTCACTAGTAAAAAGTAATAAGACTGAAACAGTCGGTAGTGAAAATTAGTCAATTACTAAACAGTCGATAGTCGATTTCAGTCAATAGTTCCCAACAGTAGCAATAACCTACTACACACATGATTTGTAGTTGAGCACAAATAACTGGAAACAAAACTGTTTCTATATTTACTAATTGAATAACAATTCTCCTTGATATTTTGAAGATTAACAATTAAAAATTGAATTATCTTCAAGGCAATGTCTGGAAGTTTTATTAAACCTCTCCGAGGGTTATCTTTACACCATTTAAACCCTATGCCCTGTAAGAGTGTATAAAAGGATGTCTTATATCCCGCAGAAAGCTACATATCCCCAACTCTTTTGTGTTTACTTTCCAGAGAGAGAATTTTCTCTAAAGTAATTTTATTAAGTTATGTTTATATCGATAAAATAGTTTGTACTTGTTTGTTTTAGATTAGAATATTTTTGTATGTCAAAGCCAAACTGATCTAAAACTCAGAGTTGATGCAACATTGCAATGTTTCGACGTCACAAATATCCATGACGTATTACTAAACAAAACTTTGAATAGACTATATGTTCAAATATATTTAGAATATTTGAGTATTTGAATATTAGTATTTGGACTGTTCACTGCAAAATACCTCAGCGTCAGGTATTTGAAATGCCAATTAAAATGCAAAATACGTATTTCAACTACGTATTTTAATTGCAAGTAATTAAAATACTACCCAACTGTAACAACTGTAATTGCAACAGAGGTAAAGTTAAGCTGCCTCTGTTGGAAAAAGTAAACAACACAAAAATCGAAGAAATGGGTAACTTGTGTTCGCTTGTGGATTAATTAAATCATTGTGTAGACCGAAATAATCTTTGAATTCTAAGCACGAGCTTCAGTTTTAATTTATTTCTGAGTCGCGACCGTTCGACTATAAATGTTTGGCACAACGAAAATTAAACTGGTACCCTGGCTACATATTAATGCAAATCATGTTATACTAAAAGTACGGAGACCCACGAGAAAAATAACGACAGCGTGAGAAGCGCGAATTTTACCATATTTCGATTGATATTAAAAACAGAATCGAGAGGTACAACGACTAGACTAGAAAATAAAACCATCATATGTTTCTAGGGAAATGGCTGTTTCACTACTCGTTCTATTCGGGATTTTTACTACCGAAGGTCGTAAAATAAAATTGCCCCATTCTCACTGTAAATCGGAAATTGCCGGAGCGTAACACATTACCAGATTTTGAAAAATATTATAAGAGAAATGTGATTTTAAATCGAAATTGGGTTCGTAGACAGAAAGGCAATAACACACACAAGATTCTGATAAACAACAGGTATTATGGCACTTCCTCTATAATTTTCGATATATTTTATTTTTACCCTAAATATTTAATGAAAATAATGTTGTGCAGATAAATATTGGATAGGGGAAAAAGTAATTTCGTATTTTAAGTTTTCTAAAAGCTAACTTATGAATATACATATCAATCACTAATAACTATTCAGATATATGTATGGTTTTGATTACAATAACTGTTAAGGATGTCAGAGAGATGAGTTAGTAAAATTGTTAATTTTTTTTAATAAAATTCTCATACTTCTTTCCAAAACTAAAGTTTTTATAAAATTTTGTACATATAGTATTTGGGGTCCCAGGCAAATCATAAGGCAGTACTTGGTTACCTTTTATTGCCACCGTCTGGCTTCAAGTTTATTTTCAGAATAGATGTGACATACACGCCATCTTAAATAGGGCGAACCAACAGGTTCTCATTCATTCACGTTATTATTCACAATTCACGTTATTTTACGTTTATATTCATACCAGATCCATGTTGAAGTTATAAATCAAATAAGAATGGATAATAATATGCTCCCAAGAAACAGTTACTTTTATTTCAAGAAAAATAGTGAATACGTAAGGAACTAATTGATATCGGTTTCGTGAAATACTTATATCCTTCAGGATGACTTATTAATTAACCTTATTGAACCAGCGTCTGATATTATTTTATAAATAACAGAAAGTAATTCAATTTAGTCTTTCAGGCTGGATAAAATTACCAAACACTACTGATTATATTGATCTACTGATGATAATAAATTAGTACATCAACGATTACTTCTTTCCACTTTCAGTTAAAACCATTGCAATGTAGTCCAGTAGAATAATGTGTAATTAAACGATTAAAATTATAATAAAGAATGAGTAGATTAACAAGGATGGTTAGTTAATAAAAGAAACATTTCTTGGTATAATACAGGGTGTATTTTAAGTACCTGCATTATTACATATTAATGACGTCTTGAAAATGCGTTGCCATATCAGGAATTTTAGTAAACTGAACCTGTCTACTCAGCTGTCAGCTCTACTTGTTAACAAACCATAATCCGACACTATTAATCTGGCAGTCATAACGGTTTAGGTCCCGATTGTACGGTTGATGCATCAAAACTTCGCAACCGATCTCTCTCAATTTTTTAAAAGGCTTAACTAAAACTGGATGCCAAAAGAAGCTCGATATATGGATCAGCCATAGTAAGGAACTAACGCAGTCATCTTTTGCATGACGATATGATGGTTGCAGCTGGAATGGGAACCCCTGCTGTATTCAACGTACTTACTGGATATAGTGCCTTCTGATTACTATTTCAGATCGATGTGACATGGCTTGACTACTACACGGTTTCGAAATGCTGTAGAAGTTCTAAAATTGATCGATGATTGGAACGTGGACATAGCAACATCGTTCTTTAGAATTTTCATTTCATGAAATAATTCGTCAAATTAGGCTATTAATTAGGAACTCAATTTAATCAAAAGCAATTTGCTTTACTTTAAAACAACTACAGTACAATTCAAAGGAATGGCCGATCTAACAGAAGCAATTATGCTACTCACGCATTTGCATCTGTGAAACAGTGTTGCTAAGTCGGCGGAGAAATAATTCATACGCACCACGTGACAATATAAAGCAAGCCCATCTCGTAAATGGTGCAGTTTCGTTTTACGAGCCTGTACGTTTCGGATTCGGAATCGTCAACAGTAGCCGAATAACTTCATAATGTTTTACGATACAACTACCGTTTTCTATCTAATTTACCAAGCTATGTGAGTCGTTAAAAATATGAACATATGCACTTTTAAAATTGGGACACCAAGATTGTAACCATTTGCTTTATTGCGCAAATGCCGTGAAATGAAGCCTGACAATACTTTTAAGAGACCTCCTGATTAGATTATTTTAAATTGCAACTACAATGTGTATGAATACTAGGACTGATTAAGTTAAAACCGATCTCGATAAAGTTGAAGCTCTTAATATATTACCATCAGTGTACAGAACCACCGTTTATTGGAAATGCAAAAGGATATCTACTATATCTTATCAAGGATATGTTAATATCAATCACTAGTAACTATTTTTTCTATAGTTCCGACACCATATGGTTACATATCGCATATTATCTCTAGTAATACTTATTCAATAACGGCATACCATAGAACCTTAAAACAGTTTTGATATAAAACTAGTGTCATACATTTACCGAGGTAAAAGTTATATCAGTTTTAAAATAAATATTCCAGATGAAAAATAAATATTCTGGAGGAAAAGGGGAAGAATACAGGACAGTTTGATCGAAAGTTGAGTGGCGATAAGTGCATAACTGAAGGAGCAGTGTGAGAATTGCTTTATCTCTTTCGTACTGGACAGCCAATCGTTAAAAAACTCACTGAAATTATTGAATAAGTCATTACAATTACAAACAAGACACTTAAACATTCATTAAAAACAAGGAAGACGATGTAAATGCTTGTTGGGATTGAAAAATAATTAACTTAAACCTAGTCAAACCATTAAATCCAATTCCTATTATCAACAACTGATACGATTGAAGGATGCGATTAAATAAAATACAAGAATTGAGTAGTAAGAAAGACTTTGTCTTCCATCACGACAATAATCCCAAAATATGTCTCAAATTCAAATCAAAATTTAATCCTTCCAGTGATCATATCCGTTGAGTTAATATCATCATCAATAGTATAAAGTTGGCACTAGAGAGTCCTGTAAAAATAACTTGGGTAGTTCTTCGAGCAGTAATTTCTGAAGTTCCATCAATCAAAAGGATACTTCCGCTTCAATCAATAATGGCGTTGACATTGGTTGTAGAGATATTGTATGAGATAAGCATTTTCAAATTTTAATATATATGGCATATATTTATGGCGCTGTAGTCAAAGCACCAGGACCATCCTGATGTTGCGATAGTAGCAAGTTCGAATCCTGCTGTATTTTAACTATTTTTATTTAGAATGCAAAATACAAATTATAAATATAATACAGTCAGGTGTTAGGTTATGTAAACGGAATAAAACTAATACACCCTATCCTATTAATCACAGAAAGAAGAATTTCCTTTTATGAATACTAGATTTTAAAATATATTATCATACAAACAGCCTCTCATTAGGAAATTAATATTATCTTCTAAAACAACAACCATTTTCAGGTCTTGATAGACACAAACTTGTTTTATGTGGTATGAACATATTTATTATATTTGGAGTTTGATCACTATCCCTATTTACAAAAACATTAAAATCGTCATCTTTTTTGCCAATATTGCTACTCTTTTTACTGCCAACTATAGCTTCATTTCCTTTTATAACAGCTTAATTGAAAAATCTCCGGACTACCGCAGTAAAACACATTTTTTTTGGCAGAATTATTTTTTTTATTCAACATAATTCCCTTCAAGGGTGATACACTGATTTTAGCGACCCTCCAACTTTTCGATATTATTTTTGTAGTACTATTTGTCCTTCGCTCCAAAATAGGCTTCAGTTTCGGCGATCACCTCTTCATTCGACGAACATTTCTTCCCAGCGAGCATTATTTTGAGATCTGAGAACAGGAAATAGTCGGTGGGGACCAGATTTAGAAAATAAGGTGGATGAGGAAGCAATTCGAAGCCCAATTCATGGATTTTTGTCATCGTTTTCCCTGACTTGTGACATGGTTCTTGTCTTCGTGAAGTAGCACTTTCTTTTTCTACAAATGCGGCCGTTTTTCGGCGATTTCGTCTTTCAAACGGTCCAATAACGTTATGTAATAGTCGTTGTTCATAGTCCTTCCTTTTTCGAGGTAGTAAATGAAAATTATTCCATGTGTATCCAAAAATACAGACGCCATAACCTTGCCAGCCGACTGTTGCGCTTTTCCAGGCTTGGAGGAGGTTCATCGGGTACAGTCCAGTCGGATGACTTTCTATTAGACTTCGAAGTGAAGTGATGGAGTCATGTTTCATCTACTGTCACATATCGATGCAAAAACTCGAGTTTATTACGCTTGATCAGCTTCAAACACTCCGAATCATCAACTCGTCGTTGTTTTTGGTAAAAGTGAGCTCGCGTGGCACCCACTTTGCACAGAGCTTTCTCATACCCAAATATTTGTGAATGATATGATGTACACATTCAGTTGATATCTTTAGAGGTGTCTGCTATTTCATTCAGTTTCAATTTACATTAATTCAAAATCAGTGGATTTTTAAAATGTTTTCGTCGGTAACAACCTCTTTTGGGCGTCCACTGCGTTCACCGTCTTCGGTGCTTATTTCACCACGTCTAAACTTAGCATACCAATCCTTGACGGTTGATTTTCCTTGGGTAGTGTCCGAAAACTCGGCATCAAACCAATTTTTTACTTCAACCGTATTTTTTCCCTTCAAAAAGTAATATTTTATCAACACGCGAAATTCCTTTTTATCCATTTTTTCACAATAACAAAAGTTGCTTCACTCAAAATGCTATAATTCACAAACTAATGATCCGACAGCTGTCGTTAGGGTTAACTAAAAAACATATGGATTTAATTCTAGTAGCGCCATCTATGTATCAGGCCAGAGAGTTTTCAATTGACCTGTTAATTTACCTCTAAGGCATTCATTATAACATTTTAAATTATTTTCTCCTCAGCGGCACTGATACCATCTACCAACCAATAGGTTTTGTAACTAGAATAATTTCATGACGCCAATACAGCTCCAAGTGAAAACTTATCAAAAGTCCTTTCTAAGCACTCTTTTTGTTGTGATACAACAACAGTGAAATGCCTCAAATTGCAATCCTGCAGTCGATTTAATCTAGTTCTTATGGATATTGAGGTAGGCAAAAATTTGTATTAGTAACAATTATTACCATAGCCAATGACAACATTCACACTATTAAACTGAATTAATATGCAGAGGTTTTGAAGAACGAAATTGACTATTCAGAAGATACTTGTCAATAGGTGCAGTCTTGTCAACTTTCAAGATGACCATATTTGGCATTCGCCATTTCACTTACGAAAACTATCGAGCATTATTTTCATAATGCAACTATTGATATAATACGAAACACCTCAGTACTTAATTACAAGTAATTCAAATACTGTCCAACTCTGCTGACAAAACAAATGATCCCAGCTACGTCAGTAACCAGGCCGGGTAAGACCGGTTGTGTTTTGGAATTATCTTCAAGTATGTCACTCGCCAGTCGGTAGGTTTAATACCTAGTAGGTCCGGTTAAGATAAACTCTAGTTAATACAAAGGAGATGTTAAGATATAACAAAAGAAATAGACCTTATAACAGAGCAAATAGGCTTAATGTCACGCATTCCTAATCTCGCGACACTAAAAACTGTAATTGATTTTTTTTAAATCGTTTGTAGCTGCAAAAATTCAATGTTATGACCGCATACCGTATTTATTAGTTCACTAAAATTCCAGATGCTAATAATAAATCGCCAGTCAACTTAGCATGGCTAGCTAGATTTTACGACCAAACTCGAAAAACATTGAATCACAAATATAAACGGGACGGTCGCTGAAGACCGAGAGAAAAAAAACGGGATTCGGATTAATAGGAGGCTGGATATGGTACGGTCCTCCAGAAATGTATATGATTTTCCCATTGGTTTGGTTTCTCTTCACCGTCGACCTTTATTTTTATATTTCTCCTTACAGATCGTTGGTTATTCTCGAATTGTTTTGTATATTTTAAAGCATTCATGGCTCAAAATTAGCATTAAGCTATAATACTGTAATTTTGTATTTCAAAATATTGTTTTTTATTCTAAGTGTGTAGGTTGGGGAGAAAACAGTTTCATTTTGTCATAAATGATAACTTTAGTCGTTAACAACTATTTTAGTTATAGATGTATTAGTACACTTTCAATGAAACGATACTAAAGAGCTTGGCAATTAGGAAGATAGTTTCCAGAAGATAATTTTCGTCATATTTTGAT
This sequence comes from Rhynchophorus ferrugineus, assembly GCF_030347505.1. Classification (NCBI taxonomy): domain Eukaryota; kingdom Metazoa; phylum Arthropoda; class Insecta; order Coleoptera; family Curculionidae; genus Rhynchophorus; species Rhynchophorus ferrugineus. The sequence goes on from NW_027472590.1 coordinate 32,644,602, forward strand.
TTTCTCCTTCCGAAATGGAAAATGCAGCGAAGGTTCATCGAAAATTGTAGGTATTTATGATGATCAGACTTAACTAAGACTAAATGCCAAAATAAGCTAAATACTTGGATGCTATATGAATAAACAATGATGTATATGTATAAGTTAGCTATCAACATTTTAAAAAGAAAAAATCCCTATTACTCGACCTAATATTGGATTGTTAGATGTTAGTCTTGATAATCATCAAAAAATAACCGATATTTTATTATCGAATCTATTGAATTTAAAAACTTAAATACACAGGCGGTTGAGTGTACAATGGCTATATAAATTGCTAATAATGACTGTAAGGAAAATGAAAACAGTGTTGCGCTTAATTATATCATTATAAATAAGACAAGAATTTGTCAGCATTATGCGGGCTATGGAGTGCTGTGGATACAATGGAAACGGAATTCTGTGAATGATAACTTACGTTTCACTCCCGCTAATTTACTGAACACTAGTTATAGATCATGTTTGGTAGCCGCAGTGGTCAAGGGGAAATTTCTTCCACTTCTTCTAAAGTCGAGGATTCGAATCCTACTGGGGTATGGATATACTTATGTTTGTGATTTTAGTTGTAAATGTTTTTAAAGGCCACAAGAAATAACCGATGTCTTCTAGCCTCTATGTTAAGCCCTGGCCATTTGTAAACTAAATATCGAGGAAGGTGCTCCGAAGCCAATATTAAACTCTAATATAGTCCGAATAAACTCTAATTAGTACAAAAGAGACTAAACATTTCTTCAATTGTTAGTTAATCGACTCAGACTGAGCCGACTGCTCTAAAATGGCCTATGTTTTTTGTCATATCCTAAGTGAATACATTCTAACCTCTATTAGACCAAGTTAGTGCCATTAATTATACAATATTTTACTAATTTAAAAAAAAATGTTGTACTATAGTATCCTGCTTATTAAGTAAATTATATTGTGATCAAAATCATTAGGGTGTTCTTTTTAACTATTTTTTTATAATGATCGGCATTATACAAATAACAATAATAACTATCAACAAAACTAAAACTATTTTCTATAGCATTCAGTTGGTACCAATCTTCAAAAGAAAGCTGTTAAAATTCTATGATCTTTTACTCATACGCTTGTGACTAACTAAGCTAAGAGTGGCACTACTTTTATAGTGTTTAAAACATTGAATTATAAACAATTGCGTGTTTTATTTTTACAATTCTTCTTGATAAGGAAAAATGCCGTTCAAGCGAAACAATGACTTAAAAAATGTTATAATGTCTGCGCTCCATCAGAAACAATAATAAAACGTTGATTTATTTACTTCAAACGTGGTCGTAGAGACACCGCTGATGCAGAACGCAGTGGACGTCCAAATGAGGTGGTAACACCAGAAAACAAAAAAATCCACAAAGTCGTTTTGAATGATCGAAAAGTGAAGTTGCGCGAGGTATCTAGCATCGTAAAGATATCAAAAGATGGTGTTAGTTTGATATTACATGAGCACTTGACATTGAGAGAAATCTGTTCAAAATAGATGCGGCATTTGCACACTGTTGACCAAAAACAAGAAAGTGTTGATGATTCTGAGCAGTGTTTGAACATGTTTAAACGTAACAAAGCGAAATTTTTGCATCAATATGTGATAATGGATAAAACGAATTAAAACAATCCTCATCTGAGTGAACAGCAACTGGTGACTGGCCTATTTAAAGGCAAAAAATAAATCGATCTACAAAATTGTTACTACAAAAGTGTTATGAGCGGCGCTGGAATGATTGTGTGGTTCTTGACGGCCCTCTTGTCTAACCTCGGGTGCTCCTATTTGTGTGTTCTGGCTTCTAATGTTATCAAAATACTCTATACACCTTTCATATGTACCTTTTAATATCGACATTCTGATACATAGAATCGTTATCTTCCACATATTGATTTTTCCAAATTCATTACCTTTATTGTTTTATTTGAGGAGATCTACTACGAAGGCCGATCACATACTTTCGGAAACCTATGGTGATGGATCTCCTGATTGTCATGTCTCAATTATCAGTTTTGATTTCAGGGGTTTAAATTTGTTGATTTTGCTAACAGTAAAAAGAAATAGTTAGGAAGACCAAACGGTTCTTAAACTCCCAAAGAACTTATAGGCATATTAGAAGTTCCAAGCAGCTATTTCACATCCGCTTATATGCAATAGGAAAGACCCAAAGGGTTGAAAATGGCTATCATACGAATTAAGTTAAAATTCCACTTCAACATCGTCGTTTCAACGCTTTCCATGCAAGATGGAAGAGTTTTCTGTTGAAAATTGTAACTGGCGGTGAAAAGTAGCCCACTTATGATTATTCTAAACACAAAATATTGATCCACATTGATAACAAAGAGTCTATATAAGTGGCACACGGTTTGTAAACTCTGGGGATGTGTGAATGTTCCATGAAAGAAAATCTAAAAATTATTTTGAATATTTTTAATAGGTCGGCTAATTTTGTAGCTGGTTTACTCAGTTTTATTCATTATATTTAAGAGCGAGTATACCCCGCGTTGTAATAATTTATTATTGGTTCATTGGATAAATGGCCCAATTCTATTTTACGGTTCGCTATTAAATTTGGAGCAATAGGGAAATGCCTTCGCCGTAATTCCGTCGAGGAAACGTTCGTCTATGTCGTTTAATAACATGCCTCCTTATAACTCTTCATGTAATACTTAGTTTGTGTATTAAAATTTATATAATACCCTTTCATTTTAACCCGAATATATTTTCGTTTAAAAATCAATAGAAGATTCTGATTTGTTAAAGTAATTGGATATTTTTAAAGTAATCAAAACATGTTTTATTCTGTTTTATAAACTATATAACTTATGTTGGACTACTGTTTTTTGTTTTTAGATAAAATAAGTATCTAGAGAATTAAAGATTGCCTTTTCATTATATATGAATATATAATTTTGTTAAAATATATTTTAAAGTCTCCTTTTACCAACTATGAGTTTATCTGGACTGGGCCTAAAGTTTAACGTGGGCTCCGAACCACGGTCCACAGTATTAAGCCTACCGACCGGCGAGTGACCAACTTTAGAAATCATCCCAGAACACATCCGGTCTTACCCAGCCTAGTTACTGGCGTGGCTGGAATCATTCTCCTTCTGTCCTTTGTTTCAAAATAAGCCTCAGTTACGGCGATCACCTCTTCATTCGACAAACATTTCTTCCCAGCGAACATTCTTTAGAGATCTGAGAACAGAAAGTAGTCGCTGGTGGTCAGACCTAGAGAATACGGTGGATGAGGAAGCAATTCGAATCCCAATTCATCGATTTTTGTCACGATGCATTGTCTTAGTGAAGAAGCACTTTTTTTTCTTCAAATGCGGCCGTTTTTCGGCGATTTCGTTCTTCAAATGGTCCAATAACGCTTTGTAATAGTCACTGTTGATGGTCCTTCCAATTTTAAGGTAGTCTATGAAAATTATACAGACGCCATAACCTTGCCAGCCGACTGTTGCGTTTTCCCACGCTTTGGAGCGGGTTCATCGTATGCAATTCACTCGGATGACAGTCGATTAGACTTCGGAGTGGAATGATGGAGCCATGTTTTATCCAATGTCACATATCGATGCAAAATCTCGAGTTTATTACCCTTGATCATCTTCAAACACTGCTCATAATCATCAACTCGTCGTTGTTTTTGGTCAAATGTGAGCACTTTGCACAGAATTTTCTTATATCCAAATATTCGTGAATGATACGATGTACACGTTCATTTAATATCTTTAGAGTGTCTGCTATTTCACTCAATTTCAATTTACGGTCACTCAAAATCATTTTGTGGATTTTGTTAAATGTTATCGTCGGTAACAACCTCTTTTGAGCGTCCAATGTGTTCACTTTCTTCGGTGCTTATTTCACCAAGTCTAAACTTAACACAGCAATCCTTGTTGGTTGATTTTCTTGGTGCAGTATCCGCAAAGTCGGCATCAAGCCAAATTTTTACTTCTATATTTTTTCCCTTTAAAAAGCAATATTTTATTAACACGCGAAATTCATTTTCATCCATTTTTTCACAATTGTTGCTTCACTCAAAATGCTGCAATTCACAAACTAATGATCCGACAGTTGTCAACATTAATTGTCGCTCGTAAAATATTACAGCATCGGAGAGATAACACATTTCACCAGAACAGAGTATATAAAACAGTAGAAAATCCTACAAGGAATAACCATCTTGAGTCACGCCAATAACCAGGTTGGGTAACACCGAACGTCTTCTGAGATGGTCCCTAAGTTGGTCACTGGCCAATCGGTAGGCTTAAAGCCGAGACCGTGGTTCGGAGCCCCCGTTAAACAGTAGGTCCAGTTCAGATAAACCCTGGTTGGTAAAAAGGAGACTTTGAAATATATGAAAAAAAATTATTAGAACAAATTCATAGCCCCGATAGGTTAAAAAAATTAAATTTAAAAATTGATATAGCAATATTTATTACCAATTGTTTGACCTATGAATGTTTGTTTCAGCTCTTTGAAATTGGTCTACATATTTTCCGTCAATCCCCATCTAGGACCCTTACAAGTATCGCTATCGAGAATGGTAATGGACATCATGAAATTCTTCTTCTTATACGTTCTGGTCCTATTCGCCTTCTCCTGTGGTAAGTTCTGGATATTTTTGTTACCATCCCGATAATCCCCGAGAGTATAATTAGCAATAAACTAAAATGTTTTTTCTTCATTGCTGTGAGAACGTTTCACAGAAAACATTAATTGGAAATAAATTAGTCGCGCGTTTATAGACGGCGTAATTGTGTTTATAAGGTTTGATTAATCTTAACGAACAATGCACGCGATATTAATTAAATCGAGAGAAGATGATAGACGTGACGAGAACCTCCGTCGATATCATTCCTCGAAATTGCCGTCAATATTTTGTGGGATATCAAGGATGCTCGCTTTTACTGGCCCTTTATTGGCCCCATTCCGTTTTTAAGTGGAACGGTAATAGATAGACGGGAAAAGTAATAACTAACGGTTAGTGTGTTACGGTAATAAAACACGAAAAAAAAATGTTATTCGTCATAATCACGCCGACGTTCCTTTAAGATGATAATTGTCTGAAATAATTCTGGATATATTTTAACTATGTGTAGGAACTATATTTGTTTATTTTTTGTTATTTCCTAGGTCTGAATCAACTTTTGTGGTACTACGCATTGGCTGAGAAAAGGAAATGTAAAGAAGAACCATCCATCAACGATACTAACGCCTGTACTATATGGAGACGCTTTTCTAAGTAAGATTTCCCTTATTGTTATATTGCAATATACTACAAGTAAGGTAATGGAACACCCAATAAATCCCTTTAAATTTATTAAATCCCATATCAAATAATTGTAAATCAAAGACGCAATTAAAACAAAAATTCTCAAGTATATTCACTTTTATTTGAATGAAATAACTGGTTTAACAAACTTACCCTAATTGTCAAGAAAAGTATCATTCTATGACAAGAAGGAAGTCATTTTTGGATTCAGAAAATTCAAAAATTTCAAGGATTGCAACACAAAATATGACAGGTCAATTGAAATCAACCATCAAGGGTTTCTATGCTAAGTTTAGACCTAGTGAAATGAGCACCGAAGACGGTGAATGCAGTGGACGCCCAAAAGAGGTTGTTACCGACGAAAACATTTTAAAAATCCACAAAATGATTTTGAATGACCATAAATTGAAACTGAATGAAATAGCTGACAGTTTAAGGATATCAACTGATCGTGTAAATCATACAATTCACGAATATATGGGTATGAGAAAGCTCTGTGCAAAATGGGTGCCGCGTGAGCTCACTTTTGACCAAAAACAACGACGAGTTGATGATTCGGAGCAGTGTTTGAAGATGATCAAGCATAATAAACCCGAGTTTCCGTGTGGATACGTGACAATGGATGAAACATAGCTGCACCATTTCATTCTGAAGTCCAATCGACAGTCATCCGAGTGGACTACATACGATGATCCCTCTTCAAAGCGTGGGAAAACGCAACAGTCAGCTAGCAAGGTTATTGCGTCTGCATTCTGGGATGCGCATGGAATAATTTTCATTGCCTACCTTGAAAAATGAAGAACCATCAACAGCGATTATTACATAACGTTATTGGACCGTTTTAAGTACGAAATAGCCGAAAAACTGCCACATTTGAAGAAAAAGAAAGTGCTGCTTCACAAAGAAAATGCACTGTGTCACAAGTCAGTGAAAACGATGTCAAAAATCCATGATTTGGGCTTCTAATTGCTTCCTCATCCACCGTATTCTCCAGATCTGCCCCCCAACGACTATTTTCTGCTCTCAGATCTCAAAAAATGCTCGCTGGGAAGAAATTCTCGTCGAATGAAGAGGTGATCGTCGAAACTGAGGTCAATTTCGAAGCAAATGACAAATTGTGCTACAAAAATGGTATCGAAAAATTGGAAGGTCGTTATAATCAGTGTATAACCCTTGAAATTAATTATGTTGAATAAAAAAAAACTAATTTTGCTAAAAAATGTGATTTACTATGGTAGGCCGGGAACTTTTCAATTGACCTGTTACAAACAAACCTGTATTATTAATGTACTAGCTGTTAACTGATCTTAAGGAATAATTATTTTAATTATTTAGTATACTATGTTATTGAAATATATTTTTCTTATTATTATTTTTAATTTTGTCCTTTTCCTGTTATATTTTTAAATAATAAGACATAATCTGTTGCTGTATCCTTTACATAAAAAAAACCTTTCGCAACCTTTATCTCACCTTTGTTTCACAGCTGAATTTTAAATAATTCGCTTATTTTTATGTAGAGAAAATCACATGATAACGAAACGATGCTTGTTCCAGCTTATTCGAGACGGTACAAACGCTATTCTGGGCAGTATTTGGCTTGATTGACCTCGACAGTTTCGACTTGAACGAGATAAAGATCTTCACTCGGTTCTGGGGAATGTTGATGTTCGGAACCTACTCAGTTATTAACATCGTGGTCCTCCTCAATCTTCTCATCGCCATGATGAACCATTCATATCAGTTGATCTCAGTAAGTAGTTGTCGCGAGCATATCTAACACGGATTTATGTTTAACTTGCTGTAACAGGAACGAGCGGATACGGAGTGGAAATTTGCTCGGAGCAAATTGTGGATCAGTTATTTCGAGGAAGGGGGCACGGTACCGCCTCCGTTCAACATCATCCCCACTCCCAAGAGCGCCTGGTACGTGATACAGTGGGTGAGGAGGAAATTTTTCGGATCGAGAGCGGCGAAGAAAGAGCACATGAGAACTATCAGAGTAAGTTTCTGAATTTTGACGATTTCTGAAATTTATGGAAAAGATATCCATGTAGTGTAACCAGTTCTAAGCTATTCTATAAATTTGGCATAGTTACTCCCTCCTCAACACCAAAAGAAGTTTAATAATTAACACCATATTTATAGAAAATAGATAAATCCAAATTATATACGTTTTTGTTCTCAAAATTTGGACAAAAATCGATGGATAAACATTATTTTTTGATAGAGTGGTGTTTCTGTACACTCGTTATTAATTATTGTTAAAAAAGGAACTGAATATATAACTATACATTGTTTGCTTAACTATTTTCACACATTGCTATTTTTACCCATTTATTTCCAAATAATCAAATATTAAAACGCAAATAACAGTGAGTTGATTTCATAGAATCAGAAAATGTCTTTTATAATCATTAATTTAAATATAATGTGTTTTTTTTCTGTAAAAATCTATTCGCCAGTATAATTTCAGTGAATCGGTCAACATTTCTAACACTGAAGATATATTACCCCTTCAAACAAAGAAGATATTTACAATTTCAGTTGAGAATAATCAAATAAGTCAAGTTTTATTTATTTTAAATATTTAGTTGAAACCATCCTGTGGTAAATAAACAGCTTTAAAAAATATTCTTTATATCTACCATATATGTAATATAATAGCCCACAAAAAAAAACAGTTAAGGTTAGTTACATACTTGGTCTTCTTTATCTGGTCTTAAATGAAACACAAATGTTGATTATTCAGATGATAAAATTGTAGTTTTGAACATTGTCTCCAGAGACATCAATATCTGCCTTCAGAAAATTGTCTTTATACTATTAATTGGTGAAATGAGATTTTTCGATGAGCGAAATAATGTTCTTCGGTTCAAAAGAAATAAAGGAGAAAAACTTACCACCATCTATAAAGACAAATATATCATAAAATAGGTACTCATATAGCTGAACTTTATCAACAATCTTCATTTATTTAATTTACTGTACTTAGGATTCATTAACTCACTGATCCATTCACTGAATGGATGGTTAATAATTAACAAAATAATATACTAAGTCAAATAATGACAAATAAAAATTAATGAGCTTTTTTATTAGATCAATTAGATGTTAGATGTTATTGAGTTATTATTGAGCAAATCACTATCTGAAACTACATAATGTGGAAGAATATTCAAATCAATGAACTGTATTAGCAAAAATTGTATCAATTTCGAGCTACATGTCAATTAAAAAAACATATATATTTAGATGGTAAAAAACCAGGGTATGTAAAAAAAATTTGCGACATTTTATCTTTATTGCTTCGTAAAAAAGCTTTCGGTAAGCTCATAAAAAGTTATATCATCTGTATCGTCGAAACCGCTTCTAAAATCTAAAATCACAATATTACGTGGCTTCCGGTTTTTCATCCTGGTTATCTTGATGTCTAGAGCGTTCGGTATAGAGAAAACTCAATTAAACTTGATGAGATTGAAAAGCAATAAAATTTAACGACATAATGTACGAATTTTCAAGGATTGTAGTGTAGGAATTGCAGATATCTTTAACAATTTATATTTTAAATAAATAATATTGTTTCCGCAGTTATTAATGTCAATGTGAATTAAGAAATTTAGAGGAAATGATTATTGAATTAGTTATTATATAAAATATTTTTCTTAATATTTTTATTCGTTTACTAATTTGAAATTTTTCGTTTTGAAAACTGCACAGAAGATCATTTGCTTACAAATGTATTATGTAAAAATCGAACTTAGGTTGGTTTTTATATCATTGTTAGTGATTTGCGACACTCATCGATGATGACTGGTCAGTGTTAAATACTGATAAACAGCCTTTATTCAGCCCAAAGTATGATTACGTTAAATGTAAATGTCCGTCAAGTTTTTATTATCGTTAACCCTTTAACTTTTACATGATTTGATAAATGTGTTAAGTAAAAATCGAACTTAGGTTGGTTTTTGTATCAGTGATTTGCGACACTTATCTATGATGACTGTCAGTGTGAAATACTGATAAACAGCCTTTATTCAGCCCAAAGTATGATTACGTTAAATGTAAATGTCCGTCAAGTTTTTATTATCGTTAACCCTCTAACTTTTACGTGATTTGAAACAGGCAAAAATTTAATAATAGTTCTCATTTAACATAAGTTGTTTTTTATATAAACAGTATAATACACAAAAAAGTATTATATTTTTTTATTGAATAGTAACAAGAGAACAGTGTTAACGTTATAACATGTATTTCAAATTATTAAAAAATAAATTGTTGAATAAAGTATATTTAGATTGTCCACTTTTTATAATTTCTTTATTAGATTTATTTTGGTCTGAATCGTTCATACATGCATTTCCTTAATCGTTCATAAATATTTTCCAAATCTAGATGCTTTAATATTTCTATGGAACTATTTTCTATAGCTACATAAATTGGTGTACTTGATGTTCCATCTATATCGTTTATATTTTTGGCGATTAAATATTCATCAAGCTTTCTACAAAAATTAAATTGTTCTTAGCCAGAAATAATATTTTCCAAAATTCTCAATACACGAAATTTTAAAATATGATAAGATAATCGCTCAAAAAGAAAAAGAAGTAATAAGTTATTATTCGTGACGCAATAGGTCGGAGCTGTAGCAGTTAAACTATAAAATTATAATAATGACATATTTTTCAATGTCTCAAATTTGTTGCTTTAGCTACTTTTGTTTTTATTTTAGTCATTTGTTTGTTTGTCGAGTACCGAAGTATAACAAATCAATTAATATATTTTATGTTTTATGATAACATAGTAAATTAAGTGGGTTCGATTTTCCACCAGTTATGAACCCATTGAAGTGCGAATAATAATGTACAATTGATTCGCAAAATGATTTCTGACTGATAATTAATAATAAATAAAGTTATTGCCGTTATTATCAAGCACATAAAGGAAATCAAATAGAAATGTGCTGTTGCCAAGTTTTAATGTCTTGGCAACTTCGTTCAGATACTGTAACGAGAAATAGAGCAAGATGTTCTGAGCTGACCTGTCTGATGTTTCCTTATTCCAACGTTTCTGTACAACCATTTATACCATGTGTTAATTAAACGTATATATATATATATATATATATATATATATATATATATATATATATATATATATATATTGTATACTGACTAGTATATTAATTGTATACTGACCTTTAGTTGTTTTCTCTTTCATCACCCTGTCTTGGTAATTGTCAGTATTGGATCATAAACCAACATTCAGAAACCTTCACACTTTCAACACACAAAAACTCGCTGGGTTTATAATTCGTAATTATAATATTTTGAAGAATTTTGCAGACGTTTGACAAACGGACAACTTTAGCAGATTCTTTCGGTTACATGTTCGATCTTCTCGCTCAGCCATCTATCTCTTTATGATATTATATATGTATATAATATTATGTATATAGTCTATTCAAAACAGTAGTGACACACGCGATCAATATACGTCTGTCGAAAGTTATAAATTCGTTTTACAGTCAGACAATGTTTTCCTTCTCATTTTATTCTATTTAAAAAGAGATAGATGGCTGAGCGAGAAGATCGAATATGTAACCGAAAGAATCTGCTAAAGTTGTCCGTTTGTCAAACGTCTGCAAAATTCTTCAAAATATTATAATTACGAATTATAAACCCAGCGAGTTTTTGTGTGTTGAAAGTGTGAAAGTTCCTGAATGTTGGTTTATGATACAATAGTGACAATTACCAAGACAGGGTGATGAAAGAGAAAACAACTAAAGGTCAGTATACAATTAATATACTTTCATTGTAGGAAATTGTATTACAGAGTGTGAAAGCTCTATGAGCATGTTCAGAATATACATGAACATTTGGTTAAAATGTATGAGGATAGAAAGAATAGTAACTGTTTTGCAGATATAGCAAATGCATTAAGGAGAATGCAGTGATTAAATGTAACTTTATCGAGAAAGATGTATACAAGTAGTAACAGGACAAACTAAGGAGAAATATAGTAATATCATAATGACTTTACAAGGAAACATTGCATCGAAGGAAAGAACTAAGCGCAGAACACAAATATACAATCACTAAGATATACAAATGTTAATTAGGTGGATTAAGCCTTCGGGGGATACCACTCCATTAAAAAACCTACCTAGAACCTCTACCTATACTAGTGTGAAAAAAATTTTAATGTATATATAATAAAACAACTGAAACCTATCAATTATTATGGCTGTATAATTAATTGTAGTTTAAAGTTATTCGATAATATATGCATTAGATGTAGTATAATGTTAAAATTAATTATAATACATGACATTTTTATTTCATTATCTTATTTAGATTAGAATTTTGTTATATGTCAGAGTCAAAATGTACTAAAACTCAAGAGTTGCTGCGGAAACATTTCGACGTTTTGATGCCACGTGTGTCACTACTGTTTTGAATATATATACATACTAGCGACCCGCCCCGGCCTCACACGGGCGCAATGCTGATACTAAATTAAATACACTACAGAAAAAATATGAACGTTGTATATAAAAACATAGCGGCCCGCTCCGACTTTGCACGGGCATAAAATATATATGCCTATGTCACTCAATGAAAACATGATTAAAATCGATCCAGTATTTTTGGTTCATTCATTACTGCCCTTGGCCTGCACGCATTAAATTTGGAGTAAAACAATTCCTCTTCCCCTATACTTACTATGAAGATTTCCTGCTATCTTTGGAATATCTAAATTCATACAATTTTTATTACATTACACATTTTTAAACGCAAATTTTAAATTTGTAATATCTCCGAAAATATTTGTTTAATTTACATGATGTAAGGAACCATATTGATCTATATTAATTGCACACTGTATTTAAGGTACTTAATTCGATAAGGATTAATGCCGTATTGCTTAAAATAGCTTCGTAAATAAGCCATTTTCTCACGTAAAAAGTAAACATTAAAAATGGTTAATGTGGGTTATCCCTAAAAGATAAACATATACCATCGCGGACTTTTTTGTAGACCTTTTTATGGTGTACAATACTGTAGTACATTAATTTGATCTAACTCGTAGGGTTAGGCAGCGTTTTTGCTAATTGCTAAATAAGCCTAAAAAAATAGGTTAATTTACGACATCACGTTAGAAACCTCTAAAATTAGCAATGTTGCCTTAGTGTATTAATATATATATATATATATATATATATATATATATATATATATATATATATATTATTTGTAGCATTCACAAGCAAAGTAGCATGTAATGTTAATACAACAAAATAGATCGAACTAGAACGAATATTACTTAGAGTTTCCTGACCTATACGTCGAGCGATATCACGTTTACTCAAAAGAACAAAAAGGAATTTAATCTCTTGTCGAACGGTTCGCTTATTAAATCGTCCACGCCACAAGGACTATTTGTTTCGCAAGTATGGGTTCTCACATATCGGGGTCTAATTTGTCGCGGCTTGGAAACGTCGAGAATTTCTAATGCGTCTTCGAGAACGGAGAATAGCAGAGACTTTTCAACGGCGGTTTATAAATGTCCGCAAATTTATATTGAGCGGGTATAGTTGTCGATAATCACCTTTGGTTTTGATCCATTATTGTACGTATTATAACAGGTCAATTGAAAAATACGCGGCCTACCACAGTAAAACACAGATTTTTGGCAATTTTTTTTATTCAATATAATTCCCTTCAAGGGGGATACACTGATTATAGCGACCCTCCAACTTTTCGATATTATTTTTGTAGTACGATTTGTCCTTTGCTTCAATAGGCTTCAGTTTCGGCGATCACCTCTTCATTCGACGAAAATTTCTTCTCAGCGAGCATTCTTTTGAGATCTGAGAACAGGAAATAGTCACTGGGGGCCAGATCTGGAGAATACGGTGGATGGGGAAGCAATTCGAAGCCCAGTTCATGGATTTTTGCCATCGTTTTCACTGACTTTTGACACGGTACATTGTCTTGGTGAAGCAGCACTTCCTTTTACATCCTTCAAACGGCCCAATTACGTTATATAATAGTCGCTATTGATGGTCCTTTTTCAAGCTTGTCAATGAATATTATTCCATGCGGATCCCAAAATACAGACGCCATAAACTTGCCAGCCGATTGTTATGTTTTCCCACGTTTTGGAGCGGGTTCATCGTAGGCAGTCCACTCGGATGACTGTCGACTAGACATCGACGCAAAAACTCGGGTTGATTACGCTTGATCATCTTCAAACACTGCTCCGAATCATCAACTCGTTGTTGCTTTTGGTCAAAAGTGAGCTCGCGAGGCACCCACTTTGCACAGAGCTTTCTCATACCCAAATATTTGTGAATGATATGATATACACCTTCAGTTAATATCTTTAAAGTGTCTGCTATTTCATTCAATTTCAATTTACAGTCATTCAAAATCATTTTGTGGATTTTCTAAATATTTTCGTCGGTAATAACCTCTTCCGGACGTCCATTGCGTTCACCGACTTCGATGCTCATTTCACCCTATCTAAACTTAGCATACCAATCCTTGATGGTTGATTTTCCTGGGATAGTGTACGGAAACTCGACATCAAACCAAGTTTTTGCTTCAACCGTATTTTTTCAAAACAACAAGAGTGGCTTCACTCAAAATGCTATAATTCACAAACTAATGATCCGACAGCTGTCAAATTTATACACGCGTCTTTTGAGGGTTGGGGCTAACTAACAGACATATGGATTTAATTCTATTAGCTCCATCTATGTATCAAGCCGGGGACTTTTTAATTGACTTGTTATGTAATATTTACTGTGTTAATTAATTTTACCACCATCCAACCATATTTCAGTAACTTTCGTCTACTTTTCTCAGAGCCGTGGATTAACTCACTAGCTTATTGACAGGTGACAATACAAAATCAGCTAACATTCGTTCAAAAATGTTTTTTATGAAACACACTAGAGACATTTCAGTTCGTAATGTTATAAATAAAAATAAAGACATTGTTGACATAGCATAACTTTAGTTGGGCACTTCTTTTCGTATTTTTCTATATCGTAATTTAAGACACGTATTTCGACATTTTTCTATTACTTCATAAGGCAGACGAAAAGTTTCTTGTGCCGCCGACGAGACCTCCGAAACGCGAAAAAAGTACCTCCAGATCCGAAACACGAAATTGGAATTCTTCTGAGACTGTTTATAAATATTTCAAAAGCTTTGATGACTCGACCCTTTTATTTTCTCCTCGATAAGTAAAGAGAACTATATTTATTCAGATTTTTTCGTAAACAGTCTCGAGGGTAGTACATATTTCGCTGGTAAAACTAAGTTTAACGCTAACATATGATAATGGTGCCTTTCTTTTTAAGTTTTTTAAATAAGTTATTTGTTAACGACAAAGCAATATATTAGTTTAATAAAAAACGGTTCGAAAACAGTAAGATAAAGTTATCTCTCATAGGCATATTGATGAATTTCATTTATGGAATAGTCTTGTAGTCTTGTAATTTTTTCAATTATTTAAACTCTCAAGATAAATATGTACGACTAGTTTTTACAATCTAGTGATTTTGTGTAAAAAATAGTATTCAAGCTCATGTCTAAGATCTAAAATAGATATATTTGGCAACTCTCGAAGCTTTTTAAACACATAATTTAAATTAATAGCTCTATTTGGAAGATTTATTGTTCCTTCAGCCTCCCAATGAATCCACTGCTGTCATATAATTATAGTACTTCGATGTTATTAAGGTACAATCGTGATTTGTCGTTCGTTTTTTGCAAAACCATTATGAAAACAACTTCAAACATTAGATAAGTTGTCAAATGAAATATAAATAAGACATCCAAAGGCTGTATGTAATCACATTAATGAGCACTTCATTTTACTGGCAAGAGGCAGCTCCATAATATATTTTCTGTTCAAATCAATTGATTAAATACACAATCTGTATCTGACTCTGACTAATGACTAATCACATATACATTCGTTCAAATATGTTTTTTATTAAAGACACTAGAGACATTTCAGTTCGTAATGTTATAAATAAAAATAAAGATATTGTTGACATGGCATAACTTTAGTTGGGCACTTCTTTTCGTATTTTTCTGCTCGTAATCCAAGATACCTATTTCGACATTTTTATATTAATTCATAGGGCAGGGGAAAAATTTCTTGTTTTCGCAATCTAGTAATTTTGTCTAAAAAATATTATTCGAGCTCATATCTAAGATCTAAAAGAAATATAGTTGACAACTCGAAGCATTTTAAACACATAATTCAGCTTAATAGCTCTATTTGGAAGATTTATTGTTTCTTCAGCCTCCGAATGAATACACTGCTGTCATATAATTATAGTACTTCGATGTTATTAAGGTAGAATGGGCATTTGTCGTTCGTTTTTTTTTACAAAACTGTGTAAACAACTTCAAAAATTAAATAAGTTTTAAAAGAAACATAAATGAGACATCCAAAGACTGCATGTAATCACATTAATGAGCACTTCATTTTACTGGCAAGAGGCAGCTCCATAATATATTTTCTGTTCAAATCAATTGATTAAATACACAATCTGTATCTGACTTTGACTAGTTATTCTCTTTGGTGTTGTCAGTCAGACTAATCACATATACATGCGTTCAAAAATGTTTTTTATTAAAGACACTAGAGACATTTCATTTCGTGATGTTATAAATAAAAATAAAGACATTGTTGACATGGCATAACTTTAGTTGGGCACTTCTTTTCGTATTTTTCTATATCGTAATCCAAGACACCTATTTCGACATTTTTATATTAATTCATAAGTCAGGCGAAAAATTTCTTGTTTTCGCAATCTAGTGGTTTTGTGTAAAAAATATTATTCGAGCTCATATCTAAGATCTAAAATAAATGTAGTTGACAACTCGAAGCATTTTAGACACATAATTCAGCTTAATAGCTCTATTTGGAAGATGTATTCTTTATTCAGCCTCCGAATAAACCCACGGCTGTCATATTATTATAGTACTTCGACGTTATTAAGGTAAAATGGGCATATGTCATTCGTTTTTTTTTGCAAAACTGTGTAAACAACTTCAAAAATTAAATAAGTTTTAAAAGTAACATAAATGAGACATCCAAAGACTGCATGTAATCACATTAATGAGCACTTCATTTTACTGGCAAGAGGGAGCTCCATAATATATTTTCTGTTCAAATTAATTGATTGAATACACAATCTGTATCTGACTCTGAGCAGTTATTCTCTTTGGTGTTGTCAGTCAGACTAATCACATATACATTCGTTCAAAAATGTTTTTTATTAAAGACACTAGAGACATTTCAGTTCGTAATGTTATAAATAAAAATAAAGATATAGTTGACATGGCATAACTTTAGTTGGGCACTTCTTCTCGTATTTTTCTGTATCGTAATCCAAGACACCTATTTCAACATTTTTATATCACTTCATAGGGCAGGCGAAAAATTTCTTGTTTTCGCAATCTAATAATTTTGTCTAAAAAATATTATTCGAGCTCATATTTAAGATCTAAAATAAATATAGTTGACAACTCGAAGCATTTTAAACACATAATTCAGCTTAATAGCTCTATTTGGAAGATTTATTGTTTCTTCAGCCTCCGAATCAATCTACTGCTGTCATATAATTATAGTACTTCGATGTTATTAAGGTAGAATGGGCATTTGTCGTTCGTTTTTTCTTGCAAAACTGTGTAAACAACTTCAAAAATTAAATAAGTTTTAAAAGTAACATAAATGAGACATCCAAAGACTGCATGTAATCACATTAATGAGCACTTCATTTTACTGGCAAGAGGGAGCTCCATAATATATTTTCTGTTCAAATTAATTGATTGAATACACAATCTGTATCTGACTCTGAGCAGTTATTCTCTTTGGTGTTGTCAGTCAGACTAATCACATATACATTCGTTCAAAAATGTTTTTTATTAAAGACACTAGAGACATTTCAGTTCGTAATGTTATAAATAAAAATAAAGATATAGTTGACATGGCATAACTTTAGTTGGGCACTTCTTCTCGTATTTTTCTGTATCGTAATCCAAGACACCTATTTCAACATTTTTATATCACTTCATAGGGCAGGCGAAAAATTTCTTGTTTTCGCAATCTAATAATTTTGTCTAAAAAATATTATTCGAGCTCATATTTAAGATCTAAAATAAATATAGTTGACAACTCGAAGCATTTTAAACACATAATTCAGCTTAATAGCTCTATTTGGAAGATTTATTGTTTCTTCAGCCTCCGAATCAATCTACTGCTGTCATATAATTATAGTACTTCGATGTTATTAAGGTAGAATGGGCATTTGTCGTTCGTTTTTTCTTGCAAAACTGTGTAAACAACTTCAAAAATTAAATAAGTTTTAAAAGTAACATAAATGAGACATCCAAAGACTGCATGTAATCACATTAATGAACACTTCATTTTACTGGCAAGAGGGAGCTCCATAATATATTTTCTGTTCAAATTAATTGATTAAATACACAATCTGTATCTGACTCTGAGCAGTTATTCTCTTTGGTGTTGTCAGTCAGACTAATCACATATACATTCGTTCAAAAATGTTTTTTATTAAAGACACTAGAGACATTTCAGTTCGTAATGTTATAAATAAAAATAAAGATATAGTTGACATGGCATAACTTTAGTTGGGCACTTCTTCTCGTATTTTTCTGTATCGTAATCCAAGACACCTATTTCAACATTTTTATATCACTTCATAGGGCAGGCGAAAAATTTCTTGTTTTCGCAATCTAATAATTTTGTCTAAAAAATATTATTCGAGCTCATATTTAAGATCTAAAATAAATATAGTTGACAACTCGAAGCATTTTAAACACATAATTCAGCTTAATAGCTCTATTTGGAAGATTTATTGTTTCTTCAGCCTCCGAATCAATCCACTGCTGTCATATAATTATAGTACTTCGATGTTATTAAGGTAGAATGGGCATTTGTCGTTTGTTTTTTTTTGCAAAACTGTGTAATCAACTTCAAAAATTAAGTAAGTTTTAAAAGAAACATAAGTGAGACATCCAAAGACTGCATGTAATCATATTAATGAGCACTTCATTTTACTGACAAGAGGGAGCTCCATAATATCTTTTCTGTTCAAAACAATTGATTAAAGACTCAATCTGTATCTTACTCTGACTAGTTATTGTCGTTGGCGTTGTCAGTCAAAGTAATCACAATATTAAACAATATTTAAAGTTCATCAAAACATGCAAAGGGGAAAAATAACGATTGCCGGTTTAAATAATATTTCATTATTATCACTAAAGTGTTTTGAAGAATTTTGCAGACATTTGACAACCAGGCAAATTTTTCAGACTTAGACACTGTTACAGTATGACATATGTAGGCGTAAGGCAAATTCAGGCATTTCAGATCATATTAGAAATTTACATTCGAGAGTTATTCGTTTATAATACAAATTTGCACTGTTGATATAATGAGAAATTCGGAGGCGCAAGTTGCAATGATTTTGAAAATGTAATAGAAATAAAATTAAATCTGATAAGTTTGAAGCAAGTATTAAATTCAAATTGTCGTTATAGTGATAGATATACTACAAAGTAATACTGTAAAATAATTCGGTTACTGATGGCTCAGCTTTTACTTTTTTTTTCCTTACGAATGTACCTTATATTAATTTGAATTTATTAACAAACGTTCAATTAGATACCAGATACCATAAAATACCAGATGTACATTCTTAGACGGAGCATAAGTCTCCGATTAGGTCTGGCATAACCGTCTTGTCCATAAAGTTCGACAAAGTAGCCTAAATAATACATTGAACTATTAAAATCCTACATTATAGCCAGAATGTTCAGATTCAAAGAAGAGGAAGCCTACTCCACAATAAAAGAAGCTAAAATAGATATACCACCAAGAAGAGTAATGGGGTCAATTCTTTATCTACCCCACGCATACATAATATGTCGCAAATGTAAAATATCACAACGGTTACATTTTCTGATGATGAACAAGCCACACGAAAATTACAACGAGGAAATAATAATATAAATAATTAGAACCAAATATGGAAATTATACATTAACAAAAGTAAATTTGTGCATGTACAGTTCACCGCATGTATAATCAGACAACTCAAGAAAACAATTACTATAAATAATACTATCATTCCATTTAGCAACAACGCTAAGTATCTGGGAATGAAAATGGATGCAAAGGTTCTCTAGAAGGAACACGTAAAAAAGAAAAGGAAAGAACTGTAGTTAAAATATAAGAACTGTAGAATGTAAAATATAGAATTTATTGGGTAAGTGTGATTTTATCACAATTATCAGTACTTAACAAATTGCTATTAGACAAGCACGAAACATATATAGACATACGGAATTCAACTATAGGGATGTTCCGCGAAAAGTAATATAAGTTTCGCAGGGAAGTCCTAAGAAGTTTTGTATATGCACCGAGATCCTGGAGGACTGATTACTTACTTTGAGACCTTCACATACCGACTGTCGCCCAGGAAATCAAGAGAATTGAAAGGATACATGAGGACAAGCTCCATTCTCATGACAATATCGAAGTAATTAAACTCTTGACCAATGAAACAATTTGTTCTTATATAGTATAATGTAGTGAGGTATATAAACATGATGGAATACATAAACAATTTTACATCAGAGACTAAGATCGGGTTTATGTAACGATATGGTCTATATAACAATATGTAGGAATGTTCGTCTGGTCAGTTGGAATATGTGGCTGTCCGTGCGATTATTTGTCCAAACACTACTACTATTCTGTAGAAGGAATTCACATGATAACTGAAAACACTGATTGAATAAAACTTGTTTATTTTAATATTGAATGATACATGTGGTCAACGGGAGAATAGACAGGATATTAGGTTAGGTAAAGGAAGTACGGTAGCGCTATGGAAATGGTACGGTTACAAAGGGCTAGAAAAAAAGAAAAATGAGCGAGACGTCGTCATGGTGGTCTTAAAAAGTTGTCTTGTATCTAAGAGTTGTGATTTTATTACAAACTTTTTATTTGCTATCAGCTAAATAAATCAGGTCGAAAAATAATTTAAATTCAATATGACTAACAAATTAAAAGAATGGAGAAAATTGCATCAATATATATTTCCCTGTAAAACAATACGTAATACAATGACATACAATAATATCCGAATATACCCAGGCGGCATAAAGCTCACACCCGAACTTCTTATAAGCGGAAAACTTTGCTGGTTCTGAAAGATATCGCACTCCAGTCGTTGATTGCATCGTCCAAGTTTGCCGCTTCTTAAACAATATCCTCCGGCTTTGCCCTGAAAGAAATATAAATTCACGCAGGACTTCTCGTTTTTCTGGCAGAAGGTCTCTCGTTTTCCTTGTTTCGCGCCACGTTCGTCCGATTTCCTCAGCAGCCGCTGATATATCGGTTTGCTGGACGAGTCGGTTAGCACTTGGCGGGATGCCTGGACCGCTGGTAGACAATAGTTGTTTAGGAGACAACAGATTTGGCAGGTAGAGTTTAGTTTATCCGCCTGGCAACGGCACTCGGTTAATTCTAACCTGGTGCATTCCGTGCTGTGGCACTCGTTCTTGATGCAGCGCCCGTTTATTCCGCAGTTACAACGAGGCTGATTTTCGGGACAGGGACATTTGTGGTCAAAATTGTTACAGTCCTAGAAATACGTACATTCTTAAGAAGTGATATACGGTTTGGTAGATATACGGAAAAATAGATGGATATGCAACATGTTCAGCACGATTTTATCACATTAGCGAACTGACACTAATTTTTCACTAGACAATAATTAATTTAACAGTTTTGCGAGAGACTGGCTCAGTTTTGTTTCAAATCACATCAAAGATAGACTTACGTAAATGTAAAATTACCAAGTATAGTATAAAACTATAACCATAAATAGTATAATGCCAAGTAGCTGAAAATATGAATTACAGCTATCATACGCACTATATAATTTGCGCTTTACCTCCAATAAATTAAAGCACAAAGTGTATTCGTCAAATTTATTTCAAAAACCTTCTTTGGTGAGAAATTGTTTTTATCAAACAAAGAGGGAGCAACTACCATGGACATTAAGGACAGTAAACTAAATGAAGAATCTAGTACATACTAGGACATATACTATTTTGAGATACCACTTATATTAACAGCGTTACGCGTAAACTTCTAAAATACTAAAATATAATGATACAATTTTAAACAAATATTAATAGCCCGATGAACTCTTGTTATCACTACATAGTATAAAACAAAGTCGCCTTTTCTGTCCCTATATCCCTATGTGCGCTTAAATCTTTAAAACTACGCAACGGATTTTGATGCGGTTTTTTTCAATAGATAGAGTGATTCAAGAGGAAGGTTTATATGTATAATACATGCATAATATACTAAGGCAACATTGCTAATTTTAGAGGTTTCTAACGTGATGTCGTAAATTAACCTATTTTTTTAGGCTTATTTAGCAATTAGCAAAAACGCTGCCTAACCCTACGAGTTAGATCAAATTAATGTACTACAGTATTGTACACCATAAAAAAGTCTACAAAAAAGTCCGCGATGGTATATGTTTATCTTTTAGGGATAACCCACATTAACCATTTTTAATGTTTACTTTTTACGTGAGAAAATGGCTTATTTACGAAGCTATTTTAAGCAATACGGCATTAATCCTTATCGAATTAAGTACCTTAAATACAGTGTGCAATTAATATAGATCAATATGGTTCCTTACAGCATGTAAATTAAACAAATATTTTCGGAGATATTACAAATTTAAAATTTGCGTTTAAAAATGTGTAATGTAATAAAAATTGTACGAATTTAGATATTCCAAAGATAGCAGGAAATCTTCATAGTAAGTATAGGGGAAGAGGAATTGTTTTACTCCAAATTTAATGCGTGCAGGCCAAGGGCAGTAATGAATGAACCAAAAATACTGGATCGATTTTAATCATGTTTTCATTGAGTGACATAGGCATATATATTTTATGCCCGTGCAAAGTCGGAGCGGGCCGCTATGTTTTTATATACAACGTTCATATTTTTTCTGTAGTGTATTTAATTTAGTATCAGCATTGCACCCGTGCGAAGCCGGGGCGGGTCGCTAGTTGTTAATAAAATTTAAAAAATTAGCACTATTTAATATATAGTCATGTATATAGGACATTACTAATTCAATAAATTGCGATTATAATAGAAGCGTTAAAAATTCTCAGTGCGAATTATGATTATAATAAAACATTTCTCTTATCAAAATACGACTTAAAATAAATGTATGCTCATTATTCGATTTTAAAGTGATTTCGGTGGTAAAATATATGACCCTGATTTATAAAATATATTTTAGCCAACGTACATAAAATTAATTAACTATAAGCGAAATTATCGGTTATAAATATTCAATTTGAGCCTAATATAATATATTTCATTAAAAAAAAACATATACGGTATAAAATACACATATAAATTTTAAAAGAGTATACATATTTTTACAGAGAATAGAGACAACAATAACAGAGAACATTTATCTGCAATGAGCATAATAATAACAATAAATAATCCTAAAATGATTGTAAATTGCAAGTATAACTTTAAGGTAACTGTGGCCCATATTAAACAAACAAAACATAGTGTATATAAATATATAACATATATAGTCTATTCAAAGTTTTTCATACATACGCCATCAAGATGTCTGATTAGTTCGAGCGCGTAAAAGAAAAGCCTGTCAAAGTCGTCCGGTGGTCGGACGTGTGCAAAATTCTTAAAAGCAATAGTGAGAAGAAGTTATAACTCTAACCTTTAAACTATCATGGCTGTATAGTTAACTATAGTTTTTAGTTGTCCTATAATGTTAAAATAAATTATATTTGATAAAATTCTTGTTCAATTATTTTATTTAGATTAGAATTTTGTTGCATGTCAAAACCGAATTGAACTAAGACTCGGTTTGTTGTTTGATTTCATGCGGCAACATTGGGACGTTTTGACGTCACAAATTTAGATGACGTATGTACAAAATAACTTTAAATATACTATAATGCATAGTACGAGGATGGTTCAAATATGATCGAGACAAATACTCTGACACGTTTAGTGACTGACTAGTTACGCATTTTGTCCATATTTTCCGAAGTTTTTTGATGCCGGTATCAAAGAATTCCTTGGACAACTCGGGCAGCCATGGCACAGGAACTACTCTACCTCGTCGTCGTTGTTGAATCTTTGACCTCCGAGGACTTCTTTCTGTGGTCCAAACATGTGGTAGTCGCAGGATGATAAATCCGGACTATAGAGGGGTGTTACAGTACCTCCCACCCTAATTGCGATATTGTATCTAGCGTGAGACTTTATTTACAATTTTTAATTGTGAAATTGTATGAAGGCGCGCGTTATCCTGGAGAAGAATCGCATTTCGTGCTGGAATACTTCTCCGTTTTGAGCGATAAGCAGGTTTCACGTGTATTTTCAGAAGGTTAGAATAGTATGCAGCATTAATAGTACGTTGGGTGGGCAGGAAATGAATGTACAGTACACCCGCTGGTCACAGAACACCGTAAAAAGAACCTTACCCGCGGACCTGGTTGTCTTCGCTTTGACTGGCGCCCCTTCCTCCTTCCTTACACTTTAGACGACATCTTGCTTTCGGAAGTGTAATAGTGTACAAATGTCTCATGTGTAGTGAAGATTCGCGTTAAAAACTGTTCCCCTCCGCATCTTATAGCGTCAGCAAGCGACAACAAACTTTCAACCGCGTAAATTTTTGCTCGAAGTTCAACAATTTAGAAACCCATCGCGCCGTTATTTTGCGATTTTTAAGGTATTCGTGGATGATAGACTCTACACTACCAATACTGATGTCGAGTTCAGCCGAAACGTCTCGAAAATTCATCCTACGGTCCTCCAAAATGAGGTCCTCCATTCTCAACGGTTTCGAAGCCATCTGTGAATGTTTTGGCCCATTTAAACATGGAAGCCCTACTTAGGCACTCGCTATCGAACTGATTTTACAAACGTAGAAAAATTTCCGTCTATTTAACGCCTTCCCACAATAAAAAACGAATCACAATACGTTGCGGTACGGCGGTCGGCACTTGACGTTCATTCGTGGTCGTAGTTTCGTTTGTTTTCATATTCATATCATATTTGAAACACCCTCGTATATAGAAAATACATCCAAAAATATTCAGAAAATCATCAAAATCACAATATTAATAAATACTAAATGATTATTACCACATTCGGAATATCTTTTGCATAAGTACATGCCTTACTGCAACACCTTCCTTGAGAAGGATGACACTGAAAGCCCTGTTTCTTGTTGACTTTACAAGGAAGCCCTCTGGCCCTCCTTGGATTGCAACAAGGATCTTTCTGCAAACAGTCCAATGTGACTCCACAGTCGCATTCTTCTCCTTCCTCCAGTATTCCTGACAAGTAATCATCGAAGTAACGAAGATAAAAATGAAGGAAACTAGCATAATACCATTTCCGCAAAACGGAGAGGTGATGGGTTCAAAACAACTCCCTTTTTTCACCAATATCGGTAATATTTGATCCTTACTGCACGATGAGAAGGTAATATGTTTCTTCGACTTGTGATCGTTGAAAGTCTGTGGTGACATTATGTAGCCGAAACAATTCGGCGTTATATCATGATAACTACCGAAGCTGTGACCTAAAATTAATAGGTCAATTGAAAAGTCTACGGCCTGACACATAGATGGCGCTACTACAATTAAATTCGTATGTTTTTAGTGAGCCCTCACACTTAAAAGATGCGTGTATAAATTTGACAGTTGTCGTATCATTAATTTGTGATTTATAGCATTTTGAGTGAGGCAACTTTTGTTATTGTGAAAAAAATGGATAAAAGGGAATTTCGCGTATTGATAAAATATTGCTTTTTGAAGGAAAAAATACAGTTGAAGCAAAAAGTTGGCTTGATGCCGAATTTCCGGACACTGCCCCAGGAAAATCAACCATCAAGAATTGGTATGCTAAGTTTAGATGTGGTGAAATGAGCACCAGAAACGGTGAACGCAGTGGACGATCAAAAAAGGTTGTTATTGACGAAAACATTTAAAAAATCCACAAAATGCTTTTGAATGACCGTAAATTGAAACTGAATGAAATAGCTAACACTTTAAAGATATCAACTGATCGTGTAAATCATATAATTCACGAATATTTGGGTATGAGAAAGCTCTATGTAATATAGGTGCCGCGCGAGCTCACTTTTGACCAAAAACAACGACGAGTTGATGGTTCGGATCAGTGTTTGAAGATTATCAAGCGTAATAAACCCGAGTTTTTGCATGGATATGTGACAACGGATGAAACATGGCTCCATCATTTCACTCCGAAGTCCAATCGACGCGGACTTCACACGATGAATCCGTTCCAAAACGGGGGAAAACGCAACAGTCGGCTGGCAAGGTTATGACGTCTGTATTTTGGGATGCGTATGGAGTAATTTTCATTGACTACCTTGGAAAAAGAAAGAAATGAACAGCGACTGTTACATAGCGTTATTGGACCGTTTGAAGGACGAAATCGACGAAAAACAGTCGCATTTGAAGAAAAAGAAAGTGCTGCTTCACCAAGACAATGCACCGTGTCAAAAATCATATCGATCATATCGGTCCCCAGCGACTATTTCCTGTTCTCAGATCTCAAAGGAATGCTCGCTGAGAGGAAATTTTGTGAATGAAATGATAATCGCCGAAACTGTGGCCTATTCTGAAGCAAAGGACAAATCGTACTACAAAAATGGTATCGAAAAGTTGGAACATCGACATAATCAATGTATCACCCTTGAAGAGAATTATATTGAATAAAAAAAAAATAATTTTGCCAAAAAAGTGTGTTTTACTATGGTAGTCCGGGGACTTTTCAATTGACCTGTTACAGTGATGGTTTATCTCAATTAGTGAATTAATTGCGGGAATTAAAGGTACCTATTTCATGCGCCACCGTAGTATCTAGGATTATCTGTGGTACCCGGTGCCCTCTGGTAGTCATGGAGGTCACAATAAGAATATTGAACGCATTATTTATTATGGGTTTTG
Organism: Rhynchophorus ferrugineus; assembly: GCF_030347505.1. Lineage (NCBI taxonomy): Eukaryota > Metazoa > Arthropoda > Insecta > Coleoptera > Curculionidae > Rhynchophorus > Rhynchophorus ferrugineus. The sequence continues at coordinate 32,671,036 of NW_027472590.1, forward strand.
CACACACACCACCAGGAAACGGATCCGGCATAAAACTGGCGCCGAGGATTTTGTTTTCGAAACTCTGCGCAGTAAACTGTATACCCAGACAATACTTTGATAGTTCTTTGTACCTACAGAAATACACATTTAGTGAACTTCCTCATAAACTAGAAACGAACTCCATAGAGTCAAAAACGTGTAATTTAAAGACTGCCACGAGAAATATAGAACGTTGAATATTATTCTGATTTAATGTCAGTAGAACTAAAAAAATTAATTTTGATTCGCCCTAGTAAAAATTGCTGGATTGTATATATTATATACAATCTATACCACTAATATGATCGCCAAGCAATTAACTAAATTCGTTCAGTTACATCACTTGAAATATGAAAATAACGTTCATAAATTCACCTGGTTATCAGGCTACTTTATTTGGAAAAAAATTTAATAAGGCAGTGAAACCATAGAATTTGAAAATTAAGATTTTCCACCGTAATAAAGCCAGAGGTGACGTGTTTTTTATTTAACGAAACAAAATTGCCTGAGAAATAAAACTTAAACGAAAAAGGTACTATGTAAATATATGTAACAGGTGATGCAAAAGTCCCGCTACTATTTTGCACAGTTTCGCTTCAACCATTATGTTGTGTAAACCTCCAAATTTTATTATGGATAAATAAACGCCACAAGAACGAGCAGAAGTAGTGACAATATTTATTACAACTACTCGTTCCATTATCGCCATTCAGCGAAAATTGCGTTAAAAATATCCTAATCGTCCAGTGCCTCATAAAACCACAATTTATCGTTTACACGCGAATTTTCGACGGTACGATACGACACTGGTGCGCGATACTGTCCAGAAACATCAATGCGGAGACGTAGAAAAATGATTTGAAAATGTTCTCACACATAATCAATTAGTCCAACATTTTTTTTTATAACATCTTTATTAGATACGCTTAGTACAATCTTAATTATTATTATTACAATTAATTTATTACTACTTTTCCTATGTGCTTGGATTAATTAACAAGCAAGACGAGTACGAGAAAATACATCAGTATGTATTCCTCAATTATAAAATTATAATTATTTATTAATTATTAACTTATAGCTATAGTTTACACTAATAATACACACTAAATGTTCACACAAGTTCGTATGGTTTTGTTCGTTTCAGTCTCCTGACATCCTGTGCGCTGTCCAGCAGTTGTATTGCTTCCACGTTAGAATGATTTAGTAATCTTCTTTCGTGTTTCAAGGCGAATTCCTGCACAACTTCGCAAATCCATTTGATTTCCAGGTCATTGTGCAGTTCTTCATTGGTTACATAGCGATAGGCATTGGTAATCAATCGAAGAATCTTGTTTTGACAGCGCTGTATGACTAACTGATTTGAATATTTAGTGCAACCCCATATTTGCACCCCATAGGTCCAAATTGGCTTTATAATTGTATTATAGATCAACCTCTTTGACTTTAGATCAAGTTGGGAGTATCTTCCGACTAACCAGTATAGTTGTTTTATTTTGGTTCTAATGTGTTTTGCTTTTTGTCTAACGTGATGCTTCCAATTTAATCTACCGTCAAGATGGATTCCAAGGTATTTTGCTGATTCTGCTTGAGGAATCGGGCATCCATTGAGTGATATAATTAAGTTTTTATTATTTCGCCTTAATGCAAAATTTACGTGGACAGATTTGGAGCTATTAAGTTGAATTTTCCAATCTTTTGTCCATTTGTAGATTTTGTTGACTGCCACTTGCACTTTTTCTATTGCCCTAGGTAAAGATCTCTTCCATAATAACTGTGTCATCAGCAAAGGTTCCAAGAAGTGTTTCTTTTGTTGTTGGAATGTTAGCAGTATAGAGCAGATACAGGAGAGGTCCTAAGACGCTACCTTGTGGAACTCCAGCCGAGATATTTTTAAATGTCGAGAACTCCTTTTCGTGCGATACTCTACATTTTCTTCCTAATAAGTATGACTCCAGCAATTGACAATAGTTACGCGGTAACAATTTGCTCATCTTACAGATTAATCCCAAATGCCAAACCCGATCAAAAGCTTGTGAGACATCCTGGAATATTGCAGGGCAGTATTTCTTTTCTTCAAATGCTCTTTCAATAGCCGCAGTTACTCTGTGCACTTGATCGATAGTTGAATGGTGATTTCGAAAACCAAACTGGAAATCTGGTATTGCTACCAAATGTTTAACACGTTTATATATCAGCTTCTCAAATAGCTTTGATATTGCAGGTAGTAGCGAAATAGGCCTGTAAGATTCGACTTGTTCTGCAGGTTTGTCAGGTTTTTTGAGCATTATTTGTGCAACTTTAAAGCATTCCGGGACATGCTTCAACCTTAAACAGGCATTAAATATATATGTCAACATGATGATTGCTTTTCGTGGCAGTTCTTTCAATAATCCAGGTGAAATGTCATCTATACCAGGTGCCTTTTTAGGATTGAGGTTATCAATTTCAGTGGCAACTTCCAGTGGATAAATTAAATTTAGATCTACATCGGGTTGATAAATAGGAGTTGTATCCGTGGTAGATTCTATATCATTAGGCCGAAAAATGTTAGCTAAATATTCTGCGAACAATTCAGCTTTTTCATTGTCGCGTCGAACCCATTCATTTCTATCATTTTTAATTGGCGGTACTCGAATAATTGGTCTTTTAAATCTTCGAGTTGCTTTCCATAGCGAATAATCTTTGTCCGCTTGTGGGCTTAATTCACATAAATACTTTTGAAAGCAATTCTGTTTATACTCTTTGATCTTTTGATTCGTTTGATTACTAATTCTATTAAACGTAGTTTTGTCAGCAGCATTTCTCGTCCTGTGCCATACTCTTCTAGCTTTTCGCCTTTCTTTTATCATTTCTCTAATTTCGAGGGGGTAAAGTACTTCATATTCTGATTTCTCTCTTGCTATTGGGGTAGCATCTTTTGCATCTGACCGAATTTGTTTAGTTATATGTTTGGTTTGTTGCTCAAGATCATCTATAGTTTTAAGTCTTACTTTTAAACTGATTTGTTCCTGCAGTATTAATCTGAATTTGTCCCAGTCAGTATATTTGTTGGTAAGATTAGGCTTTTTTGCTTTTCTTAGGATTGTCGCGCCCAGTGTTAACAATACTGGAGTGTGATCAGATGTTAGATCGCACAAGCTTTCTGTACTAATTTGATTTAATGAAATGCCTTTTGTAATGTAGAAATCCAGCAGGTTTTTGTTAGGACTTTGTTACTGTCTGTAGGCCAGTCCAAAAATTGCTACCGAGAGATACTGGTCAACGAATTGAGTACAATAATGCAATCCTAAGGCTCTCTGGTGATATTCAACAGTTTTCGTCTAAATTGATAATGAACGATGAAGCCCATTTTCTTCTCAATGGCCCCGTCAATAAACAGAACAGTCTGATTTTTGGGAACACAGAATCCTCAGTTAATTCATGAAATATCATTGCATCCACTAAAAAGAACTGTATGCTGTGGAATTGATGCTGGAAACATCATTAGTCCCTATTTTTTTGAAAATTACCAAGGTGTAGCAGTTTGTGTTATTGCTAAACGATACCAGGACATCGAAATTTTCTTGTGCCTGAAATGGACTAGCGGACACGTGGTTGCAGCAAGATGGGACCACAAAGACTAATTTCGCGAAGTGGCGATTTAACATGGCCAGCCAGATCTCCAGATTTAACAGCACCAGACCTTTTCTTATGGATTTTGTTTAAACAAAAGTTTATGTGAATAAGCCCCAAACGATCCAACATCTTAAAGACAATATTCATCACGAAATTGAACAAATTCAGCCTCAGATGTTGCAGGATGTCATGAAAAATACCTTAAAGGGAGCCGAAAGTTTCATAGCCAATCGCGGTCACCATTTAGCAGATATAATTTTTCAATCATAACGAAAAAAAATAAAAGAGAAAATAAATAAACCTTTTATGAAAACCAAACTAACTTATCTTTTCTTTAGAGCTAAGTTATAGGTAATCAAAATGGTAGCGGGATTTTTGCCCCACGTTGTATAATCTGGATTGTTTTCGAATTAGTAATAAATTTATTATCCACAATTTTTGCTCGAATAACATTTACTTTTTCTTCTATTGCATTTCTTAAATAATCTTACAATTCAGTCTAGAAGAAATTCACATCAAAGACCACTGTTAGAACCCATGTATAAACTTATAGATATAACCCTGTGAAGATAAGAATTCTTTGGTATTGAAATCTTATTTAGAAGAGAATTATAATTTATTTTTATCGTCGATAGTAACAGGAAAATCTTGTTCTTCCCAAAAGGATATCTACTATTGTATTATATGAAAAAAATCCTACTTGCCAAGCCAAACTATGCTAAATTAAAATCAAAGCAAAATATCACTTGAAAATAAAAAGTGTTACTTGCGTTGTAAATCTGAAGAAGACGTTATTGATGCTTCTAGGATCTCTCCGATAGTTCACCATGAAATATGGAGCATCCTCTGTGTCAATTACAACCAGGTTCTTCACGTAGAACCCTATGTTATCCGGTTGGTTGTCGTCGTCGAAATCGGTGGTTCTGAATATAGCATTGGCCTCTTCCAGTGACAGCAGGCTCTGGTAAATGGCGGCCGCTCGATTTCCACCATGCAGCACCCTTAAAAACGAATTGTCTATTACGACAACAAGAGAGCACAGCATCCTAGAAAAATAATATGGTTAGGTATATAAAACATGATCTTGCTCATGGAATGGATGTTCTCTGTAGAATATAAGTTGTTATAAAAACTCGTAATTTTCTAATGCTGTACAAAGCGTTAATGTATTCATCCTGTACACTAACTACTGTAATATTAACTAATTACTGTAAAATACTACTAGATGCTAAAATAATAGGTAATTATAGGTTTTATCTGCATATATGTAGGAAGGCTATTGTTGATATCTTGTTGAATTGACCTTCTAAATGGAATTGCAGTATAAAAGACAGATCATATCTGCCCTCAGTTCATAGACAATAGATAATTAACTTAGTACACAACCAAACATAATATTGATCTACCTGCTTATCCTATAATCTCATCTTTCATACATCTAAATACTTATTCAACTTCTCTTTCTTAGTTCCGCAAGGTAGTGTACTGGGTCCAGTACTGTATCTTCTGTATACGGCTAATCTGCTCACCACAAAAATAACTACTGTGGCAACATATGCAGACGATACAGCAGTCTTAGCATCCCATAAAGATCCAGTCACAGCATCAATAAACCTACAAACCCACCTGGAGCAAATACAATTATGGTTGAAGACATGGCGTATTAAAGCCAATGAATCAAAATCCACGCATATAACGTTTACCCTGCGTAGAAGAACATGTCCACCAGTGAACATCAATCATCGTCAACTCCCCCAAGCAGAGCATGTTAAATATCTTGGTATGCATTTAGATCGACGCCTAACCTGGAAGAAGCACATACTCTCTAAACGGAAACAACTGGCACTAAAATTATATCAAATGTATTGGCTCATTGGGCACAAATCCAAGTTATCATTAGATAACAAGGTATTGCTGTATGAGTCTATACTCAAGCCCATTTGGACATATGGAATTCAACTATGGGGTACCGCTAGCAAATCTAATATATCCATCATTCAACGGTTCCAAAATAAGGTGTTGCGTGCCATTGTTGATGCTCCGTACTATATTTCAGATAAAGCGATACAACGCGATATTCCTCTAGAACCTATAACGAGTGTAATTCAACGTGCTTGTGTGAAGTACTTCGAAAGAGTGTCAGTGCATCCCAATGTACTCGCTAATCAGCTAAATATGCGACGTGATAGTGAAGTGCGTAGACTAAAACGTTTAACACCACTTGATCTGATTACTGGACATATGTAGACTTTAGAATAAGCATTAGAATAAGACTAATTAATTAAGATAATATTTTATACAGAAAATTGCTTAATGAAGTGATTTTCTACATGCCATGAATATATAATATAGACAGAAGAAATACTTATTGCCAATAGGGCAGATTGTGGACTCACGAAGTGTAATAAAAAAAAACTTCTCTTTCTTAAAGTTTCTCTAAAGCATATCATATGCATATGTTATATTAACTTCGTTATGACCTAATGATAGCCTATGTTATATTATAAGACTGCAACGCCATTAATTACCTAAGAGAATGCGCATGAGAGCTTCGTTGAAAGCATATTGAGTGATGAAAGTGTTCAAATTCAAAATTCCAATAAAACACTGGACAATAACAAAAGTAAAGCAAAACTAATTGAAACTATTTATAGTTACCCCTTTTGTTTCCACCGAACATACGCTTCCTTGACATCACTCCCAACAGACTGTCGCCTATCGTAAAACTGATTGGAGGGAAATCCGAACTTGTGCTTGCCGCCCAACTCTTTGTTTAAATCATCCAGAGAATCGATCGCCACATAATTCGTTACGTCTCGTCCGTCGCCGATATAGTAGAAATCATAATCTATCAGCACGTGGCCGCAGAAAGAACCATCCGTGACGTACCCGTCCAGGGAGCTATTCTTCGGTTTCTCCATTATATACCCTTCGTAAAGTTGGGCAATCTCTATTTTTTCGGTATGGCTCGTGTTGCGGTCGAGGTAAATGGTGAGCGACGACTTATTAGGGAGAATCAAGTCGCTGTTTCGTTTTCTTATCACGGCGTGATAAATGTTATCATCCGACATGATGTTAAACCAATACTCCGGGCTCGAGTCTTCGGTATCATCGTTTCTGGCGGGTTTAGTTTTCATTTTCGTGGACGATAAGTAGTACTTATCGATGTTTAGGTCCTTTAACTGATATAAACTAGATACCGGGCAAGTGGAACTTAATATAGACAATAAAAGGGACAATTTAAGTATGATACATGTGATTTTTAAAACAAAAATATTAATCAACATTACAAAAAAAATGGTTAAAAAAATAAACTGATATAAATATAAATTAAAAGTCAAAGTTAGACATGTTTGTCACTGAATTGTCAATATATCATGGGTGTCATCACTACATAGTATAAAACAAAGTCGCCTTTTCTGTCCCTATATCCCTATGTGCGCTTAAATCTTTAAAACTACGCAACGGATTTTGATGCGGTTTTTTTCAATACATAGAGTGATTCAAGAGGAAGGTTTATATGTATAATACATGCATAATATACTAAGGCAACATTGCTAATTTTAGAGGTTTCTAACGTGATGTCGTAAATTAACCTATTTTTTAGGCTTATTTAGCAATTAGCAAAAACGCTGTCTAACCCTACGAGTTAGATCAAATTAATGTACTACAGTATTGTACACCATAAAAAGGTCTACAAAAAAGTCCGCGATGGTATATGTTTATCTTTTAGGGATAACCCACATTAACCATTTTTATTGTTTACTTTTTACGTGAGAAAATGGCTTATTTACGAAGCTATTTTAAGCAATACGGCATTAATCCTTATCGAATTAAGTACCTTAAATACAGTGTGCAATTAATATAGATCAATATGGTTCCTTACAGCATGTAAATTAAACAAATATTTTCGGAGATATTACAAATTTAAAATTTGTGTTTAAAAATGTGTAATGTAATAAAAATTGTATGAATTTAGATATTCCAAAGATAGCAGGAGATCTTCATAGTAAGTATAGGGGAAGAGGAATTGTTTTACTCTAAATTTAATGCGTGCAGGCCAAGGGCAGTAATGAATGAACCAAAAATACTGGATCGATTTTAATCATGTTTTCATTGAGTGACATAGGCATATATATTTTATGCCCGTGCAAAGTCGGAGCGGGCCGCTATGTTTTTATATACAACGTTCATATTTTTTCTGTAGTGTATTTAATTTAGTATCAGCATTGCACCCGTGCGAAGCCGTGGCGGGTCGCTAGTTTTTATATATAATCCAATAGTGTTACGATGTTTTAACACTTACCTATAAATTATTGTAGCTGTATAATGTATGTCAAAGCCAAACTGAACTAAAACCCGGAGTTGAAGCGGCAACATTGCAACGTTTCGACGTCACAAATTTCTATAACGCATTACGAAAAAACTTTGTATAGACTATACACTTATTCTATCCCGAACTATATCAAATATCACACTCTTACGGGGGTACATACTAAATTGTCGAAAACACTAAAAAAAGAAACATGATATTTGATCAAGACTTTTTTTTTCAGAGGAAAGTGAAACAGGCCAACGAGCGCGACTTCAGATACCAAGTGAGTATAACAAGAACCACAGTTTAATTAATTGTGAGCTTATGAACGGGATCATTTCGGGTATGTCTCACAATACGTGTGTTTCAGAGTATAATGCGGAACCTAGTACGACGCTACGTCACCGTCGAACAAAGGAAGGCTGAAAACCAGGGCGTCACCGAGGACGATGTCAACGAAATCAAACAGGACATCTCGGCTTTCCGGTTCGAATTGATCGAGATCCTGAAAAATTCCGGAATGAACACCAGCACGGCGCACAGTAGCATGGGTAGGCAATTTAATTTACATTATTTTAGTACTTAATAACAGGTCAACTGAAAAGTGCCTTTCCTGACATATAGATGGCGCTACTAGAATTAAATTCATATGTTTTTTAGTTAGCACCAACTCTCAAAAGATACGTGTATAAATTTGACAGCTGTCGGATCATTAATTTGTGAATTATAACATTTTCAGTGAAGCAACATTTGTTATTGTGAAATAATTGATAAAAAAGAATTTCGCATGTTGATAATATTGCTTTTTGAAGGGTAAAAAATACAGTTGAAGCAATAACTTGGCTTGCTGTCGAGTTTACGGACACTGCCCCAGGAAAATCAACCATCAATGATGGATATGCTAAGTTTAGACGTGGTGAAATGAGCACCTAAATCGATGAAGGCAGTGGGTGCCCAAAAGACAACCTCTTTTCAGAGAAAAATGATTTTGAATGACCGTAAATTAAAGTTGAATGAAATAGCAGACACTCTAAAGATATTAAATGAACGTGTACATCATATCATTCACGAATATTTGGGTATGAGAAAGCTCTGTGCAAAGTGGGTGCATCTCGAGCTCACTTTTGACCAAAAACAACGACGAGTCGATGATTCGGAGCAATGTTTGAAGATGATCAAGCGTAATAAACCCGTGTTTTTGCGTCGATATGTTACAATGGATGAAACATGACTCCATTATTTCACTCCGTCCAATAGACTATATACATCTATATCCAGATTCCTGTCAGAGATTTCATCATGAAATGAATAGTTTAAAGTAATTTAAATAATGTGATAATGTCTCTCTGATCTTAATTCCTTTAATAAAGTATTCATTTAAATATATGAAGCATAGTTTCATTGGCGATTAAGATATTTTGACAGTACTCTACTGTGTACTGTGTGTATCCGTTAAAATTATTCCTCCGAAATATGTGTTAATGGGGAACATAAAAGTCATTTCTTCAATTTCATAAATGTATAGCCCATTCAATCAATAACACAACAATTTATGATGAACTTTATATATAATGACATTTATACCATTACTAGATATTCTATTATCATGCACGTTCTATAGCTATTCTTTAAAAAGTTTAATCACAAATAGGCATTAAGAGATATCATGTTCTCTAGTAAAATTGCTTGGGTAAATTATGGTGAATTAAAAAAACGCATTAAGCCATTTAAGAGACGATAATGGATTTAATTTGCTTCGGTTATAGAAATAACAGCAATCAAAAGAATCAAGAAACGTAACCATTAAAATGTTTTTCTGGAAACTGTGAAATATCCAATTTTGACCAATAAGAGGCTTTAGTACAGCCTCAGTGATTCTTTACATCCAATTACGTTGTCATCAGTTCTGTTGAATAAGAATACATATTAATGTATTCTAAATTTATCATTTCTGACATTATTTAATAATATCTTAGTTTAACAACAGAAGAAAGAGGTTTTTTAAACTATATCAACTACATCAATCGCTATATAATGAAATTAGTTCAATATAACTTTCAATAAAGAAATAACAGACACAATTTACATTTATTTTATCACACAATCTGTACATATAAAGTCTTATATCTTTGTTTTTCTTTTTAACTTGGATATTCTGAGTCAAATTTTTGAAGTCTACAATAAAAACATAGAAGTTGTAGGCTAGATTTATAGGCCACTAGAACTAACTATTATTTACATCCAAAATCTTTTGTATCAATGGTATATTTACCCAAATATCGACCATATAGCTAGTGTAGAGTAGTTTTATAAAGTTTGGTGCCTTCAAGTTCAAACTTTACAAAAAAAATTTTAAAACAAAAACATAGATTTTATAAGCAAATTCTTAACACTAATTAGTAACACCATTTACATATATTATATGAGCCCTCAGACGACTTCTTTGTTAATTAAAATATATTAATCGCTTCATACTTAATGTAATAACTAATGTTAGTAAATATTATAAATATACATGAAGCTGAATGGATTTTGTTGGAATCTGCGTTAACTCTTCAGATACACCAACTTCCAACTTTAGGATAACTTTATTAGGGGTTTAATTTTAATCAAAGTTTCCGATTTTCCTCTTTAGCCGACGATATTATTATATTTCTCATCTATTTTCAGGGACAGGAGGTAAGAAAAATCGACAGAAGGAGCGAAGGTTGATGAAAGGCTTTAACATCGCGCCGCAGCCTTCGACAACGGCAAATTCTTCACCGCCAGAATCTCTAGCATCATTACATGGTAAGTGGTGAAGTTTAATGTGGTTATTTAAATTTTTAAATTATACAGTTATATTATAAAGTTATTACGACAATTTTAGGTCATCATCATGAAGGTCATCACTACGAGTTCTTCGGTTCAACAATCTCTGGTATATTCAATTCAACTTCGAGAAAGCTTTTACATCATAGCAGTACAGTGTCATCTAGCCAGGGAAATATAAATGAGGGTCATGGACACAATCAAAGAAGCGTAGACAGGTAATATAATTCTAATCATTTATTTCTTTACTATTCATTTCTTTTTTATCAGCACATTATTTTAGACGGTTACTATTTTTTTAATAACATATGTGACCAAGAACAATTTAAATCTTATTGTATTTATTAAATAATAACAAAACTATCTCTATTTCTGGTGTAAGTTGATCAAACCCACTAATACTTCCAATAGTATATGACATTGATGACGTGGAAATCATGAAAGATAACTCCACCACTACATTATTGGGATGCGCATAATATGCTTAAGATTCTTTACCACTTTTATTGCGGAATAAATAAAAATACCCTTCAAATGAGCAATTAGATCCAATCCTCAATACTACAAAATGTAAAACAAAAGATGATAAGAGCGAAAAAATTTCCTAACTGTATTACCTCAAAACCACATTAGGAGGATACTAAAAAAATGTGATATCAACATTATATTCAAATACACAATATTCCAAAATCCTTTAGTTTCCAAAATTAGCGTATCGATCTTAGTCACAAAATCATCTCAAAAGAATTGAGCGAAGTTTATCTCCAGCTTGGACCTTGTAACTCCGCAAATCCACGAGTAGTAGTAGTGAAGCCAAGAAGAAGATGTTAAAAAGGCCTGTTTAAGAGCGACGGTAAATAGATCTGTAGGTAATTGTTTTAACAAGTTTTCAGTGTTTAAATCGAATCTCGGACTTTCTTTTGATTCAGATTTATTCTTATCTTCTTGCATAGTTTATTTTGGATTAGTGTTCGTTTTTGGATTTTAAGTTAAAGATTATAAGATTGGAGATAAGATATACTTTAGCCAAATGTTTGGCAAAGAGTTCAGCTTTTTGTTCAGTATTTTTAGTCTGTGGTTCATAGATACTTCTTATAAAAGGAGTAGATATCGCAGGACTCTTAATTTTCTTGGTTGCCCTCCAGAGTGGACATTCAAACTCTTTATATCCTTATAGCTATTAGAGGCTCATCACTAGTTCTTATTTCTGCTTTTGCATTATTGTTAATTATGTTCTTGTTAGAGTGGCAATAAATTAGGAGCCTAATTTATTGCCACTCTCTTCTGATTTTCTATTTTTTTTTTTACTGATTCTCCTGTTTCTGCTGAACAATTAACATATTTACTTACGTGCGTAATTACTTTGCACATTTTTAGGTAATCCCTAAAAACTATTAGCTCGTTATTCTATATTTTGCGCTGTTAAGACTGGATCGTAAGTTGATGTTGTACCGGAGATTCATTCAAACAATCAATAGTTTTACTTGTAAATATTCTGCTTGAAATATCCACCCCAATGGATCTGAAATAGTTTAAACTTATTTTGAAACCACATATTTTAAAAGACACTAGAAACTACTATCAATATTCTAATCAATAAAATTGTTACTCATATATTACACCCAACACGTCCGATATTATTCATTTTTCGCTTTACTTTTTTAACATTGGACGATACCAGACAGTTTAACCGAAACTTATTACCACGGTTTAGCCCATCGCTCATAGATGTTTCTTTCGTATTAGAGAAAAATAGGGACCGTACTAAAAAAGACAAAGTGGCTTCTCATCGTATCTGGAGCGTAATAAAAGCGATTCGTACGTGAAAGCTATTTTAACAGGCGTAATTTCCCTTAGGTTACATTTAAAGAGGAGCCATTCCCACAAAAGACGTTGGGGTACATTAATTGAAGCGGCCAAGACTGCGAAAGTTTCGCGTTTGATGGGCCGCTCCAGATCGGAGGATTCGGTTTGCAATAATTGTCGGGAGAGCGGTCACAATCACAGCCACAGTCACAGCAATAGTCCAGCGTCTGATGAAAATGGTAAGCTGATCTATTTTCTTATTTATTATATTAAATTTCAACAGACACAATCAATATATTAAGTCAGCTTAATATATTGATATACAGAATAATTTCCATTGGTTTAGGCTTTCCATAGACAGCTGTAAAATATTATATCTCTAGTACAAGTCCTTCAGTAAAGCCATATCTCTAAGTTATAAAAAAAATTTAATTCCAGCTATAGTTTAAACAACATTTTCCAAAAAATATATAAGAGCTATATTTTAAAACCTATAACCTAATCTTCGCTTTTATTAAATTTCATAGATGGGTATATAAATGGAAAATATCTTAAGATTTCTAATCAAGCTTCTTTTGATAATATATGAATATATTTTTATGAGAAATAGAATTAAAATACTAACTTTAGTACACGAGGAATATTGTTGGAGATATTGGTGAATTTATACTTTAAATAATATCTTACAAAAAATAAATCTGTGACATATATTAAAAGCTACAGTGAATAGAAGAAACACGATTCACGATTCATGATTTTAATCATCAAATTTAACATAAGTGATTTTTTTCATCAATTAATCTTTGGTTTTGTTAAAGTTACAAGAGATCTTCTGAAAATAGCGAAAGCTTCTCAGTTTTTCTGAGTGTATGTATGGAAAAAATGCAATATAACCTAGAGTTTCTAATCGAGCTGATACATTACTATTACGCGAACATTCAGATGAGAAATAGGATGAAAATGCCAACTTTATGCATTTAAATAGTACCAACAACAGTTAAAATATCTATGAATTAATGGTTAAAAAAATATACTGCGAAAAATAAATGAGTGCTTTGTTTATAACCTATAATGTATAGGAAAACAACGATTATAATGGGGAACAAACAAAAAGCGCGTTACAATGAAGTGGGTTATTTTGAAAATTAATTTTTCTATCTGCATAATTTTCAAAGAATTTGCTTTAAATGGTCGAGCATTAGCAATAACCTTATCGGAATTATATAGGAAATATATTTCGAGAATATAATCTTTAGAGTTTAAACTAAAGTAAAAACTAAACTTAAAAGTCTTACACAACCAATTTAATGTAACAGGAATGTTACAGGCAAAAAACTGAAAAACTTGGAAAAACTTAAACTAAAACTTATGACCGAAGAACGCTGGCGAAAGGGAAACTTATCATGCTTTAAAATATTATTAAAAGCTTTACAGTCCGAAAAAACATGAGAGTTTTTTTTATTTATTAAAACTAATAAATAAGTACCAATTAAATTTAATCTGACTTAACCTACTAACAAACAAGCTACAACTAAGCTTTTTTGTACTGAACCACTTAGCATAGAAATATTTACAAGATGTGAAGATTTATTTCCATTAACGACGTCTAATGGCATTATACACCTTTAGAAATCTGCACTTTTCCTTCCTGACAAGGTTCTGGAGTCTTTTTCGTTGGGAATCGGCAAATCTTCTACTACTGACTGACTAATACTGAGATTTTGCTTCATTTCATTTTATTTGCCATTTTTTACACCAGATGGCAACTTTATCAAGAAAAGATTCAGGTTTCCGTGTTGAGCTCTCTACAGGCTCTGCTACTGCTAATATTACCGTGTCATCAGCAAAGGTAGCGGTTGTGCTATATGATGTTGTCTGTTGATTTAATAGCACTGGCCCAACCAACACACTTCCGAGATCAGAGTATTCCTTCATGTTTAACATAGAAGTATCAATTAACCAAATAAGATTTTAATAGCAGGACCAAATGCTTAGGAATAAATGACTTTATTTTATATAGAAGGCCTCCATGTTGTAGTCTTTCTAAAGCCTGTGTAATATCAAGAAAGACAGCAAAGCACATACCTTTATTTTCTAGAGATTTTTCAATTATATCTGTACTTAGACATACTTGGTCAGTTGCGAGAGTATGTTAATGCAAAAAAATAATCTGAACAGGTTTAATCTAATTATAAAATACTAGCGACCCGCCCCGGCTTCGCACGGGTGCAATGCTGATACTAAATTAAATACACTACAGAAAAAATATGAACTTTGTATATAAAAACATAGCGGCCCGCTCCGACTTTGCACGGGCATAAAATATATATGCCTATGTCACTCAATGAAAACATGATTAAAATCGATCCATTATTTTTGGTTCATTCATTACTGCCCTTGGCCTGCACGCATTAAATTTGGAGTAAAACAATTCCTCTTCCCCTATACTTACTATGAAGATTTCCTGCTATCTTTGGAATATCTAAATTCATACAATTTTTATTACCTTACACATTTTTAAACGTAAATTTTAAATTTGTAATATCTCCGAAAATATTTGTTTAATTTACATGCTGTAAGGAACCATATTGATCTATATTAATTGCACACTGTATTTAAGGTACTTAATTCGATAAGGATCAATGCCGTATTGCTTAAAATACCTTCGTAAATAAGCCATTTTCTCACGTAAAAAGTAAACAATAAAAATGGTTAATGTGGGTTATCCCTAAAAGATAAACATATACCATCGCGGACTTTTTTGTAGACCTTTTTATGGTGTACAATACTGTAGTACATTAATTTGATCTAACTCGTAGGGTTAGGCAGCGTTTTTGCTAATTGCTAAATAAACCTAAAAAAATAGGTTAATTTACGACATCACGTTAGAAACCTCTAAAATTAGCAATGTTGCCTTAGTATATTATGCATGTATATAAACCTTCCTCTTGAATCACTCTATCTATTGAAAAAAACCGCATCAAAATCCGTTGCGTAGTTTTAAAGATTTAAGCGCACATAGGGATATAGGAACAGAAAAGGCGACTTTGTTTTATACTATGTAGTGATTATTAATTTCAATAAAATACTCAAAGATATACAAGATATTAGAAACTAACAACCACTGATGTTTCAGAATCTCTAAGTCAGTCTGACTCGAACCCCAGCATTGATGTAACCATGAGCCGTGAATCAGCTGAACCGCCGGAGCCAGAACTGCACGGATTGGCCCATGGACTGGCGCTGCTGAAGAAGAAACGGAAAAAGTTCTCGGCCTCCAGGAACACCAGTCCCATCGTGATGCCGCCGAGTTCCATCAGCGAGAGCATCAGCAAGAAACTGTATCTCACGAAAAAGGTGACGCTGTTATAGGATTACATTATAGAATGTCCGTCTGAAGGATGTCTCCAGTTTCCGCAGGTGCTGAAACGGGCTTCCAGTGTGCCAACTAGGGTACCTGAGGTGAGTCAGCTGGCTGGACGTCATGAAAAGGCCCAATCTCAGCAGGATTCCATCGAAATCACACCAGTTGGTGGATCGAATACCACTCCATCTAATACAGGTACGTAATAATAAGTTAAGGTAAAAATAATATCGGCTTTTACTTATAAATAGTTTTAAAATCGCGTCTATCTAATACAATGTTTAGTCAGTGAAGTCGTACTATAGCGTGTTCGAAATGTAACAGCCCATAGAACAGTCTACATATAGAGGTTCAAAACGGAAGCTTCGAAACTAACATATACATGAGGCAACCTTTTAACTAAACTTAACAAAAGAAAACATCTTCAAAAGCTCCATGTCTACTCTTGTGATAGTGAGCTTCCAACTTTCTCTACGCAATCTAAAGAAAGATAATTACATAGAGTAGACGACAAACGATATATATATATATATATATATATATATATATATATATATATATATATATATATATATATATATATATATATATCATGGTTGACATAATAAAAAACAATAACGAATCTGACAATTGGTGTTTAACAAATATAGACAACTTTTCATTAGGTTAAAAGGTTTCAATAGGTCAATTTTGAAAGAGAATATATTAGAATATTTGTGTTATACTTGAATAATTGGAAACAAGTTTACAATATAATGTGAAAATTTGAACACATATAAATTTTGGCTGCTACATTTACTAATACAAAACTGAAAAGCAGATTGACAGTTCGAAGCGGTATGTAGACGTATTTATGCGATATGAAAAGGATTTGCTACACCAATATGTCACGATAGATGAAACATTTATACTGTACTATATACCTGGTCTAAAAAAGAAAGATATCCAACCCAACAAAAGGCCAAAAAATGTTATCCTTGGTTAAACCGGGGACTTATTCAATGTAATGTTTTATATTGTGTATTAAGAATTTTATTTCGCAAGAGAAAGTCTTTACTTAACCAAACGAAACGATTTCGCAGGCCCAAATGACTCCTTCAAAGAACCCCTACTATACACATCATCATCCAGCAACCCGGCAACCGGATCCACCCAGACACCCGAAGAAGACGTCAAACAAAATCCACACTCGCTTCCCAAGCTGCCCGGCGTCATCCCGCTAAGCGGACAGAACAACGCAGGATGGCTCTAATCGATTCAAACACTTCACCATAGACTAGCGTTTAAGATTACTGAATAACGATTAAGATTAAGTGAGAACCGTCAACAGGTTTATTATTATTATAATTTATTCTTCCGTCGTTATTCTTCCAGAACGTCGATACTTAGTTGTATTAAATTAAAAAAAAACAACGTAAACGTAAGAAAATTTCATATGAATAACGACACAAACGAAAACTTGGAATTGTTAAAGGACCACATACACGTTTAAGACAGGGTTAATATCCTTATATCCCGCATAGATGCCCCCATCGTTTATTTCATCAAGACCCGCCATTTTTTTACGATGGTCCCAGCTTTCTGCAGGAATTATCTAACCCAACAATGTAAATCAACGTAGTAAAGAACGTCTTCCAGGTCACCTAACTAAACAAATACAAGAAAGAAGAAGATGTAAAAAATAATGTCATAAAAGTTTTGTTTAAAAGTGTATTTATATTTATAATACAGCCAGACCAATGTACGCCATTAATATTTATGACGTCAGCATGTCGCAATGTTGCCGCGTCAACTTAGAATTTCGGTTTCAATGTTTCAAAAATTTTGCAGACATTTGGCAACATAGTCCACCAGTACCAGCATATAATAAATATACAATTAAATCTTGTTAAAATAGAATGTATCTTTAAAATAAAATGTTGAATATAAAATAAAGATAACTGTACAACCAATACAGTAAAAGGTTAACGGAAATTGTCGGTTAGATAATTCATGAGCTATTTTTTAAAACTCATTTAATTTATTTTACAAGCTGCTAAATAAATACGAAAACTACTAAGAGTAAGTTGTACATATTTAAAAAAAAAACGAGGCCTTTTTACATTGAAGAAAATGCAAAATATAGTAATTTATAGATTTAGCGACAAACTAGACAAATTAACAGATGATCTGTTTAGTGTTAAACGAGGTGAAAACATAAAAATAAATATATATATTATCAGTGTAAACGTTTACCATTAATAAAAACTTGTCAAAACGAAGGGGGGACTTCGTAAGTTTTTATTAGTAATTTCGGTAAAGTATCGTGCCTTTGAGTTAGATTTTCTTAACTACTAACTAAAAAAAAAGAATTAAATATCCGCCATATGTACCCGAAGACTTTAGAACTATATATTTGATGATATTTAGGAGCATGATGTCGTTAAAGACCGAAGCGTTAACGTTAGGAAAGGTTTCTGTTCGAAATATTTAAATTAGTTCTTAGTAAGGTAACTGTCCGAATAGGTTATAGGCATATTTATATAAATTACCGGTAGATGTCTAGCAAACTCGTATTTTATGTAGGTGATTTGTTACCAAAGATTAACCAATTTAAAAGAGGCGTCAGTAATTCCAGAAATCCATCCGTATAGTAATTGTGCTGTTAAATATTAAATTATATTTTTAACATTTCGACGTAATTTGTAAAACTTGAAAAAACACTCGTTTAACGAAAAACCCTTACGAATTTTGTTATTTTATTCAGTTAGCTAATGAGTATCCGCATTTTTCTAATAAAAACGTATAGAATTAAAACTATAACAATAAGAGAAAAAGAAATGCGAATCATAGCCACATAAATTGTGTACGACGAAATAATAGGAATCGATAGCCAGTGATATAAATTATGATTAGACCTATTATTAATAAACCTCCTGTTATTTTGATACTTTTTATATATTTAATAATATTGCATTATTCTTCGTTTTAGTACTTTGAAGTTGGTAACTTGTCCTCGTAACACATCTTTCTTAGCATATAGCAATTTATACAGCAAATGTTTATCAAAACTACATCAAATATGTTGCTTAGCTTTATTTCTATAGAAATAAAGAGTCATTCTAATCCTTCAGTATATAATCCCCAACAAAAAGCAAATTTTGGAATATGGAATAATTTCTAATAAATTTTCAGATAATTATCTAATTTCAAAATGAACAAATCTACTTTATCTCTTTATATAATAACTTAATAAAAAAAAAGACAAAGAAAACACATATTGACGAATATGAAAATATATAAATGATGGTATATGCTAAACATAAATGAGCATAGCTAAAATATAACAAGCATAGGCTTACCATAATTACTAATAGATATCTTAGATCCACTATTAATTTAGTTCTATTCTACCAATTATTTTCGGAAGTGCAAACAATATGTTTTTTTAGCTGAAGTTCCATGTGATAGCTGAAAAACTTGTGAGTTTTTGTACAGGTATAACATTTGGCTTTCTTTCTTAACAGTAACTGTTTAACACTATATTTTAATACAAATATAAGTATAATATAATAAACAAAGTGCATATCATAGTAGCAGAAATTATGCGTAATGAAATAATATATAAAAACCAAGGTGACTATTAAAGAAACTTCAATCTCTATACATTTATATGCTTGATGATGTTTACTGTGATGCGTGGTTTAATCAAGAAAATGTTCCTTGTTATATTTTCAAATTGGCATTGATGTTTTATGTCAGTATCTCCAGTGATTTACTGTAAATACGACTCTTAATCAAGATCTTTATTTTACTTTACTTTATCACTCACTTTATTATAGGTTTTAATATGTGCTACAAAGCTAGTAACTTGCTGCTTTCGTTCTATTGATAGAGATACATGAAGGTTACCGTTGTCATTTCAAAATCAACACTTATATTTCTTTACATAATTAAGTAAAAAATCACAAGAAAAACACAACATTTGCTCGGCACAAAACGTTTTTAATTACACAAATTCCCAACGAAGCATTGTTCATCTAGTAACTATTTTTCTGAAGATGTCTCCTAGACATGCTCCTCCTGCAAATATGCTGACGTGTTCTTTCACTATATATATCTCCAAATCTTATTAGATATTAATATTTTAAATTATATTCCTGAGGAAACCAATAGAGCTAACCTTATTTTATTTTGAGCTCATTTATTTTATTACTTCCTTTTAAATTGGACATCTAATATCATTTTGTATTATTTGGTGCTACTGAAGCACGTGGTTTTTTAAATATTTTGTTGGTGTGTATGCATTATTTGATTCACCCTATTATTTAATCGCTTCATTGACGTTTATATATGAATATTCCTTGGCTCTTCTTGACTGTTTTTCAACCGTGGCTATTATGGTTCCTTTATATTTAAATATATCACTAATATAGAGTAGACAAAAATAGGATGTTTAAGGTTACCTGCAAATCCAAAGATATTACTACTAAAATAGATACGAAAAATGCTGGTATTCATTAGACAACTCCTATTTACAAATCATGTTCCTCCTCAAGTAAGAGCATAGCGTCAATCTTGAGATAAACGTTGGTAGAATACACCACATACACAATAATATTATTCAGCCATGCTTCTCATGTATGAAGTACGAGAGTTCACTTTCAATTATGGTTCCTGTTAACTGTAGTTCGAAGCAGAAAACTCGAGAGCCATAGAAGAAGAGGTAGTGAAATATTGTAACGATAAAACTAGTAGTGAACGAGAATAATATTATATCGCCTAAAATGTAAAACAATAAATTTAGATTATTACTACTTATGCAAGACGAAAACATTGTGTACGCACAAAGAATCCATTCTGTATACATTTAATTTTAGTGATCACATCGGCTAAGTTATATCGATAGTTGGTAACGTACGTTGGCTTCTTCCAAGAGGGAATAAATCGTCTAAACCGTTATGTTTGCGCTTACTTTTAAAGACTATTTATGAGAAGAGTTTCTTTTTCTGTTCCGTGGAATTGTTATAATTAAGACGGATCCCTGAAGTATTTTCGTTAATGTGTTTCAGTATCGTTAGTTGAATCAAGAGTATGTATGTTTGTTGTCAATATTATAAGATTTTTAATAAATATATAGTTAATACTAAGATGGTTGTGTTTAATTTTTATACTCCCTTATAAACAAATTTGCAAAACTGAGATGAAAACATTTATAATCGTTTTAGATAAAATACATCTATATAGGTATGCTGCAAAATATCGATATAACATTAATTGAAAAAAAAACTATATTGACACAACATTTTTGGTCACCAATATTTTACGATATTTTTTTTAATATAGATAGTTGTAAAGTTTACTATTGAACTGCTATTGGGCTTCATTGTAGAAATTAGGAATGTTTCAAATAAATATCGATAAAAGAAGTATCGATAAATTTCCCCACAATCAACATCTCTAACTCTATGGCAACTAATACCTTCTCGTTTGATTCGAATCACATAGAAGATTTTTTTGAGGAATGAGAAGAGCCAGATATCAGAAGAATAGAAATCTGCTGAATGTTCAAACAACAGGTAGGTTATTTTTTTACCTCAGTCATTTCAAAATCAACACTTATATTTCTTTACGTAATCAAGTGAAAAATCACAAGATAAACACAAAATTTGCTCGGCACAAAACTTTTTTAATTACACAAATTCCCAACGAAGCATTGTTCATCTAGTAACCATTTTTATGAAGATGTCTCCTAGAACCTCATTTCCCAGCAAATATGCTGACGTGTTCTTTCACTATAGATATCTCCAAATCTTATTAGGTATAAATATTTTAAATTATATTCGTGAGGAAACCAATAGAGCTACACTTATTTTATTTTGAGCTCATTTATTTTATTACTTCCTTTTAAATTGGACATCTAATATCATTCTGTATTATTTGGTGCTACTGAAGCTCGTGGTTTTTTAAATCTTTTGTTGGTGTGTGTGCATTGTTTGATTCACCCTATTATTTAATCGCTTCATTGACGTTTATATATGGATGTTCCTTGGCTCTGCCTGTTTTTTCAACCGTGGCTATTATGATTCCTTTATATTTAAATATATCACTAATATAGAGTAGGCAAAAATAGGATGTTTAAGGTTACCTGCAAATCCAAAGATATTACTACTAAAATAGATACGAAAAATGCTGGTATTCATTAGACAACTCCTATTTACAAAACATGTTCCTTCTCAAGTAAGAGCATAGCGTCAATCTTGAGATAAATGTTGGTAGAATATACCACATACACAATAATATTATTCAGCCATGCTTCTCATGTATGAAGTACGAGAGTTCACTTTCAATTATAGTTCCTGCTAACTGTAGTTCGAAGCAGAAAACTCGAGAGCCATAGAAGAAGAGGTAGTGAAATATTGTAACGATAAAACTAGTAGTGAACGAGAATAATATTATATCGCCTAAAATGTAAAACAATAAATTTAGATTATTACTACATATGCAAGACGAAAACATTGTGTACGCACAAAGAATCCATTCTGTATACATTTAATTTTAGTGATCACATCGGCTAAGTTATATCGATAGTTGGTAACGTACGTTGGCTTCTTCCAAGAGGGAATAAATCGTCTAAACCGTTATGTTTGCGCTTACTTTTAGAGACTATTTATGAGAAGAGTTTCTTTTTCTGTTCCGTGGAATTGTTATAATTAAGACGGATCCCTGAAGTATTTTCGTTAATGTGTTTCAGTATCGTTAGTTGAATCAAGAGTATGTATGTTTGTTGTCAATATTATAAGATTTTTAATAAATATATAGTTAATACTAAGATGGATTGTGTTTAATTTTTATACTCCCTTATAAACAAATTTGCGAAACTGAGAAATTATTCCAGAAATCCTCCAATTTGTTTAGATAGAATACATATAGGTATGCTGCAAAATATGGATATAACATTAATTGGAAAAAACAATATCGACACAACATTTTTGGTTACCAATTTTTTACGATATTTTTTTAATATAGATAGTTGTAAAATATACTATTGAACTGCTATTGGGCTTCATTGTAGAAATTAGGAATGTTGCAAAGAAATGTCGATAAAAGAAGTATCGATAAATTTCCCCACAATCAACATCTCTAACTCTATGGCAACTAATACCTTCTCGTTTGATTCGAATCACATAAGAGATTTTTTTGAGGAATGAGAAGAGCCAGATATCAGAAGAATAGAAATCTGCTGAATGTTCAAACAACAGGTAGGTTATTTTTATACCTCAGTCATTTCAAAATCAACACTTATATTTCTTTACGTAATCAAGTGAAAAATCACAAGATAAACACAAAATTTGCTCGGCACAAAACTTTTTTAATTACACAAATTCCCAACGAAGCATTGTTCATCTAGTAACCATTTTTATGAAGATGTCTCCTAGATCTTCATTTCCCAGCAAATATGCTGACGTGTTCTTTCACTATAGATATCTCCAAATCTTATTAGGTATTAATATTTTAAATTATATTCCTGAGGAAACCAATAGAGCTACACTTATTTTATTTTGAGCTCATTTATTTTATTACTTCCTTTTAAATTGGACATCTAATATCATTCTGTATTATTTGGTGCTACTGAAGCTCGTGGTTTTTTAAATATTTTATTGGTGTGCGTGCATTGTTTGATTCACCCTATTATTTAATCGCTTCATTGACGTTTATATATGCATGTTTCTTGGCTCTTCCTGACTATTTTTTCAACCGTGGCTATTATGATTCCTTTATATTTAAATATATCACTAATATGGAGCAGACAAAAATAGGATGTTTAAGGTTACCTGCAAATCCAAAGATGTTACTACTAAAATAGATACGAAAAATGCTGGTATTCATTAGACAACTCCTATTTACAAATCATGTTCCTCCTCAAGTAAGAGCATAGCGTCAATCTTGAGATAAACGTTGGTAGAATACACCACATACACAATAATATTATTCAGCCATGCTTCTCATGTATGAAGTACGAGAGTTCACTTTCAATTATGGTTCCTGTTAACTATAGTTCGAAGCAGAAAACTCGAGAGCCATAGAAGAAGAGGTAGTGAAATATTGTAACGATAAAACTAGTAGTGAACGAGAATATTATTATATCGCCTAAAATGTAAAACAATAAATTTAGATTATTACTACATATGCAAGACGAAAACATTGTGTACGCACAAAGAATCCATTCTGTATACATTTAATTTTAGTGATCACATCGGCTAAGTTATATCGATAGTTGGTAACGTACGTTGGCTTCTTCCAAGAGGGAATAAATCGTCTAAACCGTTATGTTTGCGCTTACTTTTAGAGACTATTTATGAGAAGAGTTTCTTTTTCTGTTCCGTGGAATTGTTATAATTAAGACGGATCCCTGAAGTATTTTCGTTAATGTGTTTCAGTATCGTTAGTTGAATCAAGAGTATGTATGTTTGTTGTCAATATTATAAGATTTTTAATAAATATATAGTTAATACTAAGATGATTGTGTTTAATTTTTATACTCCCTTATAAACAAATTTGCGAAACTGAGATGAAAACATTTATAATCGTTTTAGATAAAATACATCTATATATGTATGCTGCAAAATATCGATATAACATTAATTGAAAAAAAAACGATATTGACACAACATTTTTGGTCACCAATTTTTTACGATATTTTTTTTAATATAGATAGTTGTAAAGTTTACTATTGAACTGCTATTGGGCTTCATTGTAGAAATTAGGAATGTTGCAAAGAAATGTCGATAAAAGAAGTATCGATAAATTTCCCCACAATCAACATCTCTAACTCTATGGCAACTAATACCTTCTCGTTTGATTCGAATCACATAAAAGATTTTTTTGAGGAATGAGAAGAGCCAGATATTAGAAGGATAGAATAGAAATCTGCTGAATGTTCAAACAACAGGTAGGTTATTTTTATACTTAACATATTACACACTGTTCATGCATAAATCCAATACGATTAATAGATGATAACTAACAAGTATGAATTTGGGGATAACTTTCTTTTCAAGGAGAAAATTATTATTAGTGTTATAGTGATGTTAGGAATATTATAGGAATACTATGAGGCTTACATAACGCTGTCTATACCGAATAACTGGAATAAAATATTGTAATATGACCCATTATCATACTGAAATAATTTTTCAACAAGTAGAAAAACATTGACAAAAAGATAAAAAAAACAACGAAATAGACAACTATTCTTAATCTAGGGAAGAACAGCTATATTTTTTCACTATAATATGACTGTTTCTTTGCCATTTCTTTTAACATTTCCGAAATTTCAAAAATAGTGAAAATCCCAGTCATGTTATAGTGTTACTTTGTTAGGGTAAAGACTATATATGACTATGTTCTGTAGAACTTGAGGTATCATGTCAACTGTTTAGGATAAAGCAGTTTAAAGAAAAATGCGTTTCAAGTTTCATCTTTAGATACCGCGTTACTAAAACAGCTATATCTACGATAATTTCTTTTTATAAATCTCTTAGAACTTCAACAATCTGCTCGTGGGCAATAAGTATATTATATGATTTCCGTTATATAATATAACTATCCTGACATGTAGAAAATCGCTTCAGTAAGTGTAAAACTCACTCAATTTAACATACAATCCAGTGTGCCACACCTTATCGAAGGCCTGATATATATCGAGAATCTCCGAAAATAATTTAAATTTTGAAAATCCTCATAAGATCACCGTGTCCTGGGTTAAGCTTTGAAAAAAAGAAAAAAAAACAGTGTATCTAATCTCATAACATTAAATATCATTGAAATAATTCGATAATATTGCAGCAGCCACTAAAAATGCTGCTTAGACTGGAAATTTTTCAGCAAATACATTTCGTATTAGGCCATTTTAAAAATATTGCTAATATCCAAAACTTTACCGGTTTTTCTTAAGATATTAACCGAAACGGAAATGTACAAATCCCATCGAATGTAGAACAAATTTTCCGCCAAGATCATTACGCAAGCGATTGCGTCCTGACGGTAAAAAATTAATTTAATGTTTGCCGGTTGGTTGGTTGCGTCGTAAAAATCGCATTTCTCTGGTAAATTGATATTGCAAAACAGTAGAGGTGGCTATGTAAACAATGGAAATGCATCGATTACAAAAATAAATCGATTTCTATTCCAGTAAAGTTGTAATGTAATGATAATATTTAGTATCATTTTTATCTTATCTAGCTGTACCCGGCTTGATTTTCTATTTCACTATGTCGATGAGATGAATAAAAGAGACATAAAATCTTAACTCATCGGTTTTACCATAATAAAACATAGCAAACATTGATATATAACATTTTTTAACGGGTTTAATTAATAATTACACATTTTAAAAATAATTAACTTGCCTCAATACACTTTTTTGTTGAATAACTAAATAAAATATTAACAGACACAGACATAGTCTGCTTTCAGTATGAACGAACAAAAAATGGCGACAGGACGGTCCTCCTACTGTTACGATAGCCGCGGGCTCGAATCCTGCTGGGGAATGGTAGTAAATTTATATTTGTGATTGTTTAATATTTGTGATTGTCCTATGTAAGAGTGTAAAATTCGACAAGGAAAATGATCCCAGTCACGCCAGTAGCCAGGCTGGGTAAGACCGGATGTCTTCTGGGGTGATTTCTAGAGTTGGTCACTCGCCAGTCGGTAGGCTTAATGCCGAGGGCCGTGGTTCGGAGCCCACGTTAAAACTGTGTTAGATCCAGTCCAGAGAAACCACTAGTTGCTAAAAGGAGACCTTAAAAATATGTAAAAAAAGATAAGAACTTTAATACATCTTATTTAAATTGATAGCACCAAAGAAATTTGAAAAAGGGAAGGCGGTATAGGCAAATTGGATATATTTGCCAGGATATGTGTTGTATTCTCAATTAAGCTGTATTCTCAATTATCTTTTATTTACATTTTTATTGTTAATTATTTTTATTTATATATTTATATTTAATTATTTTCACTACATAGTATAAAACAAAGTCGCCTTTTCTGTCCCTATATCCCTATGTGCGCTTAAATCTTTAGAACTATGCAACGGATTTTGATGCGGTTTTTTTCAATAGATAGAGTGATTCAAGAGGAAGGTTTATATGTATAATACATGCATAATATACTAAGGCAACATTGCTAATTTTAGAGGTTTCTAACGTGATGTCGTAAATTAACCTATTTTTTTAAGCTTATTTAGCAATTAGCAAAAACGCTGCCTAACCCTACGAGTTAGATCAAATTAATGTACTACAGTATTGTACACCATAAAAAGGTCTACAAAAAAGTCCGCGATGGTATATGTTTATCTTTTAAGGATAACCCACATTAACCATTTTTATTGTTTACATTTTACGTGAGAAAATGGCTTATTTACGAAGCTATTTTAAGCAATACGACATTAATCCTTATCGAATTAAGTACCTTAAATACAGTGTGCAATTAATATAGATCAATATGGTTCCTTACAGCATGTAAATTAAACAAATATTTTCGGAGATATTACAAATTTAAAATTTGCGTTTAAAAATGTGTAATGTAATAAAAATTGTACGAATTTAGATATTCCAAAGATAGCAGGAAATCTTCATAGTAAGTATAGGGGAAGAGGAATTGTTTTACTCCAAATTTAATGCGTGCAGGCCAAGGGCAGTAATGTATGAACCAAAAATACTGGATCGATTTTAATCATGTTTTCATTGAGTGACATAGGCATATATATATATTTTATGCTCGTGCAAAGTCGGAGCGGGCCGCTATGTTTTTATATACAACGTTCATATTTTTTCTGTAGTGTATTTAATTTAGTATCAGCATTGCACCCGTGGGAAGCCGGGGCGGATCGCTAGTGTATTTATATACATTATATATAATGGGATGGCTTCCTAATAAAATATTTTCTTTACAGGTGTCTGTAATGGTAATTTAAACTAACCAATGAAATACAAATAAATAGCGTTCTCAGCACCTTCCTGCTAAAACCACGCAGACAATTCTGAAATCATATATGTTAAGTTAACACTCTTTATATTACCCTATGAATCAAACCACAACAACATTGAATATTAAATATGCAGTCTTGAGAATTTCATGGAAACTGTTTTATGTAGAGAAATGTCAAAACCGTCGTATAGGTTAGGTTATTTAACAGTTGTCTGTGTTGAGATTTCGTAATTTTACCAACAGGTATCGCTGATCACAACAGATGTTTATACAACAATATAGGCAACACCTGATGGCACAGCGCTGCCATAGGCTGAGACCATGGCTGTCAAGTTCAAAACAATCATGATGAGGTAAAAATAATAACCATTAATGAAGCGTTCTTTATTAATAAACACACCGTTTAAGCCATATCATCGTAATATTTATATTTCGTTAATTGTATCCGCATTTAAGCGATACTCGACTCCTTTCCGTCCACAAGGAAAACATCCACGGTCTATTTGGTCGATACGATGAGAGGGCGCACGCGCACTTCATAGAATGCCTCGCTCCGAGGTTAGAAAATAATCCCACTGTTGTCGATCCTTCATAGTTCGGTATACGCGTCTCTGCCTCGTCGGTATCGTGCTGAACGACGATGTTGCGACTTTGAAAAACGCGACGAAGAACAAGAAACGGACGTGCCGACCGACACACGAACCCCAGGACACCCAAATTCAAAAACGCCGGGTAAGACAGTCCGATTTTGATTTCGATTGTTTTATTGTTTTGGTGGATCGAGTAGGCCGCGACGGTCGCGTTTTATTGTTGTGTAGTCGTTCGCTGGTCAGAAACAAACATCAATGGTGTTAATTTAACGTCACCGGTGATGAATAAACTAATTACGTAACATAAAAAAAAGATTGTTTGATTTGGAGTCTATTTTTATCTCATTTGGCAAGTGACAAATTTAATTTTTAATTATTAACTTATATATAACGCAATAGTCATTAATATCAATTATTCGATAATTTATTATTTATCAGAAATTGGCCGATAAACTTTGAACTTAATTAATTAAAACGTATATTTGCTTATTATACGTCAATATTGCTTTTAGTGGTCGTTTAAACACACATTAAAATGTATAAAAAATATTGGGTTTATCTTATGTACGTCGAAAATAGCAATTTAAGGATTTGATGTTATTACTCGATCGTAAGAAAGAAAGAACGTGGAAATTATGTACTATATAGCAGCAGGAAATGTTATTTTCTTGATACTCTTGTATTAGAATAATCAAACGGATCAAATGATAATAATGTTCACTTGTACTTAAAAGTTAACTTTAAATACTTAAGCTTAAGTTAAGATCCTTATACACTTCAATCTTCAGATTTCCTGCGTGTTGTCCAGTAGCTTTATTGCCTCTATGTGGCCATGATCTAGTTTAAATCTTGGATAAGTTCTTAGATCCATTTGTTGTTCAGATCATCGTGTAGTTCTTCGTTGCTTACGTAGCCGTAAAAATTGACAATATTTTCGATTATTCTACTTGAGGAATCGGGCGTCCGCAAATGATATACTTAAGTTTACATTATTTCGCCGCAACGCAAAATTAACATGCGCAGATTTAGAACTATTAAGTCGTAATTTGAAGTCTCTAGTCTATTTGTCGATCTTGTTGACTTGTGTCTTTGGTCATAATAAACACCAAGAACTATTTCCTTTTTTATTAGGATATCAGCTGTGTACAACAGTTACAGGAATGATCTCAAAAACTCCAACTGAAATGGCATTCTTCATGAGAAATTCAACTTTCGTACGAAAAGATATGATTACAGAGGGTCTATGGTAACTTACACTCACCTTGTTAATTTTAACTACGTAAGCTTAAGTTAAGACGCTTAAGACGCAAAGTAACCTTATAATTATATAGTTTTATTAGAAAAATTGCATATTACCGTTGGCGGATATGTTAATATCCCTATTTCGCAATAATGTAAACATCTAAATAATATTTTTTAATTAAATAAATTGTTTTTTTTTAATAGAAAAAATAAACATAATCCATATATGCATATAAATGAGGAGTTAGGAATTTCGACCTTATTGACACTATAATAGATTAGTTTTAATAGAAAAATTGCATATTATGATTATCGGATATATTAATATCCCAATTAGGAAATAATGTAAACATCTAAAATAATGTAAACAACCACAGGAATAGGTCATAACAAAATTAATTGATTTTTTAAGGAAAAAATAAACAATAGATTTTTTCCTTCATATAAGGAGTGGGGAATTTGCACCAAAGTAACCTTATAATTATATGATTTTATTAGAAAAATTGCATATTACCGTTGGCGGATATGTTAATATCCCTATTATGCAATAATGTAAACATCTAAATAATATTTCTTAATTAAATAAATTGTTTTTTTTTTTAATAGAAAAAATAAACATAATCCATATATGGATATAAATGAGGAGTTAGGAATTTCGACCAAAATGACACTATAATAGATTAGTTTTAATAGAAAAATTGCATATTATGATTATCGGATATATTAATATCCCAATTAGGAAATAATGTAAACATCTAAAATAATGTAAACAACCACAGGAATAGGTCATAACAAAATTAATTGATTTTTTAAGGAAAAAATAAACAATAGATTTTTTCCTTCATATAAGGAGTGGGGAATTTGCACCAAAGTAACCTTATAATTATATGATTTTATTAGAAAAATTGCATATTACCGTTGGCGGATATGTTAATATCCCTATTACGCAATAATGTAAACATCTAAATAATATTTCATAATTAAATAAATTGTTTTTTTTTAATAGAAAAAATAAACATAATCCATATATGGATTTAAATGAGGAGTTAGGAATTTCGACCTTATTGACACTATAATAGATTAGTTTTAATAGAAAAATTGCATATTATGGTTATCGGATATATTAATATCCCAATTAGGAAATAATGTAAACATATAAAATAATGTAAACAAACACAGAAATATGTCATAACAAAATTAATTGATTTTTTAAGGGAAAAATAAACAATAGATTTTTTCCTTCATATAAGGAGTGGGGAATTTGCACCAAAGTAACCCCATAATTATATAGTTTTATTAGAAAAATTGCATATTACCGTTGGCGGATATGTTAATATCCCTATTACGCAATAATGTAAACATCTAAATAATATTTCATAATTAAATAAATTGTTTTTTTTTTAATAGAAAAAATAAACATAATCCATATATGCATATAAATGAGGAGTTAGGAATTTCGACCTTATTGACACTATAATAGATTAGTTTTAATAGAAAAATTGCATATTACCGTTGGCGGATATGTTAATATCCCTATTACGCAATAATGTAAACATCTAAATAATATTTCATAATTAAATAAATTGTTTTTTTTTAATAGAAAAAATAAACATAATCCATATATGCATATAAATGAGGAGTTAGGAATTTCGACCTTATTGACACTATAATAGATTAGTTTTAATAGAAAAATTGCATATTATGGTTATCGGATATATTAAAATCCCAATTAGGAAATAATGTAAACATCTAGAATAATGTAAACAACCACAGAAATATGTCATAACAAAATTAATTGATTTTTTAAGGGAAAAATAAACAATAGATTTTTTCCTTCATATAAGGTGTAAGGAATTTGCACCAAAGTAACCTTATAATTATATAGTTTTATTAGAAAAATTGCATTTTACCGTTGGCGGATATGTTAATATCCCTATTATGCAATAATGTAAACATCTAAATAATATTTCATAATTAAATAAATTGTTTTTTTTTTAATAGAAAAAATAAACATAATCCATATATGGATATAAATGAGGAGTTAGGAATTTCGACCATAATGACACTATAATAGATTAGTTTTAATAGAAAAATTGCATATTATGATTATCGGATATATTAATATCCCAATTAGGAAATAATGTAAACATCTAAAATAATGTAAACAACCACAGGAATAGGTCATAACAAAATTAATTGATTTTTTAAGGAAAAAATAAACAATAGATTTTTTCCTTCATATAAGGAGTGAGGAATTTGCACCAAAGTAACCTTATAATTATATGATTTTATTAGAAAAATTGCATATTACCGTTGGCGGATATGTTAATATCCCTATTATGCAATAATGTAAACATCTAAATAATATTTTTTAATTAAATAAATTGTTTTTTTTTAAGAGAAAAAATAAACATAATCCATATATGGATATAAATGAGGAGTTAGGAATTTCGACCATAATGACACTATAATAGATTAGTTTTAATAGAAAAATTGCATATTATGGTTATCCGATATATTAATATCCCAATTAGGAAATAATGTAAACATCTAAAATAATGTAAACAACCACAGCAATAGGTCATAACAAAATTAATTGATTTTTTAAGGAAAAAATAAACAATAGATTTTTTCCTTCATATAAGGAGTGAGGAATTTGCACCAAAGTAACCTTATAATTATATGATTTTATTAGAAAAATTGCATATTACCGTTGGCGGATATGTTAATATCCCTATTATGCAATAATGTAAACATCTAAATAATATTTCATAATTAAATAAATTGTTTTTTTTTTAATAGAAAAAATAAACATAATCCATATATGGATATAAATGAGGAGTTAGGAATTTCGACCATAATGACACTATAATAGATTAGTTTTAATAGAAAAATTGCATATTATGATTATCGGATATATTAATATCCCAATTAGGAAATAATGTAAACATCTAAAATAATGTAAACAACCACAGAAATATGTCATAACAAAATTAATTGATTTTTTAAGGAAAAAATAAACAATAGATTTTTTCCTTCATATAAGGAGTGGGGAATTTGCACCAAAGTAACCTTATAATTATATAGTTTTATTAGAAAAATTGCATATTACCGTTGGCGGATATGTTAATATCCCTATTATGCAATCATGTAAACATCTAAATAATATTTCTTAATTAAATAAATTGTTTTTTTTTAATAGAAAAAATAAACATAATCCATATATGGATATAAATGAGGAGTTAGGAATTTCGACCATAATGACACTATAATAGATTAGTTTTAATAGAAAAATTGCATATTATGGCTATCTGATATATTAATATCCCAATTAGGAAATAATGTAAACATCTAAAATAATGTAAACAACCACAGAAATATGTCATAACAAAATTAATTGATTTTTTAAGGAAAAAATAAACAATAGATTTTTTCCTTCATATAAGGAGTGGGGAATTTGCACCAAAGTAACCTTATAATTATATAGTTTTATTAGAAAAATTGCATATTACCGTTGGCGGATATGTTAATATCCCTATTATGCAATAATGTAAACATCTAAATAATATTTCTTAATTAAATAAATTGTTTTTTTTTAATAGAAAAAATAAACATAATCCATATATGGATATAAATGAGGAGTTAGGAATTTCGACCATAATGACACTATAATAGATTAGTTTTAATAGAAAAATTGCATATTATGGTTATCGGATATATTAATATCCCAATTAGGAAATAATGTAAACATATAAAATAATGTAAACAAACACAGAAATATGTCATAACAAAATTAATTGATTTTTTAAGGGAAAAATAAACAATAGATTTTTTCCTTCATATAAGGAGTGGGGAATTTGCACCAAAGTAACCCCATAATTATATAGTTTTATTAGAAAAATTGCATATTACCGTTGGCGGATATGTTAATATCCCTATTACGCAATAATGTAAACATCTAAATAATATTTCATAATTAAATAAATTGTTTTTTTTTAATAGAAAAAATAAACATAATCCATATATGCATATAAATGAGGAGTTAGGAATTTCGACCTTATTGACACTATAATAGATTAGTTTTAATAGAAAAATTGCATATTACCGTTGGCGGATATGTTAATATCCCTATTACGCAATAATGTAAACATCTAAATAATATTTCATAATTAAATAAATTGTTTTTTTTTAATAGAAAAAATAAACATAATCCATATATGCATATAAATGAGGAGTTAGGAATTTCGACCTTATTGACACTATAATAGATTAGTTTTAATAGAAAAATTGCATATTATGATTATCGGATATATTAATATCCCAATTAGGAAATAATGTAAACATCTAAAATAATGTAAACAACCACAGAAATATGTCATAACAAAATTAATTGATTTTTTAAGGAAAAAATAAACAATAGATTTTTTCCTTCATATAAGGAGTGAGGAATTTGCACCAAAGTAACCTTATAATTATATAGTTTTATTAGAAAAATTGCATTTTACCGTTGGCGGATATGTTAATATCCCTATTATGCAATCATGTAAACATCTAAATAATATTTCTTAATTAAATAAATTGTTTTTTTTTAATAGAAAAAATAAACATAATCCATATATGGATATAAATGAGGAGTTAGGAATTTCGACCATAATGACACTATAATAGATTAGTTTTAATAGAAAAATTGCATATTATGGCTATCTGATATATTAATATCCCAATTAGGAAATAATGTAAACATCTAAAATAATGTAAACAACCACAGAAATATGTCATAACAAAATTAATTGATTTTTTAAGGAAAAAATAAACAATAGATTTTTTCCTTCATATAAGGAGTGGGGAATTTGCACCAAAGTAACCTTATAATTATATAGTTTTATTAGAAAAATTGCATATTACCGTTGGCGGATATGTTAATATCCCTATTATGCAATAATGTAAACATCTAAATAATATTTCTTAATTAAATAAATTGTTTTTTTTTAATAGAAAAAATAAACATAATCCATATATGGATATAAATGAGGAGTTAGGAATTTCGACCATAATGACACTATAATAGATTAGTTTTAATAGAAAAATTGCATATTATGGTTATCGGATATATTAATATCCCAATTAGGAAATAATGTAAACATATAAAATAATGTAAACAAACACAGAAATATGTCATAACAAAATTAATTGATTTTTTAAGGGAAAAATAAACAATAGATTTTTTCCTTCATATAAGGAGTGGGGAATTTGCACCAAAGTAACCCCATAATTATATAGTTTTATTAGAAAAATTGCATATTACCGTTGGCGGATATGTTAATATCCCTATTACGCAATAATGTAAACATCTAAATAATATTTCATAATTAAATAAATTGTTTTTTTTTAATAGAAAAAATAAACATAATCCATATATGCATATAAATGAGGAGTTAGGAATTTCGACCTTATTGACACTATAATAGATTAGTTTTAATAGAAAAATTGCATATTACCGTTGGCGGATATGTTAATATCCCTATTACGCAATAATGTAAACATCTAAATAATATTTCATAATTAAATAAATTGTTTTTTTTTAATAGAAAAAATAAACATAATCCATATATGCATATAAATGAGGAGTTAGGAATTTCGACCTTATTGACACTATAATAGATTAGTTTTAATAGAAAAATTGCATATTATGGTTATCGGATATATTAAAATCCCAATTAGGAAATAATGTAAACATCTAGAATAATGTAAACAACCACAGAAATATGTCATAACAAAATTAATTGATTTTTTAAGGGAAAAATAAACAATAGATTTTTTCCTTCATATAAGGTGTAAGGAATTTGCACCAAAGTAACCTTATAATTATATAGTTTTATTAGAAAAATTGCATTTTACCGTTGGCGGATATGTTAATATCCCTATTATGCAATAATGTAAACATCTAAATAATATTTCATAATTAAATAAATTGTTTTTTTTTTAATAGAAAAAATAAACATAATCCATATATGGATATAAATGAGGAGTTAGGAATTTCGACCATAATGACACTATAATAGATTAGTTTTAATAGAAAAATTGCATATTATGATTATCGGATATATTAATATCCCAATTAGGAAATAATGTAAACATCTAAAATAATGTAAACAACCACAGGAATAGGTCATAACAAAATTAATTGATTTTTTAAGGAAAAAATAAACAATAGATTTTTTCCTTCATATAAGGAGTGAGGAATTTGCACCAAAGTAACCTTATAATTATATGATTTTATTAGAAAAATTGCATATTACCGTTGGCGGATATGTTAATATCCCTATTATGCAATAATGTAAACATCTAAATAATATTTTTTAATTAAATAAATTGTTTTTTTTTAAGAGAAAAAATAAACATAATCCATATATGGATATAAATGAGGAGTTAGGAATTTCGACCATAATGACACTATAATAGATTAGTTTTAATAGAAAAATTGCATATTATGGTTATCCGATATATTAATATCCCAATTAGGAAATAATGTAAACATCTAAAATAATGTAAACAACCACAGCAATAGGTCATAACAAAATTAATTGATTTTTTAAGGAAAAAATAAACAATAGATTTTTTCCTTCATATAAGGAGTGAGGAATTTGCACCAAAGTAACCTTATAATTATATGATTTTATTAGAAAAATTGCATATTACCGTTGGCGGATATGTTAATATCCCTATTATGCAATAATGTAAACATCTAAATAATATTTCATAATTAAATAAATTGTTTTTTTTTTAATAGAAAAAATAAACATAATCCATATATGGATATAAATGAGGAGTTAGGAATTTCGACCATAATGACACTATAATAGATTAGTTTTAATAGAAAAATTGCATATTATGATTATCGGATATATTAATATCCCAATTAGGAAATAATGTAAACATCTAAAATAATGTAAACAACCACAGAAATATGTCATAACAAAATTAATTGATTTTTTAAGGAAAAAATAAACAATAGATTTTTTCCTTCATATAAGGAGTGGGGAATTTGCACCAAAGTAACCTTATAATTATATAGTTTTATTAGAAAAATTGCATATTACCGTTGGCGGATATGTTAATATCCCTATTATGCAATAATGTAAACATCTAAATAATATTTCTTAATTAAATAAATTGTTTTTTTTTAATAGAAAAAATAAACATAATCCATATATGGATATAAATGAGGAGTTAGGAATTTCGACCATAATGACACTATAATAGATTAGTTTTAATAGAAAAATTGCATATTATGGCTATCTGATATATTAATATCCCAATTAGGAAATAATGTAAACATCTAAAATAATGTAAACAACCACAGAAATATGTCATAACAAAATTAATTGATTTTTTAAGGAAAAAATAAACAATAGATTTTTTCCTTCATATAAGGAGTGGGGAATTTGCACCAAAGTAACCTTATAATTATATAGTTTTATTAGAAAAATTGCATATTACCGTTGGCGGATATGTTAATATCCCTATTATGCAATAATGTAAACATCTAAATAATATTTCTTAATTAAATAAATTGTTTTTTTTTAATAGAAAAAATAAACATAATCCATATATGGATATAAATGAGGAGTTAGGAATTTCGACCATAATGACACTATAATAGATTAGTTTTAATAGAAAAATTGCATATTATGGCTATCTGATATATTAATATCCCAATTAGGAAATAATGTAAACATCTAAAATAATGTAAACAACCACAGAAATATGTCATAACAAAATTAATTGATTTTTTAAGGAAAAAATAAACAATAGATTTTTTCCTTCATATAAGGAGTGGGGAATTTGCACCAAAGTAACCTTATAATTATATAGTTTTATTAGAAAAATTGCATATTACCGTTGGCGGATATGTTAATATCCCTATTATGCAATAATGTAAACATCTAAATAATATTTCTTAATTAAATAAATTGTTTTTTTTTAATAGAAAAAATAAACATAATCCATATATGGATATAAATGAGGAGTTAGGAATTTCGACCATAATGACACTATAATAGATTAGTTTTAATAGAAAAATTGCATATTATGGCTATCTGATATATTAATATCCCAATTAGGAAATAATGTAAACATCTAAAATAATGTAAACAACCACAGAAATATGTCATAACAAAATTAATTGATTTTTTAAGGAAAAAATAAACAATAGATTTTTTCCTTCATATAAGAAGTGGGGAATTTGCACCAAAGTAACCTTATAATTATATAGTTTTATTAGAAAAATTGCATATTACCGTTGGCGGATATGTTAATATCCCTATTATGCAATAATGTAAACATCTAAATAATATTTCTTAATTAAATAAATTGTTTTTTTTATAGAAAAAATAAACATAATCCATATATGGATATAAATGAGGAGTTAGGAATTTCGACCAAAATGACACTATAATAGATTAGTTTTAATAGAAAAATTGCATATTATGATTATCGGATATATTAAAATCCCAATTAGGAAATAATGTAAACATCTAAAATAATGTAAACAACCACAGAAATATGTCATAACAAAATTAATTGATTTTTTAAGGAAAAAATAAACAATAGATTTTTTCCTTCATATAAGGAGTGGGGAATTTGCACCAAAGTAACCTTATAATTATATAGTTTTATTAGAAAAATTGCATATTACCGTTGGCGGATATGTTAATATCCCTATTACCCAATAATGTAAACATCTAAATAATATTTCATAATGAAATAAATTGTTTTTTTTTAATAGAAAAAATAAACATAATCCATATATGGATATAAATGAGGAGTTAGGAATTTCGACCAAAATGACACTATAATAGATTAGTTTTAATAGAAAAATTGCATATTATGGTTATCGGATATATTAATATCCCAATTAGGAAATAATGTAAACATCTAAAATAATGTAAACAACCACAGAAATATGTCATAACAAAATAAATTGATTTTTTAAAGAAAAAATAAACAATAAATTTTTTCCTTCATATAAGGAGTGGGGAATTTGCACCAAAGTTACCTTATAATTATATAGTTTTATTAGAAAAATTGCATATTACCGTTGGCGGATATGTTAATATCCCTATTACCCAATAATGTAAACATCTAAATAATATTTCATAATGAAATAAATTGTTTTTTTTTAATAGAAAAAATAAACATAATCCATATATGGATATAAATGAGGAGTTAGGAATTTCGACCATAATGACACTATAATAGATTAGTTTTAATAGAAAAATTGCATATTATGGCTATCTGATATATTAATATCCCAATTAGGAAATAATGTAAACATCTAAAATAATGTAAACAACCACAGAAATATGTCATAACAAAATTAATTGATTTTTTAAGGAAAAAATAAACAATAGATTTTTTCCTTCATATAAGAAGTGGGGAATTTGCACCAAAGTAACCTTATAATTATATAGTTTTATTAGAAAAATTGCATATTACCGTTGGCGGATATGTTAATATCCCTATTATGCAATAATGTAAACATCTAAATAATATTTCTTAATTAAATAAATTGTTTTTTTTATAGAAAAAATAAACATAATCCATATATGGATATAAATGAGGAGTTAGGAATTTCGACCAAAATGACACTATAATAGATTAGTTTTAATAGAAAAATTGCATATTATGATTATCGGATATATTAAAATCCCAATTAGGAAATAATGTAAACATCTAAAATAATGTAAACAACCACAGAAATATGTCATAACAAAATTAATTGATTTTTTAAGGAAAAAATAAACAATAGATTTTTTCCTTCATATAAGGAGTGGGGAATTTGCACCAAAGTAACCTTATAATTATATAGTTTTATTAGAAAAATTGCATATTACCGTTGGCGGATATGTTAATATCCCTATTACCCAATAATGTAAACATCTAAATAATATTTCATAATGAAATAAATTGTTTTTTTTTAATAGAAAAAATAAACATAATCCATATATGGATATAAATGAGGAGTTAGGAATTTCGACCAAAATGACACTATAATAGATTAGTTTTAATAGAAAAATTGCATATTATGGTTATCGGATATATTAATATCCCAATTAGGAAATAATGTAAACATCTAAAATAATGTAAACAACCACAGAAATATGTCATAACAAAATAAATTGATTTTTTAAAGAAAAAATAAACAATAGATTTTTTCCTTCATATAAGGAGTGGGGAATTTGCACCAAAGTTACCTTATAATTATATAGTTTTATTAGAAAAATTGCATATTACCGTTGGCGGATATGTTAATATCCCTATTACCCAATAATGTAAACATCTAAATAATATTTCATAATGAAATAAATTGTTTTTTTTTAATAGAAAAAATAAACATAATCCATATATGGATATAAATGAGGAGTTAGGAATTTCGACCAAAATGACACTATAATAGATTAGTTTTAATAGAAAAATTGCATATTATGGTTATCGGATATATTAATATCCCAATTAGGAAATAATGTAAACATCTAAAATAATGTAAACAACCACAGAAATATGTCATAACAAAATTAATTGATTTTTTAAGGAAAAAATAAACAATAGATTTTTTCCTTCATATAAGGAGTGAGGAATTTGCACCAAAGTAACCTTATAATTATATAGTTTTATTAGAAAAATTGCATTTTACCGTTGGCGGATATGTTAATATCCCTATTATGCAATAATGTAAACATCTAAATAATATTTTTTAATTAAATAAATTGTTTTTTTTTAAGAGAAAAAATAAACATAATCCATATATGGATATAAATGAGGAGTTAGGAATTTCGACCATAATGACACTATAATAGATTAGTTTTAATAGAAAAATTGCATATTATGGCTATCTGATATATTAATATCCCAATTAGGAAATAATGTAAACATCTAAAATAATGTAAACAACCACAGAAATATGTCATAACAAAATTAATTGATTTTTTAAGGAAAAAATAAAGAATAGATTTTTTCCTTCATATAAGGAGTGGGGAATTTGCACCAAAGTAACCTTATAATTATATAGTTTTATTAGAAAAATTGCATATTACCGTTGGCGGATATGTTAATATCCCTATTATGCAATAATGTAAACATCTAAATAATATTTCTTAATTAAATAAATTGTTTTTTTTTAATAGAAAAAATAAACATAATCCATATATGGATATAAATGAGGAGTTAGGAATTTCGACCATAATGAAACTATAATAGATTAGTTTTAATAGAAAAATTGCATATTATGATTATCGGATATATTAATATCCCAATTAGGAAATAATGTAAACATCTAAAATAATGTAAACAACCACAGAAATATGTCATAACAAAATTAATTGATTTTTTAAGGAAAAAATAAACAATAGATTTTTTCCTTCATATAAGGAGTGGGAAATTTGCACCAAAGTAACCTTATAATTATATAGTTTTATTAGAAAAATTGCATATTACCGTTGGCGGATATGTTAATATCCCTATTATGCAATAATGTAAACATCTAAATAATATTTTTTAATTAAATAAATTGTTTTTTTTTAAGAGAAAAAATAAACATAATCCATATATGGATATAAATGAGGAGTTAGGAATTTCGACCATAATGACACTATAACAGATTAGTTTTAATAGAAAAATTGCATATTATGGTTATCGGATATATTAATATCCCAATTAGGAAATAATGTAAACATCTAAAATAATGTAAACAACCACAGAAATATGTCATAACAAAATTAATTGATTTTTTAAGGAAAAAATAAACAATAGATTTTTTCCTTCATATAAGGAGTGGGGAATTTGCACCAAAGTAACCTTATAATTATATAGTTTTATTAGAAAAATTGCATTTTACCGTTGGCGGATATGTTAATATCCCTATTATGCAATAATGTAAACATCTAAATAATATTTTTTAATTAAATAAATTGTTTTTTTTTAAGAGAAAAAATAAACATAATCCATATATGGATATAAATGAGGAGTTAGGAATTTCGACCATAATGACACTATAATAGATTAGTTTTAATAGAAAAATTGCATATTATGGTTATCGGATATATTAATATCCCAATTAGGAAATAATGTAAACATCTAAAATAATGTAAACAACCACAGAAATATGTCATAACAAAATTAATTGATTTTTTAAGGAAAAAATAAACAATAGATTTTTTCCTTCATATAAGGAGTGGGGAATTTGCACCAAAGTAACCTTATAATTATATAGTTTTATTAGAAAAATTGCATATTACCGTTGGCGGATATGTTAATATCCCTATTATGCAATAATGTAAACATCTAAATAATATTTCTTAATTAAATAAATTGTTTTTTTTTAATAGAAAAAATAAACATAATCCATATATGGATATAAATGAGGAGTTAGGAATTTCGACCATAATGACACTATAATAGATTAGTTTTAATAGAAAAATTGCATATTATGGCTATCTGATATATTAATATCCCAATTAGGAAATAATGTAAACATCTAAAATAATGTAAACAACCACAGAAATATGTCATAACAAAATTAATTGATTTTTTAAGGAAAAAATAAACAATAGATTTTTTCCTTCATATAAGAAGTGGGGAATTTGCACCAAAGTAACCTTATAATTATATAGTTTTATTAGAAAAATTGCATATTACCGTTGGCGGATATGTTAATATCCCTATTATGCAATAATGTAAACATCTAAATAATATTTTTTAATTAAATAAATTGTTTTTTTTTAAGAGAAAAAATAAACATAATCCATATATGGATATAAATGAGGAGTTAGGAATTTCGACCATAATGACACTATAATAGATTAGTTTTAATAGAAAAATTGCATATTATGATTATCGGATATATTAATATCCCAATTAGGAAATAATGTAAACATCTAAAATAATGTAAACAACCACAGAAATATGTCATAACAAAATTAATTGATTTTTTAAGGAAAAAATAAACAATAGATTTTTTCCTTCATATAAGAAGTGGGGAATTTGCACCAAAGTAACCTTATAATTATATAGTTTTATTAGAAAAATTGCATATTACCGTTGGCGGATATGTTAATATCCCTATTATGCAATAATGTAAACATCTAAATAATATTTCTTAATTAAATAAATTGTTTTTTTTTAATAGAAAAAATAAACATAATCCATATATGGATATAAATGAGGAGTTAGGAATTTCGACCATAATGACACTATAATAGATTAGTTTTAATAGAAAAATTGCATATTATGGCTATCTGATATATTAATATCCCAATTAGGAAATAATGTAAACATCTAAAATAATGTAAACAACCACAGAAATATGTCATAACAAAATTAATTGATTTTTTAAGGAAAAAATAAACAATAGATTTTTTCCTTCATATAAGGAGTGAGGAATTTGCACCAAAGTAACCTTATAATTATATAGTTTTATTAGAAAAATTGCATATTACCGTTGGCGGATATGTTAATATCCCTATTATGCAATAATGTAAACATCTAAATAATATTTTTTAATTAAATAAATTGTTTTTTTTTAAGAGAAAAAATAAACATAATCCATATATGGATATAAATGAGGAGTTGGGAATTTCGACCATAATGACACTATAATAGATTAGTTTTAATAGAAAAATTGCATATTATGATTATCGGATATATTAATATCCCAATTAGGAAATAATGTAAACATCTAAAATAATGTAAACAACCACAGAAATATGTCATAACAAAATTAATTGATTTTTTAAGGAAAAAATAAACAATAGATTTTTTCCTTCATATAAGGAGTGAGGAATTTGCACCAAAGTAACCTTATAATTATATAGTTTTATTAGAAAAATTGCATTTTACCGTTGGCGGATATGTTAATATCCCTATTATGCAATAATGTAAACATCTAAATAATATTTTTTAATTAAATAAATTGTTTTTTTTTAAGAGAAAAAATAAACATAATCCATATATGGATATAAATGAGGAGTTAGGAATTTCGACCATAATGACACTATAATAGATTAGTTTTAATAGAAAAATTGCATATTATGATTATCGGATATATTAATATCCCAATTAGGAAATAATGTAAACATCTAAAATAATGTAAACAACCACAGAAATATGTCATAACAAAATTAATTGATTTTTTAAGGAAAAAATAAACAATAGATTTTTTCCTTCATATAAGGAGTGAGGAATTTGCACCAAAGTAACCTTATAATTATATAGTTTTATTAGAAAAATTGCATTTTACCGTTGGCGGATATGTTAATATCCCTATTATGCAATAATGTAAACATCTAAATAATATTTTTTAATTAAATAAATTGTTTTTTTTTAAGAGAAAAAATAAACATAATCTATATATGGATATAAATGAGGAGTTAGGAATTTCGACCATAATGACACTATAATAGATTAGTTTTAATAGAAAAATTGCATATTATGATTATCGGATATATTAAAATCCCAATTAGGAAATAATGTAAACATCTAAAATAATGTAAACAACCACAGAAATATGTCATAACAAAATTAATTGATTTTTTAAGGAAAAAATAAACAATAGATTTTTTCCTTCATATAAGAAGTGGGGAATTTGCACCAAAGTAACCTTATAATTATATAGTTTTATTAGAAAAATTGCATATTACCGTTGGCGGATATGTTAATATCCCTATTATGCAATAATGTAAACATCTAAATAATATTTTTTAATTAAATAAATTGTTTTTTTTTAAGAGAAAAAATAAACATAATCCATATATGGATATAAATGAGG
This sequence comes from Rhynchophorus ferrugineus, assembly GCF_030347505.1. Classification (NCBI taxonomy): domain Eukaryota; kingdom Metazoa; phylum Arthropoda; class Insecta; order Coleoptera; family Curculionidae; genus Rhynchophorus; species Rhynchophorus ferrugineus. Next base: position 32,715,600 of record NW_027472590.1, read on the forward strand.
AGTTAGGAATTTCGACCATAATGACACTATAATAGATTAGTTTTAATAGAAAAATTGCATATTATGATTATCGGATATATTAATATCCCAATTAGGAAATAATGTAAACATCTAAAATAATGTAAACAACCACAGAAATATGCCATAACAAAATTAATTGATTTTTTAAGGAAAAAATAAACAATAGATTTTTTCCTTCATATAAGGAGTGAGGAATTTGCACCAAAGTAACCTTATAATTATATAGTTTTATTAGAAAAATTGCATTTTACCGTTGGCGGATATGTTAATATCCCTATTATGCAATAATGTAAAAATCTAAATAATATTTTTTAATTAAATAAATTGTTTTTTTTTAAGAGAAAAAATAAACATAATCCATATATGGATATAAATGAGGAGTTAGGAATTTCGACCATAATGACACTATAATAGATTAGTTTTAATAGAAAAATTGCATATTATGATTATCGGATATATTAATATCCCAATTAGGAAATAATGTAAACATCTAAAATAATGTAAACAACCACAGAAATATGTCATAACAAAATTAATTGATTTTTTAAGGAAAAAATAAACAATAGATTTTTTCCTTCATATAAGGAGTGAGGAATTTGCACCAAAGTAACCTTATAATTATATAGTTTTATTAGAAAAATTGCATTTTACCGTTGGCGGATATGTTAATATCCCTATTATGCAATAATGTAAACATCTAAATAATATTTTTTAATTAAATAAATTGTTTTTTTTTAAGAGAAAAAATAAACATAATCCATATATGGATATAAATGAGGAGTTAGGAATTTCGACCATAATGACACTATAATAGATTAGTTTTAATAGAAAAATTGCATATTATGATTATCGGATATATTAATATCCCAATTAGGAAATAATGTAAACATCTAAAATAATGTAAACAACCACAGAAATATGTCATAACAAAATTAATTGATTTTTTAAGGAAAAAATAAACAATAGATTTTTTCCTTCATATAAGGAGTGAGGAATTTGCACCAAAGTAACCTTATAATTATATAGTTTTATTAGAAAAATTGCATTTTACCGTTGGCGGATATGTTAATATCCCTATTATGCAATAATGTAAACATCTAAATAATATTTTTTAATTAAATAAATTGTTTTTTTTTAAGAGAAAAAATAAACATAATCCATATATGGATATAAATGAGGAGTTAGGAATTTCGACCATAATGAAACTATAATAGATTAGTTTTAATAGAAAAATTGCATATTATGATTATCGGATATATTAATATCCCAATTAGGAAATAATGTAAACAACCACAGAAATATGTCATAACAAAATTAATTGATTTTTTAAGGAAAAAATAAACAATAGATTTTTTCCTTCATATAAGGAGTGAGGAATTTGCACCAAAGTAACCTTATAATTATATAGTTTTATTAGAAAAATTGCATTTTACCGTTGGCGGATATGTTAATATCCCTATTATGCAATAATGTAAACATCTAAATAATATTTTTTAATTAAATAAATTGTTTTTTTAAGAGAAAAAATAAACATAATCCATATATGGATATAAATGAGGAGTTAGGAATTTCGACCAAAATGACACTATAATAGATTAGTTTTAATAGAAAAATTGCATATTATGATTATCGGATATATTAATATCCCAATTAGGAAATAATGTAAACATCTAAAATAATGTAAACAACCACAGAAATATGTCATAACAAAATTAATTGTTTTTTTAAGGAAAAAATAAACAATAGATTTTTTCCTTCATATAAGGAGTGAGGAATTTGCACCAAAGTAACCTTATAATTATATAGTTTTATTAGAAAAATTGCATATTACCGTTGGCGGATATGTTAATATCCCTATTATGCAATAATGTAAACATCTAAATAATATTTTTTAATTAAATAAATTGTTTTTTTTTAAGAGAAAAAATAAACATAATCCATATATGGATATAAATGAGGAGTTAGGAATTTCGACCATAATGAAACTATAATAGATTAGTTTTAATAGAAAAATTGCATATTATGATTATCGGATATATTAATATCCCAATTAGGAAATAATGTAAACATCTAAAATAATGTAAACAACCACAGAAATATGTCATAACAAAATTAATTGATTTTTTAAGGAAAAAATAAACAATAGATTTTTTCCTTCATATAAGGAGTGAGGAATTTGCACCAAAGTAACCTTATAATTATATAGTTTTATTAGAAAAATTGCATTTTACCGTTGGCGGATATGTTAATATCCCTATTATGCAATAATGTAAACATCTAAATAATATTTTTTAATTAAATAAATTGTTTTTTTTTAAGAGAAAAAATAAACATAATCCATATATGGATATAAATGAGGAGTTAGGAATTTCGACCATAATGACACTATAATAGATTAGTTTTAATAGAAAAATTGCATATTATGATTATCGGATATATTAATATCCCAATTAGGAAATAATGTAAACATCTAAAATAATGTAAACAACCACAGAAATATGTCATAACAAAATTAATTGATTTTTTAAGGAAAAAATAAACAATAGATTTTTTCCTTCATATAAGGAGTGAGGAATTTGCACCAAAGTAACCTTATAATTATATAGTTTTATTAGAAAAATTGCATATTACCGTTGGCGGATATGTTAATATCCCTATTATGCAATAATGTAAACATCTAAATAATATTTTTTAATTAAATAAATTGTTTTTTTTTAAGAGAAAAAATAAACATAATCCATATATGGATATAAATGAGGAGTTAGGAATTTCGACCATAATGACACTATAATAGATTAGTTTTAATAGAAAAATTGCATATTATGATTATCGGATATATTAATATCCCAATTAGGAAATAATGTAAACATCTAAAATAATGTAAACAACCACAGAAATATGTCATAACAAAATTAATTGATTTTTTAAGGAAAAAATAAACAATAGATTTTTTCCTTCATATAAGGAGTGAGGAATTTGCACCAAAGTAACCTTATAATTATATAGTTTTATTAGAAAAATTGCATTTTACCGTTGGCGGATATGTTAATATCCCTATTATGCAATAATGTAAACATCTAAATAATATTTTTTAATTAAATAAATTGTTTTTTTTTAAGAGAAAAAATAAACATAATCCATATATGGATATAAATGAGGAGTTAGGAATTTCGACCATAATGAAACTATAATAGATTAGTTTTAATAGAAAAATTGCATATTATGATTATCGGATATATTAATATCCCAATTAGGAAATAATGTAAACATCTAAAATAATGTAAACAACCACAGAAATATGTCATAACAAAATTAATTGATTTTTTAAGGAAAAAATAAACAATAGATTTTTTCCTTCATATAAGGAGTGAGGAATTTGCACCAAAGTAACCTTATAATTATATAGTTTTATTAGAAAAATTGCATTTTACCGTTGGCGGATATGTTAATATCCCTATTATGCAATAATGTAAACATCTAAATAATATTTTTTAATTAAATAAATTGTTTTTTTTTAAGAGAAAAAATAAACATAATCCATATATGGATATAAATGAGGAGTTAGGAATTTCGACCATAATGAAACTATAATAGATTAGTTTTAATAGAAAAATTGCATATTATGATTATCGGATATATTAATATCCCAATTAGGAAATAATGTAAACATCTAAAATAATGTAAACAACCACAGAAATATGTCATAACAAAATTAATGGATTTTTTAAGGAAAAAATAAACAATAGATTTTTTCCTTCATATAAGGAGTGAGGAATTTGCACCAAAGTAACCTTATAATTATATAGTTTTATTAGAAAAATTGCATTTTACCGTTGGCGGATATGTTAATATCCCTATTATGCAATAATGTAAACATCTAAATAATATTTTTTAATTAAATAAATTGTTTTTTTTTAAGAGAAAAAATAAACATAATCCATATATGGATATAAATGAGGAGTTAGGAATTTCGACCATAATGAAACTATAATAGATTAGTTTTAATAGAAAAATTGCATATTATGATTATCGGATATATTAATATCCCAATTAGGAAATAATGTAAACATCTAAAATAATGTAAACAACCACAGAAATATGTCATAACAAAATTAATTGATTTTTTAAGGAAAAAATAAACAATAGATTTTTTCCTTCATATAAGGAGTGAGGAATTTGCACCAAAGTAACCTTATAATTATATAGTTTTATTAGAAAAATTGCATATTACCGTTGGCGGATATGTTAATATCCCTATTATGCAATAATGTAAACATCTAAATAATATTTTTTAATTAAATAAATTGTTTTTTTTTAAGAGAAAAAATAAACATAATCCATATATGGATATAAATGAGGAGTTAGGAATTTCGACCATAATGAAACTATAATAGATTAGTTTTAATAGAAAAATTGCATATTATGATTATCGGATATATTAATATCCCAATTAGGAAATAATGTAAACATCTAAAATAATGTAAACAACCACAGAAATATGTCATAACAAAATTAATTGATTTTTTAAGGAAAAAATAAACAATAGATTTTTTCCTTCATATAAGGAGTGAGGAATTTGCACCAAAGTAACCTTATAATTATATAGTTTTATTAGAAAAATTGCATTTTACCGTTGGCGGATATGTTAATATCCCTATTATGCAATAATGTAAACATCTAAATAATATTTTTTAATTAAATAAATTGTTTTTTTTTAAGAGAAAAAATAAACATAATCCATATATGGATATAAATGAGGAGTTAGGAATTTCGACCATAATGAAACTATAATAGATTAGTTTTAATAGAAAAATTGCATATTATGATTATCGGATATATTAATATCCCAATTAGGAAATAATGTAAACATCTAAAATAATGTAAACAACCACAGAAATATGTCATAACAAAATTAATTGATTTTTTAAGGAAAAAATAAACAATAGATTTTTTCCTTCATATAAGGAGTGAGGAATTTGCACCAAAGTAACCTTATAATTATATAGTTTTATTAGAAAAATTGCATTTTACCGTTGGCGGATATGTTAATATCCCTATTATGCAATAATGTAAACATCTAAATAATATTTTTTAATTAAATAAATTGTTTTTTTTTAAGAGAAAAAATAAACATAATCCATATATGGATATAAATGAGGAGTTAGGAATTTCGACCATAATGAAACTATAATAGATTAGTTTTAATAGAAAAATTGCATATTATGATTATCGGATATATTAATATCCCAATTAGGAAATAATGTAAACATCTAAAATAATGTAAACAACCACAGAAATATGTCATAACAAAATTAATTGATTTTTTAAGGAAAAAATAAACAATAGATTTTTTCCTTCATATAAGGAGTGAGGAATTTGCACCAAAGTAACCTTATAATTATATAGTTTTATTAGAAAAATTGCATTTTACCGTTGGCGGATATGTTAATATCCCTATTATGCAATAATGTAAACATCTAAATAATATTTTTTAATTAAATAAATTGTTTTTTTTTAAGAGAAAAAATAAACATAATCCATATATGGATATAAATGAGGAGTTAGGAATTTCGACCATAATGAAACTATAATAGATTAGTTTTAATAGAAAAATTGCATATTATGATTATCGGATATATTAATATCCCAATTAGGAAATAATGTAAACATCTAAAATAATGTAAACAACCACAGAAATATGTCATAACAAAATTAATTGATTTTTTAAGGAAAAAATAAACAATAGATTTTTTCCTTCATATAAGGAGTGAGGAATTTGCACCAAAGTAACCTTATAATTATATAGTTTTATTAGAAAAATTGCATTTTACCGTTGGCGGATATGTTAATATCCCTATTATGCAATAATGTAAACATCTAAATAATATTTTTTAATTAAATAAATTGTTTTTTTTTAAGAGAAAAAATAAACATAATCCATATATGGATATAAATGAGGAGTTAGGAATTTCGACCATAATGAAACTATAATAGATTAGTTTTAATAGAAAAATTGCATATTATGATTATCGGATATATTAATATCCCAATTAGGAAATAATGTAAACATCTAAAATAATGTAAACAACCACAGAAATATGTCATAACAAAATTAATTGATTTTTTAAGGAAAAAATAAACAATAGATTTTTTCCTTCATATAAGGAGTGAGGAATTTGCACCAAAGTAACCTTATAATTATATAGTTTTATTAGAAAAATTGCATATTACCGTTGGCGGATATGTTAATATCCCTATTATGCAATAATGTAAACATCTAAATAATATTTTTTAATTAAATAAATTGTTTTTTTTTAAGAGAAAAAATAAACATAATCCATATATGGATATAAATGAGGAGTTAGGAATTTCGACCATAATGAAACTATAATAGATTAGTTTTAATAGAAAAATTGCATATTATGATTATCGGATATATTAATATCCCAATTAGGAAATAATGTAAACATCTAAAATAATGTAAACAACCACAGAAATATGTCATAACAAAATTAATTGATTTTTTAAGGAAAAAATAAACAATAGATTTTTTCCTTCATATAAGGAGTGAGGAATTTGCACCAAAGTAACCTTATAATTATATAGTTTTATTAGAAAAATTGCATTTTACCGTTGGCGGATATGTTAATATCCCTATTATGCAATAATGTAAACATCTAAATAATATTTTTTAATTAAATAAATTGTTTTTTTTTAAGAGAAAAAATAAACATAATCCATATATGGATATAAATGAGGAGTTAGGAATTTCGACCATAATGACACTATAATAGATTAGTTTTAATAGAAAAATTGCATATTATGATTATCGGATATATTAATATCCCAATTAGGAAATAATGTAAACATCTAAAATAATGTAAACAACCACAGAAATATGTCATAACAAAATTAATTGATTTTTTAAGGAAAAAATAAACAATAGATTTTTTCCTTCATATAAGGAGTGAGGAATTTGCACCAAAGTAACCTTATAATTATATAGTTTTATTAGAAAAATTGCATTTTACCGTTGGCGGATATGTTAATATCCCTATTATGCAATAATGTAAACATCTAAATAATATTTTTTAATTAAATAAATTGTTTTTTTTTAAGAGAAAAAATAAACATAATCCATATATGGATATAAATGAGGAGTTAGGAATTTCGACCATAATGAAACTATAATAGATTAGTTTTAATAGAAAAATTGCATATTATGATTATCGGATATATTAATATCCCAATTAGGAAATAATGTAAACATCTAAAATAATGTAAACAACCACAGAAATATGTCATAACAAAATTAATTGATTTTTTAAGGAAAAAATAAACAATAGATTTTTTCCTTCATATAAGGAGTGAGGAATTTGCACCAAAGTAACCTTATAATTATATAGTTTTATTAGAAAAATTGCATTTTACCGTTGGCGGATATGTTAATATCCCTATTATGCAATAATGTAAACATCTAAATAATATTTTTTAATTAAATAAATTGTTTTTTTTTAAGAGAAAAAATAAACATAATCCATATATGGATATAAATGAGGAGTTAGGAATTTCGACCATAATGAAACTATAATAGATTAGTTTTAATAGAAAAATTGCATATTATGATTATCGGATATATTAATATCCCAATTAGGAAATAATGTAAACATCTAAAATAATGTAAACAACCACAGAAATATGTCATAACAAAATTAATTGATTTTTTAAGGAAAAAATAAACAATAGATTTTTTCCTTCATATAAGGAGTGAGGAATTTGCACCAAAGTAACCTTATAATTATATAGTTTTATTAGAAAAATTGCATTTTACCGTTGGCGGATATGTTAATATCCCTATTATGCAATAATGTAAACATCTAAATAATATTTTTTAATTAAATAAATTGTTTTTTTTTAAGAGAAAAAATAAACATAATCCATATATGGATATAAATGAGGAGTTAGGAATTTCGACCATAATGACACTATAATAGATTAGTTTTAATAGAAAAATTGCATATTATGATTATCGGATATATTAAAATCCCAATTAGGAAATAATGTAAACATCTAAAATAATGTAAACAACCACAGAAATATGTCATAACAAAATTAATTGATTTTTTAAGGAAAAAATAAACAATAGATTTTTTCCTTCATATAAGGAGTGAGGAATTTGCACCAAAGTAACCTTATAATTATATAGTTTTATTAGAAAAATTGCATTTTACCGTTGGCGGATATGTTAATATCCCTATTATGCAATAATGTAAACATCTAAATAATATTTTTTAATTAAATAAATTGTTTTTTTTTAAGAGAAAAAATAAACATAATCCATATATGGATATAAATGAGGAGTTAGGAATTTCGACCATAATGAAACTATAATAGATTAGTTTTAATAGAAAAATTGCATATTATGATTATCGGATATATTAATATCCCAATTAGGAAATAATGTAAACAACCACAGAAATATGTCATAACAAAATTAATTGATTTTTTAAGGAAAAAATAAACAATAGATTTTTTCCTTCATATAAGGAGTGAGGAATTTGCACCAAAGTAACCTTATAATTATATAGTTTTATTAGAAAAATTGCATATTACCGTTTTCGGATATATTAATATCCCTATTATGGAATAATGTAAACACTTAAAAAATATTTCTTAATTAAATAAATTGTTTTTTTAATAGAAAGATTAAACATAATCCAATGATAGATTTAAATGAGGAGTTAGTTATCCCATATATTAATATCCTTATAAGGAAATAATGTAAACATCCAAAATAATGTAAACAACCAAAGAAATAAGTCATAACAAAATTAATTGATTTTTTTATAACACTTCCGAGATCAGAGTATATATATATATATATATATATATATATATATATATATATATATATATATATATATATATATATATCTAAAATTCTCGTCAATACAGAGTACTACTGAGAAAGATCCGCTTTTGTCCTGTAAAAAGACTTTCCCTGTTTTTCCCGATGTTTTTACCCTTTTCTCTCCCGGAATCGGTTTTTTATGTGATACCTTAGGTTTTTCCGTTGTCACCGAACCCCTTTATGCTGTAAAAAGCTTTGCGTGTATACCAAAATCATTATCAAGTTATCACGTTAACAAGTCCGTGGCAAACATATATGTTTGCAAATGTCTACATATTAAAATGGTGAATGCGCAGGATTTAGCACAATAACCGTGTATCCACCTGCATCTTATATTTAGAAGTGTTCTAGTCATATATGCGGAAATATTATGTCAGGTGATTCATTCGATCGTCGAGCCGGCAAGTGCATCGTACATCGCAGATCAACTTCAAGGTATTTTATTATTTGTTGTGTATATTTTGATAAGATATTAATTTCTTTATTCCTGTTTATTTTGATATATTTGAAAACGGAAAAACGGAAAGGATTTCAGTGTCAAATACAGAAAGACTACGTTAATTTACTACAATTTATATTAGTAGAACTGTGAGTTACATAGTTACATAGTTACGTGACTAGGGCAACCGTTGTCATGCTAGCCATCGTTCTGGAAGAAATTATAATTGGAGTTCCAATTTAGTCTTAGCAAAATCTTCAGCTGACATATATTTATGTCTGCAAACAAACAAAAAATGGGACCATGGATCCACTTGAATGATTATTTAGATAAGAACTGATGACAATTATATTATAGAATTGATATATTATTTATAGATATAGAGGATGATGACTATCATGGATATCAGGTGCTTGCACATATTTTGATCGACGATATCTATTGGCAAAATTGCGAAATAATCATTGAAACAATCTAACCTAACTATTAAATTTCATGAATTTCACATATTATACATAAATTAACAGTTTTTGACTTAGTTTATTTTAATTATTCAGTACATATAGATGTTCATCAGAAAATATTCGAAATTGCATTTTCGAAGTTCGTTGCGTTTGTTTGATTAAAGAACTAAGCTGCCAGTAAAATACTTGTAGAACCTAGTGATGCACTGAGATGTTTCTGTATTTGCGATAATATGTTTTCTGGCTGATTCTCGATTCCTGTTTCCTACCTTGGAACATTAACTTCATCACGCAAGGTACTGAGCTTTGGCTGCCGATTGAACTTTTGTTTCTTACGCCGATAATAATTGGATTTCACTAAGATGCTCTTAGATTTTTTGTTGGATAGGACCCATGCTAAATCCCTTGTTAAACTGTAAGCAGATTTTTCGCCATACTTTACTCACGTTTTGTATCTTCTCGAGCAGTCATTTTAGTTTCGTTTCACTCGTTTTATCATATCTGAATCTTATTACATAATATCATGAAACTCTCTGTCCTAGATTTGATTTGAACTTTTAATGAGGTTATCTTATACATAGGATTCATGATTGATGGTTCGTTGAATAATTTAAGGAACCGAGAGGATAATATGCGAGATATGATTGGCCTCACAGCCCTTGTCTTTGTTGAGATTGATTGAACCGATTGTGAGTCATTCAGCATTCAGCCAAAGCTGACTAAACATTGATCTTCTCTTTTATCCATATACTGATCATCCTTTCAATTTCTCCTATGTAGACCTTCCCACACTCACAGAAGACCTTATACCTGCCTTTTGCCCTCAACAACCCTTTTAGCTAATGAATTACAGAAAGTTCGAGACGGTTTGAACTAATATTGATTGAATTTTTGTTCTTTGAGGAACTGCCTCTTCTCTTCGTGCTTTGCCACAAACCTTATCCACATTGCTGCTGCAATCTCACAATTGCTCAAAGTCTTTAAGAGCATCAACTATTGATTTTCTGCCTTAGACAAAATTGTTCTGATAAATTTCCATACCCTCAAATTTAACCGTTGCAAACACCGTCACTAAATTATTATATTAACTAGCGACCCGCCCCGGCTTCGCACGGGTGCAATGCTGATACTAAATTAAATACACTACAGAAAAAATATGAACGTTGTATATAAAAACATAGCGGCCCGCTCCGACTTTGCACGGGCATAAAATATATATGCCTATGTCACTCAATGAAAACATGATTAAAATCGATCCAGTATTTTTGGTTCATTCATTACTGCCCTTGGCCTGCACGCATTAAATTTGGAGTAAAACAATTCCTCTTCCCCTATACTTACTACGAAGATTTCCTGCTATCTTTGGAATATCTAAATTCATACAATTTTTATTACATTACACATTTTTAAACGCAAATTTTAAATTTGTGATATCTCCGAAAATATTTGTTAGGAACCATATTGATCTATATTAATTGCACACTGTATTTAAGGTACTTAATTCGATAAGGATTAATGCCGTATTGCTTAAAATAGCTTCGTAAATAAGCCATTTTCTCACGTAAAAAGTAAACAATAAAAATGGTTAATGTGGGTTATCCCTAAAAGATAAACATATACCAACGCGGACTTTTTTGTAGACCTTTTTATGGTGTACAATACTGTAGTATATTAATTTGATCTAACTCGTAGGGTTAGGCAGCGTTTTTGCTAATTGCACGTCAGAAACCTCTAAAATTAGCAATGTTGCCTTAGTATATTATGCATGTATTATACATATAAACCTTCCTCTTGAATCGCTCTATCTATTGAAAAAAACCGCATCAAAATCCGTTGCGTAGTTTTAAAGATTTAAGCGCACATAGGGATATAGGGAAAGAAAAGGCGACTTTGTTTTATACTATGTAGTGATTAAATCTCCATTTATTGTATATAATAAATAGATTATTATTTTATATTTATTGGTGTTCATTTATTTATGTTTCTACTCGACTAACGTACATTCATTCACATAGATTCACATTCATTTACTTTGGTTGTTTGAATTTTCCAGTTTTGAATACTACAGTATTGTACACCATGAAAAGGTCTACAAAAAAGTCCGCGATGGTATATGTTTATCTTTTAGGGATAACCCACATTAACCATTTTTATTGTTTACTTTTTACGTGAGAAAATGGCTTATTTAAGAAGCTATTTTAAGCAATACGGCATTAATCCTTATCGAATTAAGTACCTTAAATACAGTGTGCAATTAATATAGATCAATATGGTTCCTTACAGCATGTAAATTAAACAAATATTTTCGGAGATATTACAAATTTAAAATTTGCCTTTAAAAAATGTGTAATGTAATAAAAATTGTATGAATTTAGATATTCCAAAGATAGCAGGAAATCTTCATAGTAAGTATAGGGGAAGAGGAATTGTTTTACTCCAAATTTAATGCGTGCAGGCCAAGTGCAGTAATGATTGAACCAAAAATACTGGATCGATTTTAATCATGTTTTCATTGAGTGACATAGGCATATATATTTTATGCCCGTGCAAAGTCGGAGCGGGCCGCTATGTTTTTATATACAACGTTCATATTTTTTCTGTAGTGTGTTTAATTTAGTATCAGCATTGCACCCGTGCGAAGCCGGGGCGGGTCGCTAGTAAATAATAAATGATAATTAAAACGAGAAAACAGCAAACAGAGCATTTCAACAAACTCGCCATTTGATGAAACTCAGCTTGTACGGTACAAGACGCAGCAAAATAAACCGAATACGAATAACGTAGTGACGCTGACCGTCGCGTCTTTAGAAATGAACTCTTATGAAGTTCTACCATTCCTGGGACGTGTAGTCATTCATGGTAATTACTAAGTATTCGCAAATGCAACAAACTCTACAATTGGAAAGAAGCCCCAATCTCGACAGTTACCTTTACATTCTCGTTCAAACCTTCTCAAAAGAAAACATAAACAACCCAATATTAAAAGCTCTAAAATATCGTACACTAGGGTAAGGTTTATGGCTCGGTGAATGAAGATAAGAAGAAATGAAACAATGATGTTTAATATTATGTATACATTATGGAAAATACAATTAATAAAAAAGTGGTTCCACGACTGAACACAACAGGTAGATACTGAATGCACTAATGTATCCTTCAATAATCTCCCAGACAAACGTCTCGGGGTTGTCAGCTATTCGTTTTTTTTTTTGCCTGGAACCGGGTAGGGGAATCCTGTTACGGATACCTGGTCGGGAAGACCCGCAAGAATAAGCGAGTTGGACTGGTTATGTGGAGGCTGCCTCTGGGCTACCCACTAAACCCCACCCTATCAGCTGATCCAATGACCCTAACTGATACTTCTTACTGTTAGTAAGGAGGGTGCCCGTAACCGGTAACACCGTTAAGAGGCACAAGGGCCAGGCAAGGACGTGGCGTCGTTATCACACCACGCAGCTTGCGGTACGAGTTAATCGCTCGCCGGAGAAGGTCGAGACAATTAGGAGTTAGAGCACGACGGGGTAGTGTCGGCTGTGATAGAATAAGACTACGAAGAGCCGAATGAGTTATTGGCCTGAGATATCGGCCAGCTCGGTAATACATCTATTGTCCGAGAGACGAAGAGTGAAGAAATATCTCGAATAAACCTCGGATATAAAATCGTGAACTTGGGGGACGTCTGTTTCTCTATGAATTTGATATTCTCCTGAGAATTTTGTTTTGAAACACTTGGAGACGTTCCACCTGGCTAGGGGAGACGTATTTTAGATAGACACTGGAGCCGTATAGAACGACTGATCGAACCAGCATCTTGTACAGGAGAGATTTTATAGATAGAGGAAGCCTGCTGGCTCTGTTGATAAGCGGGAACAGCAAATTAACAATACCTTGACCTTTATGGAAGGACTTTTGAATGTGGGAATTCCACCTAAATTTGCGATCGAAAACAAGAGCGAGATAGGTGGCTTCTTCTGACCATGGGATTTCTGCGTTCTCGATTTTAAGACGCGAAATGCTCGGTGCAAAACGCTTCTTGTGGAAGAAGATGGCCTGGGTTTTCTGTGAGTTGACCTGCAACCTCCAGAAATGTAACCACTGGACCGTCTCATCGAGTTGTTTTTGGAGTCTGCTTCGGATGTGCGGTGCTACTCTTGAAGAAGCAAAGTAAGCAGTGTCGTCTGCGTAAAAAGCAGCTTCAACTTGTGGTCTCCTAGGGATATCTGAAAGAAAGATATTAAATAGAGCGGGTGCCAGTGGGGAGTCTTGTGGAACTCCTGCGTCGATGGTTTTCCGGCTAGAGAGAATATCTTTAATCTTCACCTGGAACGATCGTCCTGACAGAAATGATTTGATAAGAGCTGTTAGGTCATCAGGTAGACCTGATCGGATGCATTTCGCCACTAAGCCTTCGTGCCAAATCTTGTCAAAGGCTTTGGTTAGGTCCAAGAAGACCGCTCCAAGTCTTTCACGTCGGTTAAAAGCACAATTGATTTTTGCGGCCAGCCGATGGGCCTGATGAACGGCTGAATGTTTAGCGCGGAACCCGAATTGCTCATCTGGAATGATATTGTTTGTCTTCGTAAAATCATTGAGGGCATAAAGAATTGCTCTTTCAGCCAGTTTGGAAATGGATGTCAGCTATTCGTTATCGTGTTCTAGTTGGCGCTGCTGGCACTCCGCTCATGTTCAACATCTGGGATTATTTTTCTGGGTATTTTATAGACAGTTATTCCACTATGTAAAATTTGAAATGCCTCAAGGTAGATAGTCCGAACTATTTGATGATTTCCTTGATTGGTACATGTCTCGGTGTTTTAGGAAAATATTTATCGAGAAAATACAAACATATAAAACTCGCATTTACATTACTTACATTAATACTTCGTATTTTAATCAATAACTATCGCTAATTAAACTACGTGAAGGCACTTAACAAATCACCCTTTTTATACGATAATAATAATCGATATATACGTATTCGATGATTGTTCCAGATATCGTTTGGAAAATGAAGTCTCGTATTCGACTGGCGCTATGTTTCTTCGCCGTCCAATGCATCGTGGTGCTGACCCAGGCCGTAAATCTGTCAGAGAACGAAATAGACCAGGAGGAAGCGTCGTCCGGGAACCACCCAAATCCGAAAATGCCAGCCAGCGAGATGCCCCGTAAGTAATTTATCGACCAACGGCGGCGAGGATCCTGATTTATGTGTCGTACGTAACGGCGAAGGTACGATCGGATTTATCGAGTTATGAACGTCCGCCCCGACGGCCTATGGATCTCTTCCGTACGGTACAGAAAAACAGCTTTCTTAGAGGACCGTTATTTATTATGTCGATCCCATATTTTCAACAATAACAAATTTATTATATTTCTGGTGGGTTTTATTGAACTTATTTGTTGTCGCGGTAATAAATATGATTCATATTGACGTATTCTTTAGAAATTTTTATAATATGGTGAATGCGACGAAATATTGCCCCTTATTTATTAATGTAAATATCCATGTTCCGTTTCCAAACACTTGTCTTTGACAAAGCTAGTATAAATATTTTTATATAATCGTAAACCAAATAGTTTTGTGTTAAAGAAAAGTTTCATTCGGAGTTTTATTGGATTATTTTATTGAAAACAGAATACGCAATTAAAGTACGTCAAGTTCTTGTAAAATTTATCCAAAAATTTGATTAAATGAGATTAGTTTAATGAGTTCAAAAATTACTATCTTTTATTATGAGATGCTTGTGTGTATTTTAATCATAAATATACAGTACATGGACAAAATAATATGAACACTTCGCATATACACAATGTGTATTTATTATTAAGGTATTGTGAGCCACCATTTGCAATTACGTTGAGATCTGACGATTGTGCCAGTAAGGGAAGATGTTTAACGAGATTTTGATGTTACTCATATTAAGAATGAACATTTTTGGCTAATTGTGTGGACGTATTAATATTTTGGAATATGGCGGTGTTTGGCAGCAATATGTTATATAGTAGCAATATATAGTCATAGTAAGAACTTCATCATTGGGAATGTTGATACATTAATTCGTAGTAGTCCGTCTATGTGAATGAATACGACGATATTGACCCAAATCATAACGAAATCCCTCCACTACATTCCAACTTGTAGGAAACAATACAAATTATGATTCTTATGACCATGTCACATTATTTCGATGAAGAACCTAAGTTGTAAAGTTGTTGACCACTATATGTATTGATAAAATTGTAGAATATCGATTCAAAAATTGTTAAGCAACCAAAGTTGACTGTTAAATTTGATATATGAAGTTATAGTTATAGTGATGCTGCTCCGTTATATCTCAACTGTCAGATTTGGCACCAACGATATAGAAATGGTGATTTTCATGTTAACAAAATTGCCTGGAGGACCAAAAACCTTCGAAGACTTATTCCACAAAAACCCAGTTCAAACTGCCAATGAATTTCAGACACATTAACAGTTGATCAAACAACTGTTTTGAGACGTTTACAAGACGTGGATGAGATCCAAAAGAAATCAAAATGGCTAGGCTACAAAATTGGCTGAACATGTCATTTCGGACTGCTTCATCATCTCCATTTTATTGCTTGAAAGGCAAAAGAGGTTAATTTTCTGCGACGTATTGTAACTGGTGATGCATCTAATACGACAGTCCCAAGCTGGTAAAGTCATAAGTTAGTCCAGGGGCGTCATTCACATAAACACTGCAGTGGAGTATCCATGCACATAACGGATCAAATGAAAAGTCCCCGGCCTACCATAGTTAAACACATTTTTTTGGCAAAATTAGTTTTTTTATTCAACATAATTCCCTTCAAGGGTGATACACTGATTATAGCGACCCTCCAACTTTTCGATATCAAATTTGTACCGATTTGTTCTTTGCTTCAAAATAGGCCTCAGTTTCGACGATCACCTCTTCATTCGACGAAAATTTCTTCCCAGCGAGCATTCTTTTGAAATCTGAAGACAGGAAATAGTCGCTGTGGGGCAGATCTGGAGAATACGGTGGGTTGGTGGATTTTTACCATCGTTTTCACTGCCTTCTGACACGGTGCATTGTCTTGGTAAAGCAGCACTCAAATGAAGCCATTTTTCGCCAAAAAATGGCCGCAAAGTATAATACACAACAGTGTTGGTGCGATTATAAATAAATAAATTAAAAAGCACCATGTAGCGTAGTACTTACGCTTAAATTTGAGGGTATGGAAATTTATCAGAACAATTTTGTCTAAGGCAGAAAATCTAATATCAATAGTTGATGCTCTTAAAGGCTTTGAGCAATTGTGATATTGCAGCAGCAGTGTGGATAAGGTTTGTGGCAAAGCACGAAGAGAAGAGGCAGTTCCTCAAAGAACGAAAATTCAATTACGTACGCTCCAAACCAACATGATCCTTTGACACGATTTCCCCATATTGTCAGAAACATTGAAACAACTGTAAAAAATGGCGGAAAATATTGTTTTTAATATATTGTACCCATTTTTTCAATAAACACTTTTATAATGTGAAAAATGATTATAATACATGCAAGCATATAATACGTTATTCCTTTTTTTAGATTGAAATTTATTTTTTTTAATTTGGTCTATGATTGCTGTATGTTATATAGACAAGTAAATATCTCCTTCTTTTAGTTGAAGTTGACATTTTAAAACTGATGAAGGTGTCGCATAAGGATCAAGGAGTGTCAGCAGTGGAAGGACCGATAGCGAAGTTTCCAGCGTATAAGTTCCGGCTTCCATATGGAAACGTGCCCATGATGAACGCCGAGACCGTTACCGAAGCAATGAATAAAACGAACGGTTTCACCGTTATATTTTTATACAGGTTTGTTCATGTCGTTATATTGAAATATATACAATTTTTGATTCCTTTCAGTAAATATTATTCATTGAAAATATTGCGATATAATGGATTGAGGAAAAAGTACTTTCGGTTTTTACATCTGCCGTTGTGATCAACGACTTTATGTATTTTTTTGTAAAGACTTTTGATTGTAGCTTTATACAATTAATAGATTTTTACAGACTCAAAATAAGTGGAAGTAGCATAGAGCAAGAAATCGCCCACATTTTTTCGAACATAAAAATACAAAATGTGAAGAAAATTGCCTTCTTATCCAATTTCAAAATACAATAAGTTTAGACTAAGTCAACCAATGGAGCTAGGTTTTATATGAAACGTTCTATGGGCTGTTACCTTTTAAGTGCGCTAAAGTATGGCTTGATTGAATAACCATCAATATAAGAATAACAGACAGATGAAAAAATAATGTGTTGGAGAATAATATTTTCGTTTTTATTCACGGCTTTCAAGGCGAATGTGAATATAGGCCCTTTCCATAGGTTTTATCTGTTCTGGTAAAACCCTAATTGCGTCATTTTAAACATAATTACCAAAAATAGTCGAACTAACGGTCTGACGAAGTTCGAGCAACTAATCTGTTAAATTAAATAAAACCGAAATTACTTCCCTCAACATTATAAGATCTATGAAACCAAATAATTGAGTTTTTCTTATTGAACTAAGAGTGTATCCTAGTAGCTGCGAAGAACTTGAGTCCAATTTTTTTAACACATATAATAATAATTGTATATATATTACTAGCGACCCGCCCCGGCTTCGCACGGGTGCAATGCTGATACTAAATTAAATACACTACAGAAAAAATATGAACGTTGTATATAAAAACATAGCGGCCCGCTCCGACTTTGCACGGGCATAAAATATATATGCCTATGTCACTCAATGAAAACATGATTAGAATCGATCCAGTATTTTTGGTTCATTCATTACTGCCCTTGGCCTGCACGCATTAAATTTGGAGTAAAACAATTCCTCTTCCCCTATACTTACTATGAAGATTTCCTGCTATCTTTGGAATATCTAAATTCATACAATTTTTATTACATTACACATTTTTAAACGCAAATTTTAAATTTGTAATATCTCCGAAAATATTTGTTTAATTTACATGCTGTAAGGAACCATATTGATCTATATTAATTGCACACTGTATTTAAGGTACTTAATTCGATAAGGATTAATGCCGTATTGCTTAAAATAGCTTCGTAAATAAGCCATTTTCTCACGTAAAAAGTAAACAATAAAAATGGTTAATGTGGGTTATCCCTAAAAGATAAACATATACCATCGCGGACTTTTTTGTAGACCTTTTTATGGTGTACAATACTGTAGTACATTAATTTGATCTAACTCGTAGGGTTAGGCAGCGTTTTTGCTAATTGCTAAATAAGCCTAAAAAAATAGGTTAATTTACAACATCACATAATACTTTTTACGTGAGAAAATGGCTTATTTACGAAGCTATTTTAAGCAATACGGCGTTAATCCTTATCGAATTAAGTACCTTAAATACAGTGTGCAATTAATATATATCAATATGGTTCCTTACAGCATGTAAATTAAACAAATATTTTCGGAGATATTACAAATTTAAAATTTACGTTTAAAAATGTGTAATGTAATAAAAATTGTATGAATTTAGATATTCCAAAGATAGCAGGAAATCTTCATAATAAGTATAGGGGAAGAGGAATTGTTTTACTCCAAATTTAATGCGTGCAGGCCAAGGACAGTAATGAATGAACCAAAAATACTGGATCGATTTTAATCATGTTTTCATTGAGTGACATAGGCATATATATTTTATGCCCGTGCAAAGTCGGAGCGGGCCGCTATGTTTTTATATACAACGTTCATATTTTTTCTGTAGTGTATTTAATTTAGTATCAGCATTGCACCCGTGCGAAGCTGGGGCGGGTCGCTAGTGTTATATAAAAATAGCAATTAATATATTAAAACACGATAAAACATTTGTTTCGACTGTTTCAGGACTATCTACTGTTTCGACTGTTTTCATTCGATAGTTCCCAACTCTAGTAAATAGTAGCAAAATCAGTCGGACCGAAAATAGCGACTGAAACAGTCGATATAAAAAGTAGTCAATTACTAAACAGTTGATAGTTTCCAACACTAACATATACTGTTCAATATCACCCGCTAAATGTTTTATTTGAATCTTTCAGACAGCAGAAAAACAACTTAGGCACGCTGATCTCTATCAATTCGCCGGGCAGACTGACGCCCTGGTTTCAGCTTACTTCCAATTTGAAAACTGGCATTTTAACGTTGAAATACCGCCTCCAGAATTCGACCAAATTAAATCAGAAGGATTGGGAATTGCCCAGGCATCACAGGAAAGCACCGCTGGCTGGTAAGTTACGAGCTAATTCGGATCTAACGGGATTAAACGTCAGTTTGGCTGAAGGGTGCCCATTCCGTATTCAATTAGAACAAGGAATCTGACAATTCGGGGGTCTTCCTCTAAAGTTAATTGTCGGGCTCGGTCTCAATTATCGATAAAAATTGAGACATGCGTCCTCTATAAGTTAATCAAAGAAAAATGTACCAAACATTTTATTATTCCTTTATTCAAATCTAGTAAATTTAGAGAAATAAATTTTTTGTACCCGTACCAGCACAATATTATTTAGACGTAAAATTTTAGACCCTTTATAAGGTTTAAACAAAATATTTTACTTAGCGCCTTCACCAAATTCCTTCGCCATTTTATAAAAATTGTATTTCAGCTCTACTCGATACTTTTAAATGTCCACGGTCTACATAATTCAATACGCGTTCAAATATCTGACACGTCGAGCAGCTAAATAAAACAATAGTGTGAGATTTTGTCACGTCATTCATCGTGCGGCGGTCGCATTCGAGCTCGAGTCCCATCTTGCAAAGTCTGGAATCCCATTAAAGGCCGAAACTTTTCGAATTACGCGGCAATGGATAGCGCGCTGTATTTATACATTTTTAAACAAAGATATATCGGGCCGGGCTCCCCTGTTGTCGCTGTTTAATTTTCTGCTCTTTGTTTCGTCGCTTCCGTCGCGAACTGAGACCTCAGCGTAAAAGTTATTCGTTCTGCGCGAGCCGCTGAAGCCGCTCCCGTCACCGGCTCGAGATAATGGGATTATGTATATATTCCCAAGGCGAAAAACCCTGATGTAAATGAAAATATGAAGCCGATATATAATACCCTGAGTATAACCAGCCATATGAGATTCTCATCGCTCCAGTTCAATTAAAGCCTGATTATTCGAGATATTTTATAAATATATGTTATCGTATTTTTATTTAATTAACAGAGGAAATTTTATAAACAACTTAATTTTTCCCGAAAAATACTGAGTTTCTAAACCACATAATTTGCGGGCGCCTTCACCAAACGCATTCGCCATTTTATTATTACAAAAATTAAATACTTAATGCCTTTCCAGCTACGATCTACTATCTAAACAATACTTGTTCAATGAATAATTTTGGGTTTCATCAACTTGTTTACGCTAATATTAACGTGTACACTGGCACTGTGCTCTGCTTTTTCACTAACATCACACAACACCAGCTCAAAAAGCTTAATCCTCTTGTGTTGAGAGGCCTAACTACCTTACATTACTTGATCTTTGTTCACTACTCGGTGTTCATTTCCAAATCTCTGTGGAGGTCACTATTTCTGAAGTTTTACGAATCACTTATGATTCGGGACGGGACGGAATTAATACACCACTTATGGTCTTGGAACAAAAGAGAAACTTTATTTTGATACCTGGTAATTTATACCCACTAGATACAAGTCACAGCGCCCTCTACTAACTTTTCTTCCTCCTTTCTATACTGGCTCTTGTATCGAGACAAGTCATATATTTAACATGAAGTACCACGGGGCCTTAACAGAAGTCCTCAATATCGACAAATTATGTCCAAATTAATCTTATTAGCAATCTGAATAGCAACCCAATTCTGAATACCATATAACCATAAGTGCTTAAGGATTTTGTTGCAGCTCATTACTTCATTGTATGTTGACAAAATAAATTATTTTCTGTATCCTTCCTTACATGAGTCTTTTACTCCAATTTTGCATCACTACATAGTATAAAACAAAGTCGCCTTTTCTGTCCCTATATCCCTATGTGCGCTTAAATCTTTAAAACTACGCAACGGATTTTGATGCGGTTTTTTTCAATAGATAGAGTGATTCAAGAGGAAGGTTTATATGTATAATACATGCATAATATACTAAGGCAACATTGCTAATTTTAGAGGTTTCTAACGTGATGTCGTAAATTAACCTATTTTTTTAGGCTTATTTAGCAATTAGCAAAAACGCTGCCTAACCCTACGAGTTAGATCAAATTAATGTACTACAGTATTGTACACCATAAAAAGGTCTACAAAAAAGTCCGCGATGGTATATGTTTATCTTTTAGGGATAACCCACATTAACCATTTTTATTGTTTACTTTTTACGTAAGAAAATGGCTTATTTACGAAGTTATTTTAAGCAATACGGCATTAATCCTTATCGAATTAAGTACCTTAAATACAGTGTGCAATTAATATAGATCAATATGGTTCCTTACAGCATATAAATTAAACAAATATTTTCGGAGATATTACAAATTTAAAATTTGCGTTTAAAAATGTGTAATGTAATAAAAAGTGTATGAATTTAGATATTCCAAAGATAGCAGGAAATCTTCATAGTAAGTATAGGGGAAGAGGAATTGTTTTACTCCAAATTTAATGCGTGCAGGCCAAGGGCAGTAATGAATGAACCAAAAATACTGGATCGATTTTAATCATGTTTTCATTGAGTATTTTATGCCCGTGCAAAGTCGGAGCGGGCCGCTATGTTTTTATATACAACGTTCATATTTTTCTGTAGTGTATTTAATTTAGTATCAGCATTGCACCCATGCGAAGCCGGGGCGGGTCGCTAGTTGAGTATAATTCCTAAATATTTTAATTTGTCAATATATGGCTCTAGGATATTATGTGTTCTAATGGAAATGTGTTGGTTTTTCTCATATATAAAATTGACATAAACAGATTTAATCTGTTGTTAGTGTAACTACCACTGACGCTTGCTATGTCCTTTCTGCTTCAGCATACAAAGGACTGGTTCAGCATACTATCTAGACATTCCCGTTTTTATTTATTTTAATTCCAAATAGGCATTCCGCATGCTTAGCCCTGAAAGCTCTATCCGAAATGAACAATTAATAATTCTGCAAAATGTCTGGCTATTCCTTTCAAATTAATGTTCCTCATGCCACACTATCCAAATCCCGCATCATATTTGAGAGAACTATTTTTGATGTTTCATTTATAACCATAATGTTATGAATTGAATTTTTGAAGTTCAAATATATTTGAAATTTTATTTAATTATATTTTAATAGTTCAGTGTTTTTCTCTGCAGCCAAATTGCCACGTCGTTGTGCTGGTATCATGCTGTTAACCTCTATTAGTGATGACAGCCTATTAAGTAGATTTTTTTTTATGAAAGATGCCTGTAAGATGAAACTTTTTTCTGTAAATACTTAAAAAGAAATCTAAAGTTTTGTTTTATTAATAATAATACATATATTTTAGTCCCAGATTAATCGACAAGCACGCGTTCGACGTGTTTGTACTTGCTGCAATTTCCCGATAAAAAATTTTACTAAAACTGAGAAAGCGATGAGACTAGAGACGAATTTTCAAACTTAATTAAAACTCTTCTAACTCAATTGCGATTTTCAACAACATCTAGACGCCAGGGAACATTTCCAAAGTCGCTCTATATCATAGAGAATACCCTGGGTATTAACATATTAATTGATTTTAAAAAAATGTAGACAGAAATAATTAAAAATCTCTACAAAAATGTAAATAATTATCAATTATATTTTTAAATAATTTTTTTATATAATTTAATTTTTTTGATTTGATATTAAGGATATACTTGAATAACTTTTATATAATGCGTGGGGGAAAAGTCCCGCTACTATTGACGCAATTTCCGCTGAGTGGTAATAATGAAACAATTATTTTCATTAAATATTATCACTATTTATGCTCGTTCTTATGGCGTATATTTACCCATAATAAAATTTGAACGTCTACACAACACAATGGTTAAAACGAAACTGAACTAAACGTCACGTAAGCAAGATGGTGCGCAATCATTATGGTAGTGGAACTTTTGCCCTATATAACCGTAGAAAAAAAGTAATTTCGATTACGCCTAATGGACAGTTTTGAAATGAAGCCAATAATATAGCGTATTTGAGAGACAACAGACCAACTCAAAAATTAACATTCACGTTCAACGGTAGTTGCGAATGTTTGAGAGCGTTGTTTGATTTAAACGCGTACAAAACTGGTGTGGCGACCGCCACGACCCTTTAGGCCACTTTAGGTTCCAGGGTATAAAAGACCATCACGTCGACGTCTCGCGCTCTTTTCTTATCACCGTCCCCCTGTAACAGTACCACTTCCACAGCGCTACCGTACTTCCTCTACCTTAACCTAATATCCTGTCAATTCTCCCATCGACCACATGTATCAATCGTAAGTTAGAATAAACAACTTTGATTCAACCAGTGTTTTTAGTTCCCGTGCAAATTCTTTCCAAAAATAGTAGTGTGTGTTCTGATAAATAATCGCAGCGGCAGCCACACATTTCGACCGACCGACCGACCCGACGAACATTCCTACACTGGGTTTTCATAATTCTCTAAAATGTCGTTCTCTAAGTAATATAGACACCAACGACAGAATCAAAATTTAAATTTCGAAACCAATCTGAAATAAATTCTGGGACTAAAATAATAATATTAAAACCGTCAGAACAGTTGGCCAGTTCTGTATGAATGAGTTTTTGTATTAAAGTTTTTAATTGAATGAATACTAAAATAGAAACATTCGTGTATCCAACTCCATGAAATTTTAGATGTGCCTTCACTATTCTCCTTCGCCATATTGTTCAAAGAATTATCAATCGTTAACAACTTCCCGAGCATTTATATTTAAAAAAATCTTAACAAACCACATTTTGTAATAAATAACACATTTAATTTTTAATTATCGCTTCATTTCTAGCTTGGATATGGCTGTCACTCTCTATGGACCTGCAGGAAGATCTCATTCGTTTGGACCTAGACTGTAGCCCCAGTAAATTCGAAACTGTTTCATCCAGAAAGGGCGTACATCCAAAATTGGCGATAGCCTCCGACGCCCTAGTTTATTTCAGGCAGGAACCAGGAAGGAAAAAGAAATTCTTGGTAAGATCGTTGAGCAAAGAAAACGCATATTACGTACAATATATAGCAGCGTTCGGAACTATCGACTGAAAACAGTCCAAACAGTCGATAGTGACAAAAATGTCGAAACAGTCGATAGTGACAAAACAGTCTAAACTTAACAAAAAATACACGAATAAAAACTCAATAGTAAATAGTAACAAAATCAGTCGGACCGAAAATAGCGACCGAAACAGTCGATAGTAAAAAGTAGTCAATTACTAAACAGTCGATAGTCGTATTCAGTCGATAGTTCCCAACCCTAATATATAGTATTAAAAAGATTGCTTTTATAGTTTAGTGCCTGGGAGATGGAACCAAAGTTCCTAAGCCACTTGAAAGTTTGATTTTTTGTCGTTAACTAAATGGTTAAAAGTTTAATTCTGAACCTTTACTATAGTATCTTGTGATCAGAAATGAAAATACCTGCTATATCAAGTGTCGGCAGGATTGCTAGTCTCTGTCATGACTTTTTTAATATTATCTTATCAACAAAGCTTATAAAACTAATAGAGAATAAGTAATAATTAATTAAAATTGATTTTACGTAAAAGTATTGATCATTGTCGATCATGTGTTGTATAGGGCTCCATGCAAGTAGCGAAGATTCTACCCTACGTCACCCACGAAAGGTTATGGAATTGTTACGAAATCTCATCCCACCTGGCACCAGAATTCCAAAAACCTATCGTCCAAGAATAGGCTCCATCCCAGAGTTGGAAACAGTAGGAGATATCTTAGCTTAGATATCCACGAAAAGACATGAGACTGGTATGGTTGAGATTATAAAACACGCGCTATTTATTGACGATATAAGTGATAAGAATATCGGGTTTTCTTTGATTATATACTCACCAAACTTATATTGCGTTGTAACTGTTTTGTTTATTGTTTAAATGTCTAAATCGAGTGACTGATTGAGACCTTAAAATGTGTATCCAACGAATAAAATATACAATAATGAATGTTGATTGTGTTACAAATGATAAGGTTTATATTTAAGATATTTCGACAATATATAATAAAAATTTCTTTGAGCTGTTTTATTTCTAAACTTTGTTTTCGATATATTAGACAGTTGCTTGTACAATGTCCAAGTCTCGCTACCATTGACGCAATTTATTTTCAATAAATATTGTCACTATTTCTGCCCGCTCTTGTAGCGTATATTTATTCGTAATAAAATTTAGAGATCTACACAACACAGTGGTTAAAGTGAAACTGAGATGAACGTCACATAACCAAAATGGCGTGAAATCAAAATGGTAGCGAGACTTTTGCAACTCTATATTGGATACAACGATATCTATTGGTAAAAACGTGTATCAGTGTCAAAGTAATCAAGAGTTAAACGACCTAACCTAACTGTTAAATTCGATGGTTTTGACATTCACCTTCGAAAAATAGCATTTAGTGTTTTCCCTATAGGGTTATTTAGTGTTACAGAATGCTCAGGATATTATTTTCGGTACTCATCATTTTTTTTTGCTTCAATTAAAAAATATATCAAAGCCTACAGACACATTGAGAAACCCAGGGCGATTCTGCATCATAATATCCTAATGTTTTGCTTTGATTTCAACGATTTCATAATGATGATTTTAGTGTCAGCGAAAAAAGTTCGAAGATAATGTATTACAAGTCTTATTCAACGAAAGCCTAACTCAAAAGTTTCAATGTACTTTCACAAGTCAGCAACTGTTTTGTAGAAGTTGAATGTATTGAATAAGACCCAAATGGAGGGTATCAACATTGCAGAAGTTATGAGGGATACATTGTTGCAGCTCAACCAAACATAGCACCCACTAATTCGGTCGCTGCCAAACCAACATCATTCTTTCGTGACGGTATAGCCAAGTTAGCAGAAAGTTGGGAAGAATTTTTTTTCTATAACCTGTAACAGAATCGTATTTTCAGTAACTGTTAGTATAAAAATAGAAAACTTCACCCAACGTCATATAAGCTATGTTCTAAAATCTTTAACGACGATACGTTTCTCAGATTCGTAGATATTGAATTATTGAATTGTACACTAATTTATTTAAAAGAATACTTCCTCTATAACACTATGTTATTAAGTACAAAAAAATGTCGAACTTTATCGATGAAAAAAATAATTTTAAGAAATTTCTAAAAGCGCATTCGCCAAACTCCTTCGCCATTTCATTAAAACAATAGAGTCACTTTTATCAACATATTTTATTACCATAAATAATTACTTATAAAACTAAGTGTAAATAAATAATATTATAATATAACATTATATTATATAAGTCTCATTGCTTAATAATAAAGAAATATTTACATGGGTGTTCAAACTGTTTTCTGGGTTGTGCTGCTAGTGTTCGGCTCGATGCTTATAAAGTTAGCGACCTAAAACAATCGCTATAACATTACGGAATGAAAACACACATGCAAATCATTGGGATACCTTAGAATGTCCATCTAAAGTATCGACAGGATTA
This sequence comes from Rhynchophorus ferrugineus, assembly GCF_030347505.1. NCBI lineage: Eukaryota > Metazoa > Arthropoda > Insecta > Coleoptera > Curculionidae > Rhynchophorus > Rhynchophorus ferrugineus. Next base: position 32,743,080 of record NW_027472590.1, read on the forward strand.
TTGGGTGATTCAGTATAAGGTGCAAGATCCATTAAACCAAACAGTGGATGTCTGGATGTCGGTTTAGGTGGTGTAGTTGTCTCCAGATCATTAACTGCAAAAAAAATTAATCACTATAGTTCATAACTTGTTTAAGCAAATGAGAAACTTACTGAGATGGGGCCATTCACTGTACACAACCTTCAATGGTTGTCCAGCGGTTCTATTTTCCTTATCGCCATCAACACCCTCAACTCTCACCGTAATTTTCGTGATTCCTGTATCGTTGTTGACCTTACCGTTTTGGATTTTCGGCGCCATGCTGAACGCTGTCGCTGGAGTACTGGTTATGACGTTGGTATAGATCTGGGGCGTGACCACGTAGACTTTTTCGTGAGTGGAGTTTGACAGGGTCACTTTATTGGCATCCCAAGTTGGTTTAGGATCTTTCACCACCAGTTTGTAACTCAGGGTGGTCTTGTACTTGACGGTACTGTCGAGCTGGGGTGGTACCGTGGTGGAATCGGAAGTACTGTCGTCGATTTCATTGCTGATTATTTCCCTGTTGTTGGAACTGGACGCTAAGTGATCATCTATATCATTAAAATTCTTAAAATCGTTAGGGGACCGATCTTGGTAACTGATAGTTGTTGTTAAGTACTCCTGTGGGATGTTCTTGATTTGCGTCAGTTTCGTCGTCAGTTTGTCAGCTATGGTCAACCCATTAGCGTAAGACTGTCGAGTCCAGTCATCAATATTCTTCTGTAAAATGGTGCCGTCATACTCATCCTTATACTCCTTGAAGCCATTTGATTCTGTAGTAGTTCTCGTAAAACCCTGAGCTTGATTGTTTTTCGCCGCTATGGCCTCGATATCTTCAGCCAGCTCGATCCAAAGATTCGAATTCTCGGTGACCATGGGTGGAGGTACGAAAACCGGTGCCAGGGTGGTGTAATTTTTGTTATAAATGACAGAGGGATTCGACGGAAACTTCGTCCAAGATTCCTCCTTATCCGGAGCCTTCAGATAAGGAACTATAATCTGAATAGTCTTTGGTGGTAGCGGAGTGACGTAGGTGAGGTTCTGGTTAATCAACTTGGTAGATTTAACTGTGTTTTGAGTAGTTACCCAGTTGTTGTAGATCGATGGTGATGGTGTCTTATACTCCATCTTACCTTGTTCTGGATTATAATAATTTTTCTCTATGTTCACTATCTTATTTTGGGCATCCGGTATAATATTCTGCTGTATAATCAATTTGTGAATGATTTTATTCCCGAAATCGTCACCAATACCTTGGTTTATTGAAGAATCGTACCCTTCGTTGACTTGGTTTATAGTAGAGTAATTAGTATTGGACGTATAAGTGCTGTTTACATTACTGGCTGATGTGTATGTGTCTTCATCAAGCTTATGTTCGTGCTCTTCGATGTTATTGGCTTGCAGGAAGTCGTCTTTGGATTTGAAATAAACGGGAGTATCGTGTATTTCCTGTTTGGTGTGTTCTTGATCGTTCACACTGAGGTCTAAGATCGGAGACTGTATCAGATTGATGGGATGTTGAATGGAAGCGGTGAAATCAGCCAGTCTGACGCTGGGTACCACCTGGACATCGGTGGCCTTTTGTCGAAAATACGCCAACGGTAACCGATGGCTATAGGCTGCACTGTCACCACTACCTGAAGCGACGGGATCCGGGAACCGATACTTGAGATGATTTCCATGCTCGGTCACTAATGGGGCAACGTTTTGTAGTGGCTCCCCGTAACTATCACTGGGAACTGCCGGAGGTAATCCCGTAGATTCCAAAGGCAGAGCCTGATGATTATTCTGTGGAAGAAGAGGTTGTCCATTCCCGGCTAGAGGTCTTAAGTAAGTTGTTGCTATTTGATTATTACCAGCGTATCTGTTAGGTTGACCATACGCTAGAGGTGGTCCACGGTTTGGCGATGAAATAGGAAAACTCTGCACGTTTTTGAACGAGTTACCTGGAGGATACAAAGGTGGTGGCGGTTGTATACCAGCGAAATTATTGTAGTTATTGTAGTTATACAAGGCATTCGGTGCCTTGTATAAAGACTTGGACTGACTAAAGGTAGTTCTCGTTGGTAAATACAGAGGTTTCGGAGGTCCGTAAGTCTTCCCCGTAAAACTCTGACCTCTAAAAGGTGGAGGAACCATATAATCAACTACACCCCCGGGACGCGGGTATTTAAAAGCTCCTCGGGGAGCACCGTACTGGTCCACCGGGGGGCCGTAGTTCTTGGCTGGAACCTGTTTCTCCTTAAAATACGGAACGTTGTTCTGGAAATGTCGTGGAGGCGGTTGTATATCGTTAGATCGACTGGCTGGGGGGAAATTAAGACTGCGTCCCAACAGGGGGATCCAAGGCACGCTGTTGCACGAGTAACAACTGCCGGGGTACTCGTTGAAGTACGTTCTGGCGGAGAGAAGGCGAGCGCTGACATGCTCCGAAGCGGAGGCGGCTAGATCGTTGTCGTTTCGATCATTGGTATATTGAGGCTGTTTGATGAGGTTCGAGAGGTCGTTGAGGAGCTCTTCAGTGTTCTTGCGGTAGGTTATGTTCTTGCTGGTGTGGCCGTGAGTGAAGTTACCGCGATTCAACTGATTGTTGGCAATAATATCTTCACCAAATGTGAAGAGCGCTTGGTAGAAAAGAGATAAAAGAATAATGGAAACCTGCAACAAAAAAAATTATATTTGCTGTTATTATCTATATTATTTCATACCGATTTTTGAAATATACAGATGTGATAAGTAATTTATTTCATTAAAATATTTTTAATTAAAGGGCTAAAGGCATTTTTGGCATCAAGCTATTGCAACAAAATGAGATAGAGTTCCATTAAATGAAGCAATATTTGACCCAAATTTCAGTAATACATAGGGTAACCTGATAAGGCTCGGTGAATGGAGGTAAAACGAAATGAAACAGTGGTGTTTACATTGTGTGACCGTTATTTATTGAAGTAATATAAAAATGTGGAAAATACAAAAAAGATAAAACGGATGGCAGCGGTGTTACCTGGTGACGAGGCTTGGGAAGTCGATGGTGGCACGTCTAAACCAAACGATGGTCGGGTACTGAATGATCGGAAATACCCTTCAATAACATCCCAGATAAACGTCTCGGGGTTGCCATCTATTCGTTATCGGGTTCGAGTTGGCACTGCTGGCACCCCGCCCGTGTTCAACATCTGGGATTATATTTCTAGGTATTTTGTAGACCGTTATTCCACTATGTAAAATTCGACATACCTCAAGGTCGCTACACATTGTAATAATAATGGTAATATGATACACTGTAAACAACAACTACCCCTTTTTTATGCAGAGGAAATCATAATGTTATTTTAATTTCTTGTTATTGGAACTTCTATAAACTATTGGGACAAAGACTTGCGAAAAATCACAAGCAATAATTCCACACAGTGAACGAACTTGATAAGAAGCCATTTAGTACGCAAGAAAATCATAGATGAATCATATTTCTTCAAGACAAAGCGTGATATCATGTTGGTCTGGTAAATGAAGGGAAGTTCCATGTGCACGATGATTAATTTTTAAACAGTTCAAAACGATGATATGCGTCAAATCGTCAACGATATTATTACCTTGAAGTCTGGAAGTTTATTTCACGATGGCATTCGTATATTACTTGAAATATGACTTGAAATAAACACGGAACTATAGAACAGATACATAGATTAGTCAACCAAATTAACAAAAACTTAAACGATAAAAAATATTGGTCCGCTGCACTTCACAGTAAGTGATCACTTCATCAATAATCTTCTACATGTTAGGATAGTTATATTATATTACTGAAATCATATAATAATACTTATTGCCCACGGGCAGATTTTTGACGTTCTCGGAGATTAATAAAAAAAATTATTATACAAAATAAATCGTATAAAAATCTATAAAAAACATACTTTAATTTACTTTCATCCTAAATATGAATATGTAAATCGCTATGCCCTATTTCTGCTTACAAATAATGAATGAATAAAGAATTTTGAATATCTGAAATGTTTCTAGTAGTAAATAAATGCAAATTAAACTCTTAAAAACATAATAAATGTTTATATATAAGTAATATTATATCAAAATATCACTTTTACTTGATTATTTTATGATGATATATTTAGCGGAAATATCAAATAAATCACAATTAATTATAATAAAATTGGCAAGATGAAATCGATTCGAAAACGTGACAAGTAAAAGCCAATTCTTGTTAGCCAATGAAATATCCTAAACAGAGTTAATTCGACAGTATAATCGTTAAATTCATAAATTTATATTGATGAAAATATCGTCCGAAGTTACAGAGGATATTTATCAGGCACGTTTCAGATTTCTCTAAATAATTTTGTGGAAAAGTTGAACTAGACTGGTTTTAGTATAATTGATTACTAATGAATAGTAAGTGAATAGATACGCGACCGTGACAAAATGAAAAGTAAAACCGAATTAACTAATGTTTACAGATAAAAATTGATAAAATTCTCTCAACTGATAAAAGAAAACCAGACAAAAAATGATACAAGAAATACGGGGATGAACAAAAGAGAATACTAGAAAATATGAAAGTAGGAAAACAAAAGATAGAAAATAAAAATATTAAGGAGACAAATAATGGGAATTATAGCCAAAGTGGACATAGACGTAAATAAGGACGATATTTGCACAAAAATAGAATGGAAAATACCATAGAATTAAAAATGTGAAAAAAAAGGAAGAAACCAAAAAATAACAATAGAATAAAAAATTAAGAATATAAAGAGTTATTAGTGTCATTAACATCAAAAGATACAGTAAAAGAAATAAAGAACTAAGGGAATATTAATAGTAAAGATTTTACCAGAAAAACAACAAAAAGATATGGGACTGAAAAATGAAGAAAGAGAAATATAAAATAATAATTAAACAAAAAGCGATGTACTCCAGCCTCAAAACAAAGGGAATATTGGGGTTTCAAGTTTCAAGTTCTTTATGAATAGTAAGTTTCTTTAAGCTTCTAGTACTGTGAATTATTTTTGATCGGTTTGTATCGAATTTATCTGTTACATGTACAAATATTTCTATTTTATTTGTAAAAGGATCAAATTTGTTAATTTTGCAGCTATCTAATCATCAACATATTTTCTTCATCAGCATTTCAAAGCAATGCTACATCGATAAATCGTAATGAGCAGATGGAGCTATAGGACGGAGACTATTGGAGCTGCGTCAATGCAGTTCTTGTAACATATACGATGCTAAAAGATGATCAAGTTAAGGCATATGAAATGTCTGAAAATTTGAGCTGGCTTAAACAAAACTGATAATTGACACAAGACGGAGAAGCATCAGCGTAAGTTTCAAAGTTTTCAAACAAAGAATAAAAGTAATGAAATTTTGAGCGATCCAGAAATATGTTGAAACAACGCATTTAATAGTTACGTTATTAGTCCGTTTAACAGTTATTTACATTGATAAAGAGTGGGGCATGGTACGACAGCAGACAGGCCTTGTTTTGGAAGACAACGGATATCTCGTAATGCTGAAAATGTGGCTCTGGTGCGCGATAGTGTTGCAGAGTCTCTAGAAACATCAACACGGAGACGTGGTTCCCAGTTACACATTTGAGTAACAGTAATGCAATCCTAAAGCTGTCTGATGAAATTGAAGGTTTTTCGTCTAAATTGATAATGAACAATGAAGCCCATTTTCTTCTCAATGGCCACGTCAATAAGCAGAACAGTCGGTTTTGGGGAACACATAATCCTCAATTAATTCATGAAACATCATTGCATCTACTAAAAACAATTTTGTGGTGTGGTATTTATGCTGGAAACATCATTGGTCCCTATTTTTTTTATGACCAAGGTGTTTCATTTACTGTTACTTCTGAACGGATCCTTTTACCTGAAATGGAATAGTAAGAACTAGAGGGTATATGGTTTAAGCAAGATGGGGCACAGCACACACAGCTCGCTCAACAGTTCAATTATTGAATGACGTTTTCCCACGAAGACTTATTCTGCGAAGTGGCGATGTAGCATGGCCAGCCAGATCTCCGGATTTACAAGCACCAGACGTTTGCTCGTGTTTTTTTTTTAATTTATGTGAATAAGCTTCGAACGATTCAACATCTTAAAGACAATATTCGTCACGAAATTGAGGAAATTCAGCCTCAGATGTTGAAATAACATGACATCCTGTCACGAAAAATGCCTTGAAAAGAGCCGAAAATTGTATAGCGATATTAGCCGATACAATTTTTCAGTCTGTGGCGACCGCCACGACCCTTTAGGCCACCAGGAATTCATCAACAACTACAAAGGTTGGCAACGCCGGTGGATTGATACCATTCAGTTCCAGATTATAAAAGACCATCACGACGACGTCTCGTTCTCTTTTCTTTTCTCTATCTCCTTATAATAGTACCACTTCCACAGCGCTACCGTACTTCCTCTACCTAACCTAATATCCTTTCAATTCTCCCGTCGACCACATGTATCATTTAACATTGAAATAAACAGTATTTCTTCAACCAGTGTTTTCAGTGCTCATGCAAATTCCGTCCAAAAATAGTAGTGAGTGTTCTGACAAATAATCGCAGCGGCAGCCACACATTTCGACAGACTGACCGACCCGACGAACATTCCTACAAGTCATAACTAAAAAAAATGTAAAGACCACATAAACTTTTTTATGAAAACCAAACTTACTTATCATTTCTTTGAGCAAAGTTATAGGCAATTAAAATGGAAGCGGGACTTTTGCTCCACGTTGAACTTTGCATTTTCACCGATAGATATGACTGATAATATATTTAATGCCTATGTAATTTCAATAAGCATAGTCCTACAGCAAATAGCTCGAAAGTACACATACTACAAAGCATCCATTAATTCTGTATCATTCTTAATTCAGCTCTCGTTAATAGCTAACATCATAAACGAACGGATATTAAAAACTTTCGCTTAATACTCGCCAAACAACAATATGCATGCCACCTGACGAACAATACCTAATAATTAAGAAGTGATGTATCGCCCAGCACGCGAGCTCTTCCATTTTTTCTCAGTAATTTCACTTTCCGCAGGATAAAATTTCGACGACGTTCAAAACTCGCAGTTCCCACGTCCAGTTTCGCGCATTTTCCGAACGGATCGACGCCCGCGATACGAAACGACTCGTTAATGGTACCCGGTAATTAATTTTCAGCTTTCCTGCCGACCATCTCCAAGGTTCTCGTTTCTGCGAACCGCTTTGTTGTTCTCAAGTTCGGGGTCAAGTGCGATATTGCAGAGAGCGCGTTCTTAATTCAAGATGATGCCGCCAGACCGGACGACGGTGTCTCTTCGCTTCCTGTCTTTGTTGGAGCTTATCGTTTTTATCAAGAAATTTCTGTAAACTTTTTATCACTATACTATATGATATCGTTTACGTCACGGTACAAATATCTTGGTTTTATAGTGTGAAATACAACGTCTAACAAAGCGAATTTATTTTTAAATACCCATTTAAAATTAATTCATAACAGGTGAATTGAGAAGTCCCCAGCCTGACACTTAGATGGCGCTACTAGAATTAAATTCATATGTTTTTTAGTTAGCCCTAACCCTCAAAAGATGCGTGTATAAATTTGACAGCTGTAGGATCATTAGTTCGTGAATTATCGCATTTTGAGTGAAGCAACTTTTGTTTTTGTGAAAAAAATTAATAAAAAGGAATTTCGTGTGTTGTGTAAAATATGCTTCTTGACGGGAACAAATACAGTTGAAGCAAAAACTTAATGCCGAATTTCCGGACATTGCCCCAGGAAAATCAACCATCAAGGATTGGTATGTTAAGTTTAGACTAGTGGTGGTGAAATGAGAACCGAAGACGATGAACGCAGTGAAGGCCCAAAAGGGGTTGTTACCGACGAAAACATTTAAAAAATCCAGAAAATTATTTTGAATAACCGTAAATTGAAATTGAATGAAATAGCAGATACTCTAAAGATATCAACTGAATGTGTACATCATATTATTAACGAATATTTGGGTATGAGAAAGTTCTGTGCAAAGTGGATGCCGCGCGAACTCACTTTTGACCAAAAACAACGACGAGTTGATGATTCGGAACAGTTTTTGAAAATGATCAAACGTAATAAACCCGAGTTTTTACTTCGATATGTAACAATGGATGAAACATAGCTCCCTCATTTCACTCCGAAGTCTAATAGACAGTTATCTGAGTGGACTGTATACGATGAACCCGCTCCAAAGCGTGAGAAAACGCAACAGTCGACTGGCAAGGTTATGGCGCCTGTATTTTGTGATGCCCATGGAATTATTTTCATTGACTACCTTGAAAAAGGAAGGACCATAAACAACGAGTATTACATAGCGTTATTGGACCGTTTGAAGGACGAAATCGCCGAAAAAAGGCCGCATTTGAAGAAAAAGAAAGTGCAAGACAATGCACCGTGTCACAAGTCAGTGAAAACGATGGCAAAAATCCATAAATTGGGCTTCGAATTGCTTCGTCATCCCGGTATTCTTCAAATCTGGCCTCCAGCGGCTATTTCCTATTCTCAGATCTCAACAGAATGCTCGCTGGGAAGAAATTTTCGTCGAATGAAGAGATGATCGCCGAGGCTTATTTTGAAGCAAAGGACAAATCGTACTACAAAAATGGTATCGAAAAGTTGGAGGGTCGCTATAATCAGTGTATCACCCTTGAAGGGAATTATGTTGAATAAAAAAACTAATTTTTCCAAAAATGCGTTTTACTATGGCAGGCCGGGAACTTTTAAATTCACCTGTTATATAGGGATACCCATCCTTATAATTTTTCCAGTTTAAAAAGGAAATTGATGAGAAAATAAACCAATTTATTATATTATTATATAATATCCGACATTCTCCATAATTTTCTACAAATATGACATGGCTATTCTTCAGCATTTTGAAACTGTATGTCAACCAAGACAGCCTATGTGTATATGTGGAATGATCCGACTGTTACTCGCTATTTATGATCTTTTTTGTAACAATACGTCATTTAACTTGCTCGATTGACATCGGTAGATATCTGCAGTAACAATAGCATTCGAATTTAGTAGTCTTAATATATTACACCTTGCTGAACCTACCACATTCATACCAGCAAGACTTTATGACCATGAAGGGATCTCGTCGACTAACCCAAGACTTTTTGCGGTAACCATCTTCTGGATCTTAATAATCTCATGCAAATGGTTATTTTATGTAAAGAAATGTAAAAATCATAGAATCTAACAGTTAGGTTAGGTTGTTTAACAATTGTTTACATTGTGGGGTACAACTAGTACAACAAATCTAGGATAGCCGTCCTCCACAGGTTCCAGAATAAAGTGTTGCGAGTCATTATCGATTTCCCATATTACGTCTCCAACAAACTGATTCAGCGCGATATCCTCTTAGAACCCATAACGAGTGTAATTCGAAGTGTTAGTGCGAAGTACTCTGAAAGACTATTGGTGCATCCCAATGCACTCGCTAAACAGATAATGTGCGCCATGATAATATAGTGCACAGGCTCAAACGCAAACCACCATACGAACTGATTAATATACACATAGAGTGAGATTTAATAATCTCTAACATAAGTTAGAATAGTCTTTAGAATAAGTTAGGATAGACCTTACAAAAATGGTAGATTTCACTACATAGTATAAAACAAAGTCGCCTTTTCTGTCCCTATATCCCTATGTGCGCTTAAATCTTTAAAACTACGCAACGGATTTTGATGCGTTTTTCAATAGATAGAGTGATTCAAGAGGAAGGTTTATATGTATAATACATGCATAATATACTAAGGCAACATTGCTAATTTTAGAGGTTTCTAACGTGATATCGTAAATTAACCTATTTTTTAGGCTTATTTAGCAATTAGCAAAAACGCTGCCTAACCCTACGAGTTAGATCAAATTAATGTACTACAGTATTGTACACCATAAAAAGGTCTACAAAAAAATCCGCGATGGTATATGTTTATCTTTTAGGGATAACCCACATTAACCATTTTTATTGTTTACTTTTTACGTGAGAAAATGGCTTATTTACGAAGCTATTTTAAGCAATACGGCATTAATCCTTATCGAATTAAGTACCTTAAATACAGTGTGCAATTAACATAGATCAATATGGTTCCTTACAACATGTAAATTAAACAAATATTTTCGGAGATATTACAAATTTAAAATTTGCGTTTAAAAATATGTAATGTAATAAAAATTGTATGAATTTAGATATTCCAAAGATAGCAGGAAATCTTCATAGTAAGTATAGGGGAAGAGGAATTGTTTTACTCCAAATTTAATGCGTGCAGGCCAAGGGCAGTAATGAATGAACCAAAAATACTGGATCGGTTTTAATCATGTTTTCATTGAGTGACATAGGCATATATATTTTATGCCCGTGCAAAGTCGGAGCGGGCCGCTATGTTTTTATATACAACGTTCATATTTTTTCTGTAGTGTATTTAATTTAGTATGAGCATTGCACCCGTGCGAAGCCGGGGCGGGTCGCTAGTAGATTATAATTTGTACAGCAGATCACTTAATGAAGCGATCATCTACATGTCAGGATAGTTACATTATATAACGGATATCATATGATAATACTTATTGCCCACGGGCAGTTTTGAGATTTTTGAAGTTCTAAGAGATTAATTTTAAAAAAATTTACATTGATACTTAGTATTTTTAGCAATGGATATCGCTGACAAAATCAAGTCTGTCTATTGTGTTATCTATTATCTATTTATCTATCTGATTTTGACCTTATAGATAAGTTCCCAACGATATACAACTTGGGATACCGCTTAGCTCGCAACAAGAATTGAGCAACATAGCTTAAGCAACAATAAAGCGAATATGACTTGTCCTATCTCCGAGCTTGAATTTAAATATTACAAATGAGTCAAATGATGCGCATAAGAGTGAGTGTTGTGTTGCTCTTAAACTCCTCATGAAATATTACCATGCAATAATTATTACACGAACTATATCTAATAAAGATATATAATATATCTATTGCAAAGTGTTATTGTTATCCGACCTATCTAAAACTATATAACATATGTTATCTACAAACTATCCTTTCGATATCTTACTGTATATTCTATAACACTTATAACTGGAAAAGGATAACAATAGATATTAAATGTGTGTAGGTAACAGTTGTTCTTCAGCGCAACTAGCAATTAGTACTTCATACTAACGTTAATAAGTGTTATTAAATACGTTATACGCTTTATTCTCATTTTGGAATTACGGGTGTTCATGTTTGATACAGCTAAATAAAAAGGCAAAATACAATATAGAGATTGCAAATCACTGCAACAGATGGTATTGACAGGAAGTTATTTCTAGTTTAAAAATACAATAATTTGTTCTCGCTTTAATTGATAAAGTTTTATTGAAATTAATAGACCATTTTGTATAGCATATGTCTTTAATTTCATTTTTATAAGGAATTTCATCGCTGTTCCTTCCTAACATGGAAAAATCCTCGTAATCTGCGTTTATTGATTCGTTCCTCAAGACTGCATTTCTCTGCATTTTTAGTACGACGTCGTAGTTAAACATGTAGAATTTGAGATTATAGATGCCAGACTATAACAATACACAATCACAATAACGAAGAATAAGCTTTCGAAAAATCAGACATGCAAAGCCTCCATCAGCTTGGTCAGTTCGAGTTACCACTCCAAACGTAGATGCCACTCCTCTTTCTGTATTACTGATCTCTACCAAAAACACCTGCATTTTTATTAGCTGGACTGGGTCTTAAAATAGCTGATACACACTGACACACTGACAAACAGATGGCGCTGCTAGCATTACATATATTTTTTATATATTTATTAGTTAGCTCTAAACCTCAAAAGATGCGTGTATAAATTTGACAGCTGTCGGATCATTAGTTTGTGAATTATCGCATTTTGAGTGAAGCAACTTTTGATATTGTGAAAAAAATTGATGAAAAGGAATTTCGCGTGTTGATAAAACACTGCTTTCAAGGAAAAAATACTGTTGAAGGCACAGAAGTTGAAAATACAGGAAAATCACCCATCAAGCATTGGTATGCTAAGTTTAGACGCGGTGTAATGAGCACCGAAGACAGTGAACGCAGTGGACGCCCAAAAGAGGTTGTTTAGGAACGAAAACATTTGAAAAATCCACAAAATGATTTTGAATGACCGTAAATTGAAATTTAACTAAATAGCAGATACTCTAAAGATATCAACTGAACATGTACACCATTTCGTTCACGAATATTTGGGTATGAGAAAGCTCTGCGCAAAGTGGTACCGCGCAAGCTCATTTTTGACCAGAAACAACAAGTTGATGATTCGGAGCGGTGTTTGAAGATACAAAGCGTAATAAACCCGAGTTTTTGCATCGATATGTGACAATGGATGAAACATGGTTCCGTCATTTCACTCCAATCGACAGTCATCCGAGACACGATGAACCCGCTCCAAAGCGTGGGAAAACGCAACAGTCGGCTGGCAAGGTTATGGCGTCTGTATTTTGGAATGCGTATGTAATAATTATCATTAACTACCTTGAAAAAGGAAGGACCATCATTACGCAGAAAAACAACCGCATCTAAAGAAAGTGCTGCTTCATCAAGACAGTACACACAAATCAGTGAAAACGATAGCAAAAATCCATGGACTGGGCTTCAAATTACTTCCTCACCTACTGTATTCTCCAGATCTGGCCCCAAGTGACTATTTCCTGTTCTCAGATCTCAAAAACGCTCGTTGGGAAGAAATTTTCGTCGAATGAAGAGGTGATCGCCGAAACTGAGGCCTATTTTGACAAATCGTACTACAAAAATGGTGTCGAAAAGTTGAAGGGTCGCTATAATCAGTGTATCATCGTTGAAGGGGGCTTTTCAGTTAACCTGTTAGAAAACCATCTAATAATTTTTAATAAACTCTTAAAATTAGTACTTAATTTTAAATGATTAGTATGTTTTGGTATTTAATTGTAAGGGTTTATTAAAAATATCAATATATATTGCAAAAAAATATCGATATTTTTCTTGGTGGCCGACACCCCCATCACTTTGTACAACTTTGAAGCTTAATCAACTCAATTCAAACTCAGTTTCATTTGGTTTAATGTCCGTGGAACGAGCCGAATGATAAAAAATAATCAGCCACGATAATTTGAGGTCGATCTCTAGGCATCGCGTAAAAACCGATCGAACGAGCGTCGACGACTTAACCTACAAAATAGAAATTCTTCTTCGTCCCGCTGCCGCGCGACACGTACCGGCTACGTATATGGATTTTAATCGGCCGCGGTGCAACCGGCAGCCTAGGAAAAAAGATGTTCTCTATTTTCTTTTTTCCTTTAATTCACGAAACGAAAACGCCAGACAGTAGAAAGTGTATTTCGATTAAATCGCCCAGAATCACTGGCGGCATGGAGATCTTTAATTAATGCGGATTTTTTACGTATCGCTTTTCATGCGACAAGTTTATCAACGATGCTGCTGCTGCAGTGATTTCTAATGTCTGAAGTAATATTAGGCAAATGATTTCTACTATACTAGAATAAACATGAATGATTAAACTTTGAGGGTTATTTGAGTTGATATATTGTAGCAATCAGTCATTAGAATTATTACGTAGTATACTAAATAAGTTGTGTTTCATTTAAAGTCATTTTGGTATTAAGCCATAAGGACTCCTTAACTTGTAACCTACGTAATGCTATATAAAATGTGCTGGCACTTCATCTGGTAAAATTTTCCTGTAAAGTTTCAAGTTTTTATTAAACAACATTCAAATGGCAAAAATTAGGGTTGGCAAATATCGACTCAAAACAGTCGATAGTCGCAAAACAGTCGAAACAGTCGATAGTCAAAAAATAGAGACCGAAAATAGTAATAGTACTATTTTCAATAAGATGCACGGTTCGACTGTTTTTTTCAATTCGTGATGTCATACGAAGATGACCAAACTGAGCTATGGTAACAATATAAATTTTGAGAGAGGAAGGGATGGAGATAATTGCTGAAACAGTTAATTTTATACGTGCTTATATTTTCTAAATGGAGAATGGATAAAAAGGAATTTCGCGTGTTGATAACATATTGCTTTTTGAAGGAAAAAAAATACACTTCAAGCAAAAACTTCGCTTGATGCCGAGTTTCTAGCCGGTATGCTAAGTTTAGACGTAGTGAATTGAGCACCGAAGACCGTGAACGCCCAAAAGAGGTTGTTACCGACGAAAACACTAGAAAAAACACAAAATGATTTGGCAAAGAAATACCGATATGGTTAAAAAAGCATCGACAATTTATTATCCTCATATATATATATATATATATATATATATATATATATATATATATATATATATATATATATACATATATATATATATATATATATATATATATATATATATATATATATATATATATATATATATATATCTTTCTCTGCGGCCAATATCTCTACGCTATGGAGCGGATGAAAGTTAATTTTATCTAATCAAAAGATACGATTGATGATTAACGTATTGAAATGAGTCACAAGGCCGCGTGATTATTAAGTTTCATTGGCCTTCAATTAATTTTATTAAGGGGCTATTCTAGTTTAAAAATTGATTTTTCATATTTCATAGTTCCAAAGCTTAATACTTTAAGAACATGCATCTTTTTTTGGGTGATATAGTTGTTTTGGTGACGAGGAAACTACTTTCTTAGAGACCATTGGCATCATATCTTAAGTTCTGCTGTATTGATTTATTTTAAATTTAATGTGAACCTTCTCTATACATTCTTATATCATACGAAGCAAAAAAATTTTACGCCACAGTTTTGAGACCCCTCCACTTCATCACCCTGTAACTTATTGGATTTTTTATTTTTTCACTTACTTACTTTTTAAACATTAATAAACATTTAGTAAAGAAATGTATAGTAAAAATAATGTTTTTTTCCTTGCCTCTGGACTAGAATACCCCCTTAACCTGTTTTTATACTTTATTATTAGTAGGAATTAGCTATATTTGATTAGTTTATCCAAGTCCAATGATAAAAAACAAATGACATACATGTGGTTTTAGTATTAGTAATTCAGTAATGTCAGTATAAATAATAATGGTAAATGAATGACAGAACATAGTTATTCCAGAGTTACTTATTAAATATTATTTTGAAATATTTGATTAGAAATAATAAATAGAATGCGAATGCGAATATTCGGTTTTAAAATTGAAAAATTATTAGAAGAAGCAAGAAAGAAAAATGAGGATGGAACTAAATAGAAGATGGCCACACATTTTTGTCGTTTGACTCTCGCTTAAAACAAACCTAAACCGTTACGGGAAAGGTTTATCAGAGCAAACAGCACATTTTATATACCAGAACGCATTTTACAAGTACTTATCCCTTAATTTGTTTAGAAATAATATCACATTGTGATTATTTTTTCACTTTTTGAGGCATTCATATCTTTAAGGATAATATATGGATATAAATCATGATATGTGAAGAATTTAACAACAAGAATATTTTACTTGAAAAAATATTTTATTTAATGGAAAGAAGTGGCGAATTGTTGAACGATAATACAAAACGACGTTAAAAATAAGAGTTTAAACCTATTCAAACTTAAACCAAGATAAAACAGTGTATCTGCTACAGTATTATAAGTAATAGAAACCTCAGATAAATACTGTTTACATAGAGACTACAAGTAGCAAAACAAACGTAGTTCAGTTAAAGATTATTTTAAGATAAATTAGATAATTAAAACATGTAATTGCCGGCTTGCCGGAAAGGCGATGGGACAGACTGCTGCGATAGCCGCGTGTTCGAATCCTGTTGGGGTATGGTCGTATATTTATGTTTGTGATTGTTTAAAATTTGCGAATGTTCTAGGCAAGTGTAAAATCCGACAAGGAAAATGATCCCAGTCACGCCAGTAACCAGGCTGGGTAAGACCGGATGTCTTCTGGGACTATTTCTAAAGTTGGTCACTCGCCAGTCGGTAGGCTTTAACACTGAGGACCGTGGTTCGGAGCCCACGTTAAACTGTAGGTCCAGTTCAGATAAACACATAGTTGGTAAAAGGAGACTTTAAAATATATTTTAAAAAAAAACATGTAATTGTCAAAAAAAATGTGAAATACCTGCATATTCATAAATGAATATTATTAAATTAGTATATACCAATTGACTTCGTAAAGACTATTGGATGAAAAACTTTTGAAACGATAGAAGCACAGAATAGTAAATGGATAACTACTGAGAGCAAATTGATAGTAAACGAAATTTAAATAAATATTCTTAAACAAAAACTTGTATCAATCTTTCTCTTCGAAATAGTACCACTGGCCAATGATATAAAAAAATGTAGTAAATACATTTTTCATATTTTGATATTGCTATATAACATTAATACGTATCTTTCAAAGTTTATAGTTTTTCTGTCCATATGGACGAAATTTATGAAAATATTGATATTAGAGTTTTCGCTATACTCAGATTCAGCGATTTACAAAGTTGTAGTTGTATAGTGAATTATACTCAATGGTAAAAACAGTGAAAAATGCTAGCAATTTTTTATTTTATTTTGTTTCATTAGGGTCCAAGTAAGGACCAATGGATTTCTACTTCTTTCTACAGTCACTGTGGAGGAACATTCTAAATTAGTCGGCAAATATTAGTGATAACACATTAATTTTAAAAAAATTGTCACATATATATATATATATATATATATATATATATATATATATATATATATATATATATATATATATGTATCACTACATAGTATAAAACAAAGTCGCCTTTTCTGTCCCTATATCTCTATGTGCGCTTAAATCTTTAAAACTACGCAAGGGATTTTGATGCGGTTTTTTCCAATAGATAGAGTGATTCAAGAGGAAGGTTTATATGTATAATACATGCATAATATACTAAGGCAACATTGCTAATAAGAGGTTTCTAACGTGATGTCGTAAATTAACCTATTTTTTAGGCTTATTTAGCAATTAGCAAATACGCTGCCTAACCCTACGAGTTAGATCAAATTAATGTACTATAGTATTGTACACCATAAAAAGGTCTACAGAAAAGTCCGCGATGGTATATGTTTATCTTTTAGGGATAACCCACATTACCATTTTTATTGTTTACTTTTTACGTGAGAAAATGGCTTATTTACGAAGCTATTTTAAGCAATACGGCATTAATCCTTATCGAATTAAGTACCTTAAATACAGTGTGCAATTAATATAGATCAATATGGTTCCTTACAGCATGTAAATTAAACAAATATTTTCGGAGATATTACAAATTTAAAATTTGCGTTTAAAAATATGTAATGTAATAAAAATTGTATGAATTTAGATATTCCAAAGATAGCAGGAAATCTTCATAGTAAGTATAGGGGAAGAGGAATTGTTTTACTCCAAATTTAATGCGTGCAGGCCAAGGGCAGTAATCAATGAACCAAAAATACTGGATCGATTTTAATCATGTTTTCATTGAGTGACATAGGCATATATATTTTATGCCCGTGCAAAAAAGTCATATTTTTTCTGTAGTGTATTTAATTTAGTATCAGCATTGCACCCGTGCGAAGCCGGGGCGGGTCGCTAGTATATATATATATATATATATATATATATATATATATATATATATATATATATATATATAATATATGATTTAGATAAATTGATTCAAAACCAATTGTTTTATTGTTCGTCTATGTTATTACTTAACCTTTGGCCTTTTAAATATCGAATTTAAACAAAATATATACGAATTATTAATTAATTATATCGAACATATGAAAATTCGTTTTATCTCAGGTAAATATACCAATCAGCTTGTTAAACTGACTCAGATCTATTGCGATTATGAACCTATGACTAACTTAGTATTTATTCCTCTTCAATAAAAATTGTTTTGATATAGCTGATATCATATAAATATACAATGGTTAATAATTTTATCTTAATTATTAATAAAAAATATGTATATTAACATAGCGTTCTTAAATTAAAAAAGGTCTTCATAATATCTGGAATAAATTTTATCTTTTCTGTACTTCAGACATAGATATCGTCCTTTATGTTATACCGATGTACACAGTTTGGCTAGTGACAGTCTATTGCTAGTAGTATCTCAGAGAAATATCTTAGAGAGTACAAAGAAACAAATAAGGAAAGATCTCATATAAAAAACAACTTCGTTGGTGAGGACACTTACAGCATACTTATAGCAGAGACAGAAAAAATGAAAGAAATTTAATACATGAAGAAAGAAAAAATAGACAGTAAACATAACACACCTACATCACAAAGTGATACAAAGGCGTTCTCAAAATTAGCATTCCATTGGTATGCTATAGTAATTCAGTTAAAAAAGTGTTTAAATTTAAATATTTAAAAGATGGTTTCATCACTAATTAACAGTCTGCGTTGCACGAACTGTTGCTCGTATTTTAAACTAAATGAAAGCTTCAAAACAAACACTACGGGAATGTCATACTAGTCACACCTCGTAATATATTTTGTTTACTTTATTGTGCTATTGCTTCCAAAACATATTTCTCTCAAAAATATAAAGCACCACGGTGAATAGTTGTAATTTCAAAGGATCCTAAGCTTTAATACACCATGTCAGTATCTTTTGAGCATTCTCTATCAGTCTATAGCATTAGCATCCTTCCAAGCTCAATTTTCCTTATAGAGGACGTTCTAGGAGCTTAATAAACAAAATATCGATCTTAAAGATATCTCCATATTTTTCAACAAGCTTAGAATGCAAACATCATTTTGTTCTTTACGACAATCTACAATCTCGAGATGTTTTATGGATTTATCATTTTATCAGCGGATAAATCAGGATTTATCAATGCTTGTACAACTCATATAACTTAAAAGCTTTAAAATCGATAATTATCACGCAAAACGATATTGATGCTTTCGCAACATACCATAGATATTTATTACAATTTATTACAACTAAGTAACATAACATGATACCAACTATTGTTCTATTCCGAAATGAAGCTAATTCCCTATCACATCTCACTATATTAAAAACTACTTACCCTAATTCTAAACATATTGTTTGCTTGTTTTATCTATCTGGCATTGTTAACAAACTCTGGGAACCATTCTGCAGGTGAACGGTATGAATCTATAAAAAAACATAAGAACTGAGATATGTTAATTGGTGGTTAACAATGAATATAAACAATGCACTCAAAATGTTGCATTATATTTCATTTATTATCTGATACGTTTAAAAAATTATTGATACTAAAAATGTTTCTTTTAGTATAACTTGCTAATCTTGACCGATTAGGAATTAAATAAAAATTTATGAAATATATAAAAAATGTTATAATAATGGAGTGTTTGATTCAACTGTCTAATTTTACTTGATTACTTGATTTGACTTGACTTGATTACAAAATAAATTTTGAAGCATCTTCCAGATGAAGCAATTATAAGACTTACGCTTAATAAATGTAAATATGTACCTATATGCAGAAATAGATGCCACTGATGAATCTGAGAAGTCCTGAAATCACTAGAGTATAAAACCATAACTACTATATCAGCTTGCATTTAGAGAAAAACACTCAGATTTCTGTTAAGATGCGTCATGATAGGAGCTTAATTTTCAATTAAACAACATGTCACCCAAACGGTTTGCAGATTTGTTAAAAATCTGTATCTCTCGTAAAGCCTTAAAAACTTAAGCATGAAGATGCCTAGTCGGAAATGACGCAGGGTATTGGGTTGGTGCCGGTCCTTTGTCTGATGTACATCGATGATGCTTTTGAGTTGCGACTAGCACAAAAGCTACTTTTGCTGACGATATTGCCATAATATCATTAGGCAAGGACCAGGACGAAGTAGCTATAAAATTGCAATGATTAACAATTTGACCTGGTAATGAAGAATCAGACTGAATGAAACTAAATATATAAAAATAGAAAAGTCGGCTTGGTGGCACAGTGGTAAAGGCGACAGGACGGTCCACCTTCTATTGCGATAGTCGCAGATTCGAGTCCTGCTTGGGCATGGTCGTAAATGTATGTTTGTGATTGTTTAATATTTGTGAATGTTCTAGGCAAGAGTGTAAAATCTGACAAGGAAAATGATCCCAGTCACGCCAGTAACCAGACTGGGTAAGACCGGATATCTTCTAGGATGATTTCCAAGTTGGTCACTCGCCAATCGGTAGGCTTAATGCGGAGGACTGTGATTCGAAGCCCACGTTAAACTATAGGTCCTATATATATCATGCTATGATCTTCATTTGCTGGTGTTCAGGGGTCTGTTCAACCAACGGTTCTCAAACTTTTCCCGCTATGCATGTTTATTAAATTTATTTCTTGTATCAAATGAACTTAAACATGGAGCCACACATCTTTAGTAAATGTCACACACATTTGAACGGCTTGTTATTGAAGAATCAATATCAACCACACTATTTCTCACATGTGTATCACCGTCAAGCTTTAGTTACTTTTGAAACATGGACGAACGAACAATTGTTCTCTCTTGTAACATGCCATTTCAGTACTCTAAAGTGTGAGCTATGAAAATGTTTCATTTTTTAGTTACCATTTAATTTAATACTCTAGTGAACATGTAAAAACCAATTCAAATCCTGTGTGAGTTTTGGGATACATCTTATAAAGATATCAAAAATCTCATCAACACATAAAAATAAATGTATTGGTTTAAACCCCTATAGAATTTGTGAAATAATGGTGAATGGTCGAAGCAAAGTTGAAAGAATCTCTCACCGGACTCTGTGGTGAAATCGACATTTTGGATGGAAGACCCAGAGAGCAGATCCGAAACAAATATAGATTAAGACCATAGGAAACGAGCCAACTTATTATGCCAACTCTATAGTGGCTGAAGCCTGGAATAGTTTTACAAACAGTTACAAACACCGCAGTGTTGCCAAGAACCATATTACAATCACCACAATCACTTCAATCTGTTCCTGAATCGGACTCACTAGATATCTTAAAGCCAGGACAAATTATAACAAATATAATCTCGGAAAACCTGCAGAAATCACCTTATTAAGAAATGATACCTTAGCAGGCATAGAGATAAGGTTTTATATGACCCGTAACGCAAGGAAGAACGAATCAACTTCATTATATAACATCATTAATTATGGATTCATGTAACATCACTTTTGAACATTCCGATATATAATGTAGCAGGACTTCCACAAATGAAAGGACATGTTTATTAGCAATAACATCGTTAAACTATTTGAATGAAAGTCGTTTGATCGACTGACGATGAGAAGATCTCACACGTGACTTTCTAAAACATTGAAAAAAAAATTAAGGACGCCTTAAACTTAATATAATATCAATAAATAACCCAAACTGTCAGGTGTCCTCTTTCCTTCGATCTTGTTACTAATTCAACGAAAGTACAGTTTTGATCGATTTGTTTGTCTTGCAGTTAACGTTATTCTTATGCAATGGTGCATTTTTGTTTGTCGTTGCATAAACTGATTTACATATAGTTGCTATTTATCGTCATCATCGTATATATCGGTGTCGCAACAACATTCTAAATAGTTTTATGTAATTTCTTGAAATAAAAGGAACTAACGTAAATTTAAACACTTCTAGGTTCATCCGAGTAATCTTCTAACAGCATAAGTGTTATGCGAATAGTTTAGCTCAAAATTAAGTAAACTAATATATCGAAATAATCAAATAATTGTAATGTTTATAGTCTTTTGGAAATATTTTAAAACTTGTTGAAAATTGTCTAATATATATATATATATATATAGTTTACTGCCTACGTAAAAAGTTAAAGAAACATTGGACATTAAAAGAACATGAATGAATACTTACTGAACAACTTAATATATACGTACTAAATTTATTTAAACATAACATCAGGTATCAAAAATCAACCGAATTGGAATTTGATTATTCTGAACATAAAGTACATTTTCACTATGAATAAATAAATACATTTATAGAAAGTTGAACTTTTGCATCAGCTGTTGTTACTAGTAGAACAAATGGACTTTTATTGATTCAGATGTCCATTGTTCGATTGTCAGCCAGCCCGCGTAAAAGCAACCAGTCATTTTATATTTTTTAAGTATGTTATGTGTGAATTATTAAATTGTCAAAGAATATATTGACCAATTTCATGACTTTTTAAAGTACTTTGTAAAGAGCACAATTGTTTTATGTTTTACGATTTAAACACCAAAATAAAAGACTTAAAATTGTATTAAAAATCGTAAAGAATATTTAAATTTTGTAATTATTAATTAGCATTTTTATTTTTCCTATATAGCTAATAGTATTATTGTTATTGTCAGAAAAACATTAATTAAACATAAAACAAACAAAATCTTAATAACATAAAACTGACAACAAAAATAATTAATTGTTATTTTCTAGACAAAATTAGTAAAACACACTAATTATAATATCAACCAAATATAACATAAACAGTATAAGTTAAGACATAAATGGTTAGGTTAATGGGAAAATAATTTATCATGGTAATTTTGTTTTTTGTTGTTAGTTTATAGCCAATTTGCAGTAAAATACATAAAATCAGAATTACCTTCATACAAATAAAATACTGAAAATATGAACAACAATTGATTATTATCAGACATTCGAAACATGAACATTTTTCTAAAAAATCAAAAACAATCAAGCAATAAAAAATAGCTCTGCTACACTTTCTTGATATTGTTTTTCCTTTGTAACATCAAATAAATTGCAATAAAAACAGTTTTTTAGCGTTTTTCAAGTATCAACAATCCTGTTATCAAATGAAATGAAAAGTGTCCAAAATCAAATACAGTTTTGGCGAATGATTTCATCCAGATGGGGGAGAAGGTTACAATGATAACAGTTAGTAAAATAATTCCAAAAAAATGGTTCTTTCCGAATGTCTCAATATGAATTAGCGGCACAGTTAAGAAGCTGAGTTAGAAGCAAAGAATGATAAAAGAATGATCTTAATGATGATTACATTTCTTTTATGAATTAAACAAAATAAGTCATGACCTTAGCCGACAAGTATTTACTGAATTCACGTGCAATAATTTTATTTTTAACAACTAATTGAAAGCAATTTGCATTAGAAAAAAACATAAAGCCCAAATAATTAAATATTATCAAAAATTAATTACTTTCTCAAACCATAATTTTCTAATTTTCTAATAAGTACACAATTTATTATTTAATATTTTTAAATAATAACATCAACTCCAATTAGGTAAATAAATAAAGTAATAAAAGTTAAACAACTAATTGTGACGTATGATTCTCTGTTTGTTATTACTATGCAAATAATTTTCTTATAGCAGAAAGATAGAGTTTGTCATTTTAAGAAAAATGTTCTAAATTATATTAAATATATAATAATAATAATACCTAACTGTACCTTGTTATCTTGGATCAAATGTATCTCTCGTAATTTTTAAATGAAATTATCAAATTGATGAGATAGTATTTTCATAAAAAAGAAAAATATAAAACCATTTATAATGTTTTAAAAAAGAAATCTAAACTATGCACAGTGTGTCTTTTTCTGTGTGTGTCTTTTTGTCTTTTGTCTTAAAAATAAATTAATTCTCAATATTTAAAAAAATGTTTAGAAAGAGAAAAGAATTTGATTTTAAAAAATATCTTATAGTTCCTGGTGAAAAGGTGAATTAACACTACATTTCCAATTATTTATTTCATTTAATACTTCAATAATAACTCTGCTTTAACAATAAATTAATAATGAAAAAGGAACTTACCAAATAGAACCTATTAAATATAAAATGTTCGTTCTTCCTTTTAACAACACCGTAAAAACAGCACTCGGTCACTCTTTAAAGAAAAAACAGCCACTGGTCACAAACCATCCTCCACGGGCAACCTTGAATGTGTATATGTAAAAAAATCAACAAGAGAAAGCAACTAGTCTTCGCACTATACCAATGGTAATCTTCTTCCGCAGTATAGGTACCGCTGAAATGTGTGTAAGTAGTACCCGGTTCTTCTTAACGACGCACCGCCAATATCCCTGCTTCCAACTAATTTCTCACCAATAATTTCTATTGTTTCCTAGTGGATTTTTGTTATCGCAGCAGCGCGCCATAAAACTGAAGCCCATAAAATTATCGGCGGGTGGTTTTATACGACGGTCGGGGGAAGGGGCACTCGCTCGAGTTCCGCCCCCATACTGATACCACCACGATAAGAAAATGTTAGTAATGAGATCAAATTTACTTTTCAGCGTGGTATGCGAAAAAGGGAAATTTTTTCCGTGATGTCACACCACCTTGGTGTTGTTGCGAAATTGATCGGATTTTGTCTTCAGTGCTTTCTCATCGAAAATGCGGGAAAGGTATAGGTACGACGTTCCATTCGAAGCCCTGATCCATATTCATGACTCGCGGCGATTTTTTACGGTTTTGCTGGTCGGAATGATGACTAACGCTGGTTCTTGTATAACTCTATTGCAAAATAGCATTTTTCTAGTGATATCTGATCGCGTTCTATTCTGGAACTGTATATCGATGAACAGTGGTTTACATATTTGATCCCAACGTTTTAAAGTTGATTATTTTGATGTCAATAACAAAGAACAGTCACAAAAAGTTGGAAAATAACGAATTTTAATACCTGTGTCTTGTTTTCGGGCTACACGACCTGCTTTTGTCTTGGAAAGATTCACCCAATTCTGTTTTGTTACTAATGAAGCATGATGAACAAAGCAATGGAATTAGTATCTTCACGTTTTCAATATATTGCCCTCAATCTCAAGTACTCTCGACTATGTTAGATAGATTTTCATTTCACCAATATACTCTGAATAAGATATATTTTCAAAATATGTAAAACATTTTTTGATTATAAGTTATTTTCGTTCCCTTTCCTTCATTTGGTTCTTCTTCGCGAAATAAATCTTAAACATACCAGAAAAGGACTCTAAAGTAAGATTCTGAAGAAAATCTAATGAAACTTCCAGGCATTGCCTTAAAAATAATTCAATTTTTAAATGTATAAAGACAATAACACCAAGGAAGATAAATTAAAGATAAAAGAAACTTGGATATATCAAAATGGTTCATTGGGGCACTCTTGGCAAGACAGTAACAAAAAAAAGTGTAAAGACAACAAAAATTGCTAGAAAAAGGTAAAAGTAGCAATAGCATTCATGTAGGGAATAAGAATGGTTTCATTCCTGGTACAGAATTAGTATTTTCCTCCAAATTTAAGGGCAACTACCATGGAGAAATGAACCATAACATGTCTTTGTTATGCTTTGAAAATCAATTGTTAAAAAACCTGGAGGAATCATCAGTTATTATTTTGAAGACATACAGATGAAGTAATTGATAAATGGTGGATCGTGAACATGTTTTAGACAGATTGGAAATGAACAGTTTAGTGATTGACTTGGACAGTGACTCGGAAAGTTACAGTGACTAAAGGAAACTTTCAGGATATATGATAATGCTGGAAATTCCTGAGACAGAGTGATGAGAGTGGAAACAACTAAGGGTATGCACATAATTAATTGTATATAACTGTAGAAAATGGTGTTGTAGGCCGTGAAAGATTTGTGTGCACAGATATGATTGTAATTGTTGAGAATTAGACATGAGCATTAGGTTAGAATGTATGAGGAAAGTATGACTACTAACTGTTTTGTGGTAGTCATACCTTAATGGATTAGGTAGAACTTAGTGATTAATTTTATCAAGAATGGTGTACACAGGTAGTAGCAGAAGAAATAAGAAATACAGTGATATCAAGATGAGTTGACAAGTAAACATGAAGAAGCAAGAACTAAATGTAAAAAGGTAAATATGCGCTCAAATGAAAGTAAAATACATTACTTTGATATACAATCGTTAATTAGGTGGATTAGGCCTCCAGGGGGATACCACTACTTATAAATATGTGCTTAGAACTCTACCTCATGGGTGGTGTGGCAAAGAGTTCAATGTAAATATAATTAAAACAACTCTAACCTACAAAATATTATACCTTTGTTCTTAATTGTAGTTTTACGTCCTTCAATAAATACGCATTAGATGTACTATAATGTTGAAATAAATTATATTTGAAAACAGTTTTGTTTAATTAGTCTATTCCGATTAGATCTTTTTTGGATGTCAAAGCTGAACTGAACTGAAACTCAGACTTGGTGCGGCATCATTGCAAATTTTTGACGTCACAAATTTCGATGACGCATATATTAAAAACTTTGAATAGTATATATTGTATAAATTCAATTATGTACTATTATACAATTTAAATTCCAATTAGGAAATAGCAAATTGGTTTAGAATGCAAATTTGGAATGTTTGGATCTATAATCATCTTAAAACCTATAACATGAGCAAGAGAAGGATTCTTTGGAAGAGAATGTAGACCATTTATAACACGGTTGTTTCGTTTTTTCATTTAAGCAAATCATCTTTAACGTAAATGCTTGAAAAATTACGTAAACTAAGGTATAACAATAAATAAACAAATAACCAAAGATATACTATCAAATTTCAAACTAAAAGCAATAAATCTGACAGTGACTTTAGACCCTCTTCTAAATCTAATTTTTCTATGATGAAACTATTAATTTTGATCATATCCAGATCAGGTCCTGGTTCCACAGATGCTTTTATTCTTTATCCTAATAATATTAATTTTAATTAAAAATATATAGTAAATCATAACATCTTATAAAACATGTTAAAAACGATACTTATATTGCACATATGCTAATTTCTGCGAATAACAGAACAATAAAAACAATATTTACATTAAACATTTTTAAAATAACCAAACCGAACTGGCTTTATGTTTAGGCGTATTAAAAGAACACCAAATGGTATCGACTAAATAAACAATCAGCTGCCTCGATGGTGTCTGAGTAGATACCCACACAGTTCTAAAAAAGACTTCCTTCATACACAGAGAGATATTTGATTTATTTATATTATAAACAATCTGAAAATAGACTTTATAGTCAGCGCTGTATTAGAGGAATCGAAACATATTCAGTGCGATAAATTCGACTCATATAGAGACGGATATTTTCGCAAATATGCGTAAAATCTCGGTATCTGTTTCATGTGCGTTGGTGGTGATGATGGTGGTGGTGGTAGTGGTGGTAAATTTTGAGATTTATTTTAAAAATATCGGCGCATTTAATGATAAGGTTTTCAGGTGTCTATAGTAGAGTGTAACGAAATCAGTTGTGGACGGAAACCGTTTGTTTGTCTCGACGAAGAGAAGTTTTACCAGTGCGTCAAATCGAGCAACCAGCAATATATAGTGCAAGGGTTATGTATTTTTTAGTAGTAAATACAATAATAATACAAATTATTTTCATAATTTTTTTACACTAACTAGTAATTCATCCATGATTCCTACAGGACTTTTTACTGCAATTTGAAAAATAATGTTCTTAATTTCCTTTCCTGTTTTGTGAATAGGTTCTTCCAGTAGCTTTTTCTTCATTGCTTTTTGGTATATCTTAGAGTCTCCTTTTTTACCAATTAGGATCGATCTAGGCTTAATTAAGCCTACAGACTAGCGAGTGACCGGCTTAGAAATAATTCCATAAGACATCCTGTTCTGGCTAGCCTGGTTACCGACGTGACTAGGATGATTTCTTTTATCGAATTTTGCACTACTGTCTAATGGATAATCACAATGGTAAATATAAATTTACAACCATGCTTCAGCACACATTAACGCAACTGTAGGAGGATTGTCCTGTTGTCTTGACCACTGCACCAACCAAGTCGGCATCTATTATAATGTGGTGACGAAATACTTGCTCTTCGGTCAGTTTTTATGAAAAGAGTCAAGACAGTTGTGTAAGAAGACGCTTAAATAACCTGGAAATTTAAAATAAAATTACGGGCTGTCGCATTCTCCAAAAACTGTTTATGAGTCCAACTTAATTAACTTGTTCTTCTTATCAAGTTAATTATATTTTTCTTAATTATATCTTAATATTTTTCTTAGGGGCCATTGTTTTTTAAAGATGATACTGCTCTGCTCTGCTGTCCCACTCATTTATAAAACATGGAAACTTCGTAAATCCCTTTTTTTAACCAAGGAATAACAGGTCAATTGAAAAGTCTCCGGCCTACCATAGTAAAACACATTTTTTTGCCAAAATTAGTTTTTTTTTATTCAATATAATTCTCTTCAAGGGTGGTACACTGATTATAGCGACCTTCCAACTTTTCGATGCCTTTCTTGTAGTACGATTTGTCCTTTGCTTCAAAATAGCCCTTAGTTTTGGAGATCAAATCGAAAATTTCATTGTCTTCGTGAAGCAACACTTCCTTTTTCTTCAAATGCGGCCGTTTTTAGACGATTTCGACCTTTAAACGGTCCAATAACGCTATGTAATAGTTGTTGTTGATGGTCCTTCCTTTTTCAAGGCAGTCAATGAAAATTGTTCCATGCGCATCCCAAAATACAGACACCATAATCTTGTCAGTCGATTGTTGCGTTGTCCCACGCTTTGGAGCGGGTTCATCGTGTGCAGTCTATTCGGATGACTGTCGATTGGACTTCAGAGTGAAATGATAGAGCCATGTTTCATCCATTGTCAAATATCGACGCAAAAACTCGGGTTTATTACGCTTGATCATATTCAAACACTGCTCCGAATCATCAACTCGTCGTTGTTTTTGGTCAAAAGTGCGCTCGCGCTGCACCCACATTGCACAGAGGTTTCTCATAACCAAATATTCTTAAATGATATGATGTACACGTTCAGTTGATATCTTTAGAGTGTCTGCTGTTTCAATTTCAATTTACGGTCAATCAAAATCATTTTATGCATTTTTTTATGGATGATATTTTGTGGATGCTTCCGTCTCAACAACCCCTTTTGGGCGTCCACTGAATTCACAGTCTTCGGTGCTCATTTCACCACGTCTAAACTTAGCATACCAATCCTTGATGGTTGATTTTCCTGGAGCAGTGTCCGGAAACTCGTCATCAAGCCTAGTTTTTGCTTCAACTGTATTTTTTTCCTTTCAAAAATCAATATTTTATCAACACGCGAAATTCCTTTTTATCCATTTTTTCACAATAACAAAAGTTGCTTCACTCAAATACTATAATTCACAAACTAATGATCCAACAGCTATCAAATTTATACACGCATCTTTTGAGGGTTAGGTCAAACTAAAAAAGATATGGATTTAATTCTAGTAGCGCCATCTATGTGTCAGGCCGAGGACTTTTCAATTGACCTAATAAGTCACGGGTTAACAAATCTAATAAATGGGATAATTATTTGTCTTTGATTCTAATGTCTTTGATATTATAGCGTCTCTAGTGTAATAATGTTTTTGTATTAACACAACAGTTTTTTCTATTAAATGCACCTAACTATACTTATAAGATCATATATAAGATCAAGTGGTCTGATTCTTTTGAGTTTGGTGTAAGTAATCAGTCCTGCAGTATTTGGGTACATGTACAATACTACTCAAAACTTTGTTCTGGTAAACGTGTGCTGTTTTTATATTACTTTTCGCGAGACACCCCCATAATTGTATTCCATATGTCCATATAGGTTTCAATACTTGGTTGTATAATAACAAATTA
The DNA here is from genome assembly GCF_030347505.1 of Rhynchophorus ferrugineus. NCBI lineage: Eukaryota > Metazoa > Arthropoda > Insecta > Coleoptera > Curculionidae > Rhynchophorus > Rhynchophorus ferrugineus. Next base: position 32,772,774 of record NW_027472590.1, read on the forward strand.
TTACTTAGTAATATTTCTAATTTTTTTTTTTCAATTAACCTATACATTTTCCTATATTTTAACTCTAGTTCTTTCCTTTTATTTTTTACATATTCCTTCCAGCGAAGTTTTGCATCAAAATTTATTCCAAGATACTTTGTGTTGTTGTGATATGGAGTAATAGTATTATTTATTATTGTTAGTGCTTGTGCTGTCTGATAATATATAAACTGCATGTGGCCTTATATCGTCACTTGCTTGTTGTAATTTTTGTGTGACTTCTTCACTGTTGTCTCCGACAGCAAGAATCGCATTGTCATCAGCAAAAGTAACCATTTTTATATATTCCATTTGTGGTATATCACATGTGCTTTAACTTCTTTTGTTGTAGTGTAGGCTTCCTGTTATTTGACTCTAAACATACTGGCTGTAATGTAAAATTTTAATGTCATACCTTATCGAAGGTTTGTACTATATCTGAGAATATCAGTTACATCTGTTATTCTGTGGACCTGGTCAATTGTTGCTCGTTAATAAACCCAAAGTGGTGTGTAGGTATTAGGTTTTTCTCTCTATAATATCATTGTTAATTGAAGAAATTCCTAAACAAGTCATCTGGTTCACATGGATGTAGCACAAATTAGTTGGGCCACGGTTTGGAAATGCTAAAGATTTTGTTGACCAACATTTTGTTGACCAAAAGTTGGAAAAGAAATGATATTTTAATTAATATACATTGTACCATTTTTTCTCAATAAATGTCTTTTAAAATGAATAAATAATCAGAGTATGTGCAAACACCTAATAAATAATTGTAAAATAACAAACAAAAAAATAAATCTGTTACTCATACATAAATGATAACAGAACTGTTTTGTTTTCCTTTGTAGAAATATTCAAGTATGTCCCATAGGAACATCATGTACCGAGAGTGGTAACGAAGCTTGCGACGATGGCATCTCGAAGGAGTACCTCACCGACGACACGCTCCTGTTCAAGTTCGGTGACAAGGAAGGCCGGAGGCACATCATAGACGACTAACACCGACATTACGCAACGTTATCTATATCACGGCAATAAATAAGCGAAATTTAACACTTTTCTTTTTTATTTACCATCATGTATCGCCCGAGAATCCCATTTATTTATTGTTGTAGCAAAACCGCATAACCGTTAAACTTTCCAAAATTAATTATGCTTGCGCACACAAATTAACAGATAAAAATGATAAACGGAATTAAAAAGTTCCGTCAGGAAGGCATCATAAAACTCATATCAAAAATACGACTAACGAACCATGAACCCGGCCGTTCATAACACTTTCCATTTTTTCTACTGGGAAGAATAACTTAATAAGAGGATGAGTCGATGTTATATGTTAATCAGGCGAAAAATCCTCGGTCTGATGGCATTTCTTGTTTGATTAAATTAAGGAAAAAAATTACCAACGACAACATTCAAAAGCAGATGCAACCTTCTCAAAGTTAGACGATGGAAAAATTTCTTCAGGCAATACGGGATTTAGCTTTGACGGGCTTCAAATGCTAGTATATGTAAGTTTATGGTTTCAGCATTTTAGCGCTAGAAATCTCGCTCCAGACAAACCTACAGGTTCATTAGTTTGTGAATTATAGCATTTTGAGTGAAGCAAATTATGTTATTGTGAAAAAAATGGATAAAAAGGAATTTCGCGTTGATAAATTATTGCTTTTTGAAGGGAAAATATACAGATGGAGCAAAAAATTGGCTTGATGCCGAGTTTCCAGATACTGCGCAGGAAAATCAACCAACAAGGATTGGTATGCTAAGTTTAGACGTTGTGAACTGAGCACCGAAGACGGTAAGCACAGTGGACGCCCAGAAGAGGTTGTCACCGACGAAAGCATTAAAAATCCACACAATTATTTTGAATGACCGTAAATTGAAATTGAATTTTGACCAAAAACGACGAGTTGATGATTCGGAGCAGTGTTTCAAGCGTAATAAACCCGAGTTTTTGAGTCGGTATGTGACAATGGATGAAACATGGTTTCATCATTTCACTCCGAAGTCCAATCAACGGTCATCCGAGTGGACAGCACATGATGAACCCGCTCCAAAGCGTGGGAAAACACAACAGTCGGCTGGCTAAGTTATGACGTCTGTATTTTGGGATGCGCATAGAATAATTTTCATTGACTACTTTAAAAAAGGAAGGTACAGCGACTATTACATAGCGATATTGGACAGTTTGTTTGACGATATCGCCGAAAAACGGCCGCATTTAAAAAAAGAGAAAGTGCTGCTTCATCAAGACAATACACCGTATCACAACTCAGTGAAAACGGTGGCAAAAATTCATGAATTGGACTTCGAATTGCTTCCTCATCCACCGTATTCTCCAGATCTGGCGCCCAGCGACTATTTCTTGTTCTCAGATCTCAAAAGAATGCTCGCTGGGAAGAAATGTTCGTCGAATGAAGAGGTGATCGCCGAAACTGAGGCCTATTTTGAAGCAAAGAACAAATCGTACTACAAAAATGGTATCGAAAAGTTGGAGGGTCGCTATAATCAGTGTATCACCCTTGAAGGGAATTATATTGAATTTTTTATTTATAGTTATATATATACTTATTTATAGTTTATTTATAAAACAAATTTTGCCAAAAAATGTTTTACTATGGTAGGCCGGGGACTTTTCAATTGACCTGTTACTGTTCTGTTGTACTTGCATCAATACAAAAGCAAGACGAATAAAAGATTAATACATCAGTATATATTTGCCAGATTAAAATAAAACTAACCTACTTAAGCTAAAGTTAAGAATACATTTATACACTAAACAAATTCGTGTGGTTTGATTCTCTTTAATCTTCTGATTTGCTGCGTGTTGTCCAGTAGCTGTATCGCTCCCAAGTTGCTGCAACCTTATTTCATATCTTAAATCGAAATCTTGAATTACTTCGTGTATCTTCGTGCAGCTCTTCGTTGATTACGTAATGATTTGTGTTGGTTAATGTTTTAGTGAAACCCCATATTTGCATCCCATAAGTCCAAATCGGTTTTATGATTGACTGATAAACCAATCTTTTCGGTCAAGTTGAGAGTATCTTTCGACTTACAAGTACAGTTGTTTGACTTTACTGTACTCGAATCTGCTCTGTTTTTTGTCTAATGTGATGTTTCCAGTTTTACCTCCCATCGAGATATATTGCGAGGTGTTTAACAGATTCCGTTTGAGGAGTTGGGTATCCGCCAAATGATTTAATTAAGTATTTATCATTTGGCCACAACGCAAAATTAACATGGATAGATTTGGAGCTATTAAACTTTTAGGGTAAATGATGTGGCTCGGTGAATGGAGGTAAAACGAAATGAAACAGTGGTGTTTACATTATGTGACCGTTATTTATTGGCTATTTAAAAAAATGTGAAAAATACAATTAGATAAAATGGATGGCAGCGGTATTACCTGGGGACGAGGCTTGGGCAGTCGTCGGTGGCACGTCTAAACCAAACGAGGGTTGAGCACTGAATGATCCGAAATATCCTTCAATAAAATCCCAGATAAACGTCTCGGGGTTGCCGCCAGCTATTCGTTATCGGATCCTAGTTGGCGCTGCTGGCAATCCGCCCGTATGGGTATTTTGTAGACCGTTATTCCCTGATATTATTAAGTGATTATGATTTATGATTATTAAGTGATTACAAAGAATCATTTAATGAATTAATTTCCTACATGTCATTTACATAATATTATTATCATAAAAAATACTGCTAAGTAACATAATAATGATAATAATTTATATATGTATGTCATATAGCCAAAGACGAACTTTTACTTCACTGTGTGTTTAAAATGAATTACTACACCAAAATTTAAGTGTCATTAATGGGGCATATCTTCGATAGTTTTTATGACAAAGTTTACGCAACACAGGCGAGGCATCCACCATATCGTGATAGTTTTACGCAATTCCAAATAATATTAATGTTAATTTCTTTTGTCGGACAGTTTGCCGCCACGAATTCGGAAAAATAACCATAACAATCGACTCCGCGACGTTTCTACTCGACTCGGCACCGCATGCATACATTTCATCGCTTTAGAAAATGAAGGTGTACGTACACTTTGCATATTTATTCATCTTTTATTCACCAGCAACGACGAATTTCAAATATGTGACTGTCATAACATTAAAAAGGGAAAATCGTTCGTTCGTTTCACTATATACGGACAGAATTTTTATTCGCCTGCATGTGTGTATGTGATGGCCGTTAGATATTCGACAATGCGCGAAATTCGTTCATGGAATTTCGACTGAGGGGCTAGCCGCTGGAAAGTGTGGCCCGTCTTTTGCTGTTTTGTTAAATTTTATCGTCGAGCGCTCCGCAGATTTTCAATTAACTCCGGCTTTGAATTTGATTTTTTCCTAATGGGATGGAAAGTTTATTGACTCTGATATAAAATTACAATCGCTGTTTTACGCTATACAATATTAATTAAACGGAGATATTGATGAAATTGTGGTTCTGTCGTTGCGTTTTCTTGTTTATCAAATATTACATTATATTTCAGTTGTGATATTTATTTTATTTTACAGGATACCCATAAATTGTTAAGTAAATTCAAATAAACTAATTAAAATAGACAACGACTTAATTAAAACTGATTATAAAATATTTTTAATAAACAAATCGAACCGACTTCAAAAAATAAATAAGGAACTCAAAAGAACTGAATATAATAACTATATTTTAATATGTAACGACCTTGAGGCATGTCGAATTTTACATCCTGGAATAACTGTCTACAAAATACCCAGAAATATAATCCCAGATGTTGAACACGAGCGGGGTGCCAGCAGCGACAACTAGAATCCGATAATGAATAGCTGGCGGCAACCCTGAGACGTTCATCTGGGATGTTATTGAAGGGTATTTCGATTCATTCAGTGCTCAACCCTCGTTTGGTTTAAACGTTCCACCGTCGACTGCCCAAGCCTCGTCACCAGGTAACACCGCTGCCATCCGTTTTATCTAATTGTATTTTTCACATTTTCTTATATAGCCAATAAATAACGGTCACATAATGTAAACACCACTGTTTCATTTGGTTTTGCCTTCATTCAAAGAGCTATATAATTTACCCTAAAAAAAACAAAAACCTTATTTAACCTATCTACTGCATGTATTTTATATTGTACTATATACACGCAATTTAGCTTAATAGTTACCTAAACCAATTTATCTATTTACAATTTTATTTTAACCACTATCAACTGATCACTTTTTGGAAATCGGTTCAATTTTTTTGATAAAAATATTTTATTTTTCTCTTTTTAGTATTATATATTTACTCAATAAATTACGAAGTTATTTTATTTAATATTACAATAGGTAGGCCAAGTAACGGTGTAGCCCGGATGGGGTAAAATGGGGATAAAGAAACAATGATTGAAATTAAAGAACGTTTCAGGCCCTGGGGTCCGCTACCTAGTCTAGGTGATTTTACAAATGTTCTAACTAGAACAACGAAAAGTTATTATCCGTACGTCAGGAATCGAACCCACGACCTCCGTTTGAGAGCTAAACGCTTTAACAATTACACCATAGAAGCAATCGCCTACAATATTTCTACGATTCATATTTTAGTTAGTGCTTAAAAAACAAAATGAACGGCTTTTGCCTGAATGATTTCCGATTTTCCGTCACATCAGCTCGGCAGTAACATTATAAACCAAATCCAAATAGGTAGCAACGTTAATGCCAGCGGTAAACAATTTATTGTAGCGACAGAATAAATAGTCCTTAGTTACGAGTATAAATACGCATAAAAAATTCTTTCCTCCCGCCGTTATAGAGGGCACGGGTGTACTTTTCACGAGGAGTAAATGTTTAACCTTCTTCCCTGTTATTAGGGACGAAAGTACGCACTTTCGACCGAGGTATAAAAAAAAGTCTGTCATAAACATGTCCTTTTGCATTTTTTATAGCAGATATGTGTTATCACTTCACGAACTTATCTACCATCCTGGCATTCTTAATATTATTAATCAAATACCTTAAAATTTACTTTCGGCTAATAGAAAAAAAATACTATATGCAAACAACAAAAATACTCTCTTGCCTACCAGACAAACAAGAAGAAAACTATAAGCACAAGCGGCTGAAAAAGAAAGAAAAAAAGCAGCGGTTCTTTTTTACTATTGTGGTGTGGTATCTGAAAAATCGAACAGCAGGTGTGAAGCGTCTGATCTAGGTAAAGCAGTGAAAACAGCCACGACGGCTTACGCTGTTGTGTACACATCGGAGACTAATTAAGGTTTTTTTTCTTTTCACTTCATAGATTCGACCTAAAATCTCAATAAACGCGTACCTACAATAGGATGTAAGGTTTGACACTCACAATATACCACACTAATCGTTAAGGGCTTGATTTTTATAAAATGTCTTTTCTATTTGGCGCTTGTATGTATTATGATCATTGAGAAAAGTGGGTACAATGTACAACTTCCTACGATTTCTCTGTCATCATCTAATAAGAACTTCTCTTATTGGATCTTGGTCCAATAAGTCTTGCGATTCACTGTTTTTCAACATTCTTAGTTCTCTAGAGAGAAAAAACGTAATACCAACACACCGGTTTAGGCTTATTAAAAAGCATTCAACAATTTACCAGGTCCACTGAATAACAGATGTTATTGAAAAAGCCTACGAAAATAAAAAGTATGCTCAGCTATATTCTTAGATGTAGCACAAGCCTTTGATAAAGATTGGCATGAAGGCCTTGCTCATAAACTACAGAAAATGTTACCAAAACAACAACCGAACTATTAAAATCGTACATTACAACCAGAATGTTTAGAGTCAAACAAGAAGAAGCTTACTCTACAATAAAAGAAGCTAAAGCAGGTATACCACAAGTAAGTGTACTGAGGTCAATGCTTTATCTACTCTACACTTATGATATACTACAAATGGGCAATATTACGATGACTACACTTGCTGATGATACTGCGATTTTAGCTGTCGCGGAGACAATAGTGAAGAAGCGTCACAAAAATTACAATAGGTAAGTGACAATATAAATAATTGGATACAAGTTTGGAAAATAAAAATTAATGAAAGTAAATCTGTGCATATGTAGTTCACCTACAATCAGACCGTAGAAGCACCAATAACATTAAATAATACTATCAATCAATATAGCAACAATTATGGCTAATTGGCAGAAAAGTTATCAGTAGATAATAAATTGCCATTATATAAGCAAATACTGAAACATATATGGACATACGGAGTTCAATTATGGGGATGTTCTGCAAAGAGTAACATAAATAAAATGCAAATTTTTCAGAACAAAGTCCTGAGAGGTATTGTGGGCACAACCAAATACTATAGGACTGATTACCTACATCGAGACCTACAGATATCCACAGTCAGTCAAAAAATCAAGAGAATTGCAAGGGGGCATGAGGAAAAACTCAATTCTTATGAGAATATTGAAGTATTGCAGCTTTTGGATACCACCAGAACAGGACACGGGCTCAAAAGAATCAAGCCATCCGATCTTGTGTAGTGTTGTGTATTGAGGTGCATATAATAAAAAATACAGCAGAGACATGTATAAACATTATTTCACCAGAGACTGAGATAGGGCCGATGGGTCCTCCTAGTTATATACCTAGATTTAAGTTATATCAGTTATCAAGACAAATTGTAGGTTAGACGGAAACGACTAATAACAATGTAGTAATAAAATAATAATTAAATTAGTAATAATTAAATAATAAAAAAATGATTCTTTGTTCTGCTGGCAATTTTTTGACAATTACCTCAAAATTATCACTTTTAAGTCGTTAAAACCAAATCGTTAATTATGGTATGGGCAGGCAGCATCTCCATAAGTTTCCAAAAGTGATGTATAGACTTGGGCAACATATTCTTCTAAACCGATCAGCAAAAGCAACGAATATCCAAAAACAAAATTGTTTTTACTATTCCCTTCGCAATTATTCCATATCTTCTCACCATGTAAACCTTCCCTGGACTTCTACAGATATTCCAAAACCAAAATTAGACAAATCGGTCCAGCCGTTCGAGTTTTAGCAAGACTAACGAGTGTAAATGTAAACAAATCAGATAATATTTTTGACAAATCAATAACTAGGGAATTAAAGCTTGAAGTTTGTTTATCTACTAAAATGTTTTTACTATAGTATCAGTGTCTATACTATTAAATTTTAGAAAGACGAAAGAAACTCAAAGGCTTTTTAAGGAATGAGAAAGATTATAACTACACTTATTTGGTTACAGATATGACATCTGTTCCCTAAAAACTTATGTTCTCGACTCCTATCCACCTACATTTTCGTACTAAATTGTAAATTAGTCAGAAATAAGCATGGGGAATGTCTCCACCAAGGAAACGTACTAAAACCTTAACATAACTTTACAAAACATTATAATTCCAAAGACAATGTACGGATAATATACGTAGAATTAAGAGTTGTCGGCATGCTCCTGGCAAAGGATCAACCTTGGTTCAAAGAATCAGTAACCTCTATCTAAAACTTTGACATCCAACAAATTTGCATAAAACATCCCAAAACGGCTCTTCTATAATCACTGCATATAAAATTGGGCTCTATGGAATATGGATACAGCTTAGTAGCAGCTTTTCCTAAAGATGGTGATTTCAATTTCAAACAATATTGTAAGAATTATTTCATCATTTTTCATCATCATTTTTTATTAAAAATGTGTGAGCTAAAGTGAAGCTCAAAGAGAACGGTTTCATCAGCACATTTATATCAGGACAGTAAAAACTGGCTAACAATTAGTTATCGATAATTACTTATAATAGATAATAAGGGATATATAAACGTGAAGTACAGAATCGATGTCATACTGTGAGAGAATCGTGGGTAATAAAACAAAATGCATATAAAATGCGATTACGACATTTTTTTATTGGCCTATATTTTATCAACAAATAAATCAAATAGTTCTCAAAGAATCCACCAAAGACAAATTACATCCTCAAAGTCTCCCTGTACAGTGGTTTATATGATGAAAAGTTAGCCCTAGTAGACACTCGTCAACGATATCACATTATCTTTCACATATAAAAACATTCTTCGTCATTTTTTTTATCTCGATCTTGAAAATAATGTGCCGAATTTATACTTACATATATTTATATAAGTGTTGGGAACTATCCACTGAAATCGACTATCGACTGTTTAGTAATTGACTACTTTTTACTATCGACTATTTCAGTCGCTATTTTTGGTTCGACTGATTTTACTACTTTTTACCAGCGGCGACTGTTTCAGTCGACTGTTTTCTGTCGCTATTTTCGGTCCGACTGATTTTGTTACTATTTACTATCGACTGTTTCAGTTGTGTACTTTTAGTTACTATTTTTGGTTCTACTAGTTTCATTCGACTGATTTTTAACCTTCTGGCTCTGTCGCCCTAGCCGCGGTATTGACAAAAATGTACCCAATTTATGCTTACATAGATTTATAGGTAATATATATAGTTTTATGATTTGTTTAGTAGTTGCTTGTAAATAACAATATATTGTATAATGACATAGCAGTATTTTGGAACGATATTTTCATACGAAAAATCAGTCGAATGAACTAGTAGAACCGAAAATAGTAACTAAAAGTAAGCATCAGAAACAGTCGATAGTAAATAGTAATAAAATCAGTCGGACCGAAAATAGCGACTGTCAATAGCAAAAAGGAGTCAATTACTGAACAGTCGACAGTCGATTTCAGTCGATTGTTCCCAACACTACTTATAACATAAATTTAAATAAACCACGAGATGAAAAAGTAAGCGAGGGGGCACCCGGGTTTGAACCGGGGACCTCTCGATCTGCAGTCGAATGCTCTACCACTGAGCTATACCCCCACGTAAACATAGTTTTATTACTTCTATAATAACAAAATGGCTTTGCATTAAAAAGTTAATTCAAAGTTAAAAAAATATAAACATTTAACTTCTTTCAAATATGTTTTAAAAAATTATTTAGCTATATTTATACAGTGCTGTTATACACGCATTACTTTTCCTATTAATTTACAGAACATAAACGCAATCATTTTGTGATAAGGATAAGATAATACTGTATTTAGATATTCTAGTGTTTTATTTAACATTTACGAGGTTACACTATAGTTTCGCCGAGCTCGATCTTGAACAGGTGGTATATGAAGTTGGACAGTTTTCCGTGTCCGTCAAGTAGTGTTAGGTTTAGTGTGTTGAAAATGTAGTGGATGCGAAATCGTCGACAACATGCATAAGAATATCACGCTGTCAAACCTGAGTATAGAGAACAGTGGCAGCGGCAACCACTACAAAAAGCATGTAGCGTCGAAAATAGGAATAGCCGTCACCGAGGTAATTTCGTTATCTAACCATACGTCGAGACAAATATTTATAAACCGAGGTCATATTTCGCGCCCTTAGAATCAAGTTAACTTGATAAGCAATACGTCTTGTAGGTTATGTGTCAAATATTAATGACAACTTTCATGACACTGACAAATGAGGTTAGGAATTATCGCGACTGTCACAAGGAGAATGTATTAATTCTAATGCGAGTTCTGTCAAGTCGTGATTCATTTATTTCACTTCTGCGTCGCTGTAAGAAATACCGATAAGCGCTTTTATGGAACTAAAAGTATGATTGACAGTATTAGGTAGTATTAACTTCCGTTAAGTTATAACATAAGAAAATTTTATTACACATTAACTAAAGAACAAAATTAAAATGTGTGTGTGTATGTTAAAATTATAAAATATATTTTTATTAATTATTAATTAAAGAATTAATTTATTACTACTGCTCTATTGTACTTATATCAATACATCAGCAAAAGATTATGGGATTAATACATTATTATGTAAGAACAAAAGATCTATTTTATTTGATCTTTCGAAAATCAGTATATAACTGCTTTAAAAAATCAGACTCTATAGAAATGATCTAGATCATAAATATTCCTTAATTTTAATGTAGAGAATGATCTCTCAGCTATAGCTACAAAAATTACTATAGTTATTAGGGCATTATATCCTGTATCATAATATAATTGAGTCCTTACAGAAATAGTAATCCATGTAAAATCTGTTCCGTGTATACCTTTTCTGTTTTGACCTGCGGAAGTTTTCAACAAAAATTAAATTGGCCTTGGTCAGGATACTTGCTAAAATATTTAATATTCAATAATAATTTTAAGACATCTGTAGGATAATAGGTTAAATCTTTCATTAATAGATGGAAGAGTATTATCTGTTATTACCACTTATCTCCACTTTTGTTGTTTTTTACTTTTTGTGGTCTTAAATTGGTTGAGGCAAAAGCAATTATTACAGCCAATGCACGTCATCAAAATTTATAATGCAACGTTGCCGCATCAAATTTAATTTCCGGTTTATTTTAAGTCTGACAACAAAATACTGATGAAAATAAAATAACCAAGCAAAAATAAATACGTTCTAAAATATAATTTATTTGAACATTATACTACATCTATTGCGTATTTATTGAATGACTTAAACTTCAGTTAACAGTTTGTAGGTTATATTTGTTTTAGTATAACATATTTATATTGACATATGACAACGGTACCAACAAAAATCGAATTATACAGACCGATTTGGCTACATATTCGGAAGCATCAGACTTCTTCGATATACGAGGGTCACTATTTATATTTCAGGAATTGGCAATACTGTTGTCATGTGAGTCCATCTGACGGGTCCATCATAAAGTTTGACATTTTTGACGATATACCTACTCAGAACATTTTGTCGCACGGACGCTATTTGTTTATTATATATTTAGTTGAAAGTTTCGTCTTGGAAAAAAATGGAAATGAATCGTAAACATTTTCGTGCGATGATTTTTTACGATTTTCGACGCGGATTTTCACAACAAGAGTGCATCAATCAACTTAATTTGACTTTTGACGATGAAGCTCCATCAAAAACCACCGTGCATCGCTGGTTTAGTGAATTCAATCGTGGTCGTAGTTCTCTGTCCAACGAATTCCGTGAAGATCGTCCAATATCGGCTGTTGTGCCAGGAAACATCGATGCTGTGTGCGAAATGATTCAGCAAGATCGTCATGTCACCTATTGTGAGACTGAGGCATCCCTAAGCATTAGTTCCACCCGCATATATGCGATTTTACATGAACACTTAACTGTGCGAAAATTATGTTCGCGTTGGATCCAACACAATTTGACAATCGGTCAAAAAAAAAGCTCGTGTCGATTGATGCAAAGAAATGCTTAAGAAATTCAATCGCGGTGCTTCGAAAGACGTTTATAAAATCGTGACAAGTGACGAATCATAGATATATTCGTATGAGCCCGAAAGTAAGCAGCAGTCGGCTGGGTTTTCCAAAATGAACCAAATCCAACAAAAGTTGTTCGCGCTCGAAACACTTTAAAAAAAATGGTGGCCTGTTTCTTCGGGAAAACTGGTCATATTGCAACAGTGCCTCTAGAGGACCGTAGAACAGTAAATTCAGATTGGTACACAACCATTTGTCTGTCAGAAGTCTTCGGTGAAATAAGGAAAACGAACAAGAGACGCCGGATTGTTCTTCATCATGACAATGCGAGCTCTCACACATCGACTCAAACAAGAGACTATTTGAGCACTCAAAACATCCAATTGATGGGTCATCCGCCGTACAGTCCTGATTTGGCACCAAATGACTTCTTTTTGTTCCCATCCATGAAGAATAAACTGCATGGTCAACGATTTCCTTCGCCCGAAGAAGCTATAGAAGCGTTTAAAAATCATGTTTCGAAGATATCTCATTCGGAATGGAATAAATTCATTGAAAATTGGTTTAAGAGTATGCAAAAGTGTATGGATCATCGTGGCGAGTACTTTGAAAAACTATAACAATATATTGGCAGCTCAACTATTTGTTTTTTTCCTATTCCCGAAATATAAATAGTGACCCTCGTAGTAGAATGATGCTAGTAAAATGAGAAAGGAAATGCTCCGACTTTATAGGGGATTTTACGTGTTTATAAACTGAATTTGCCAATATGTTCGACGGTGTTGATGGCGTGCGTTAACTATTTTATTGAAAGGATTATAATTATTTAACCTCTATATAACTAAACCATAATCTTTCAAAACTCACATGAAAAAAGCGTTATTCAACGTTAAATCAATAAGTGGAAAATGGCAGATAATAAAATAACACCACTAGTACTAATAAATAGTCTTTGGTTTCATGTAAATTTGTTCTAATAAAGTTTAAAAAAACGTTTTCATAACTATTCACTTTTATCACATCTCATCCTAACTAATCAGCTTCATTAAGCTATTTAGCATTTATATTATTAATTTCAGTTCTTTTTATCGTCAGTATTATATTGTTATGGCATCATTTTTTGCGAATACATCAGTCTGGAATATGACAAGTTCGGAACAGGGATATTCGCGGCTATTATGCTTATAGTTTCCTGGAATTTCACAGGTAAATATGCGTTTGTTGAGAAACTGTCTTATATACATGACGGGCATTTTTATTGTAGATCCCATTAGCAGGTTCATCGTCGATACGTTGGATGACCGGAAGGGTATCCTCATGAAGTACCTGCTGATAGTTGGAAGTTGTACATTGTTCATGTGCATCTCGATACCATACGATACGTATAGTCTGCTATTATACACTGTGTCTTCAGGTTAGCACCATAAATAAAATTAAACTCGCCTGGTGAAAATATTATTCGATTAAATGTTTCCAGGTATTATATATAATATATTATCCAATCAGCTGTACTCGTATGCTGTCGACAAACTTGATATGGACCACCGGATCTATGAAGTAATTCGACAAATTTCACACGCCGTTAGTTTGGTATCCATGCCGCATCTCGCGTTCTTCTTGGTGGATCATTTTCAACTAAATCATGCGAAACTCGTATATGGGACCTTGCTGTTGCTCATTATACCCGCCAGTTTGCTGATTAAGCTCATGCATGACTTAAATACCTCCAGGTATCCCGAAATGAGCAGATACGAAACGATTGGGTGAGTAAACCATTTACAAAATGTTAAGTGCTTATTTGCGTGTCGATTTGTTCACTTTAAACAAGAACTTCTTGGGAATAATTGCTGCAATATGTATTCTTCAATATATTTATCGTTTTTTTACAATTTTTTTGCCACATTTCTGGTAACGTGGCCATACTGTGTCGAAGAAACAATGTTGGTTGAACGGAGATCCAATTATCAACCCATTTTCACAAATCTTCAGTCAAATCATAGTGCGTCGGTCTAATAGTACTAATCAGAAGATGCTATATCTGGTTAGTACGTTGGGTGCAGCAGAATTTCCCGTCTGAGCTGCAGAAATGTATCCTTCACAACTCTTGCAACGTGTGATCGATGTTATGTAGGAGATTGACTTTGCGAGTCTCTATTACTTGCCTTATTGTCGATATTGTCAATACTAACAATATTGTCGATTTATAACCTCTAATTAGTCTATGGAATTTTAAAGAATTTTTCAGACATTTGGCAACATCACCCACTAGTACCAATCCAGATGGAATTTTATAAACTGATTCTGTTACGTGTTCCCACGCTTTTTAATTAGAATAAAATGAAAAGGAAAAATCCGCTGAGAGTATAAAACGAATTCTCTATTTTACAATCTGCAATTAGCTACATAATCAACGTCGTTTATGACGTGTTTCGGTTATTTTATATGACGAGCTCAAGAATTAAATATATATCGAATATGTAACTTTAGATTTAAAAATTAACCAAAAGCTTCCCCTTAAACTGAATTTAATTTTTGTTATCCTCTTTTGTTTTGTTAAAAAAATCTAGTTAGACTTCCATATAACTTACTACAACTAATGGCAAGAACTTTTATATAACAGTTTTTTATTAAGAGAAACAAAGAAAATAATAAAATATGTATGATAAGATTATAATTTATTTATCAATATATAAACATTACATTACAAATATTAATTGCAACCATCCAATAAAGATAATCGATTTAAAAATATTTTTCTTATATATTTTTTTTACATTTTACATTGTTTCTTTCATTTTCTTTAAAACCAAGTGTTAATCGGAATATCATATGATGTCAAATGGTACAAACCGTTGTGTTTACAACAATTGAATTTCAAGTCCATTTTTCAGATCGCAATGTTGCCAAATGTACGAATTGTATTTATTTATGAACAAAACAGAATATACATGTATAAATATAAGACTGAACGTTGAATGTATCATAATGAAAGTATTTTAAAATTCTATATATAATATTAATATATAATATTACAATGTTGTATATGTGCAAACTGACATCATCCTGTACCCTTCAATTATAAAAATGAGCAATACTGTCAAATAAATGACGTGTTTTTGTAAACCCTAACCTACAAAAACTATTTTGTTTCTAGACGTTATAACTATCAACTAAACGATCTTAAAACATTCGACAACGGTCTTGAACGCGAATCGAGCAAATCGTCTCTGACCAGCGCCGAAGAATCTCTCGATGATCAAACCAACTTTTTCCTAAATCAAGAAAAACCTGAGGGTGCCGTATCAAATGTCGAACCGAGAGATAACTTCGAGGAGGGGCCATTCTTCGGGACGAGCTTCGAGGAAACGGTGCCGAATTCGCCCGATGAAATGAAATTCGAAAATTACGGCATGGAAGAGACATACATCGTGCCATCTCCAGATCCTAGCACGTCGATGAATCCTGTCAGCTCGAAATACTACGTGCAGAAATGCGGAGTTTGTATTTTGCCAGGTAAATAGCACAATTTATCATCGATTATATATGTAACCAGCAAAACGCCGATTGTTCTGGCGCGTTCGCCAATTCCTAGTCAGCTATATTAACGTAATGTTTTATTTACATTTTAGATATTCCGGAAGAAAGCGAGGATGAGGATGAACACGAATATATGTATATAGATCCGAAACGGCTCAGCATGATAAGTTCCAAACTGGAAGAGTTGAACATCCAAGAACAGTCCAGGAAAGAGAGTCTGAAAGAAGTGTTCAGCATTGACGAGATCATCAGGGAGTCCAAGCCAGAACCTATCAAGCACATTGAATATATCTCCAACTTCAAGAACGACAACCGCGTGTCCCTCATGGATGAGCTGAAGAGGATCAAGAAGTCCCGGTACTGTTGCAGCTGCTCGCCCTACAAAAAGTACATCTGGACCAGGCGATTGCGAGTGATGAAGGACTTTATGAACGACAACTTTCTTCGCCCGTTTTACTACTCGATAAAAAATATTTATTTCTACCCGTGTCTGACGACGAAAACGGTCAATAACCTGATGACCACCTTATACATAACGTTGGGTCCGAAAATGGTGTTAGAAAAGGGCGATTGTTCGCACGAGGGGAGGTTTCTGCTGTCTTACGTCGCTTTCGCTTGGGCGTTCTTTTTATTCGGGCTGCCCCTGTTCGTCCGACTGAATCGGCCGAAGATGAGAATCATGTTCTCCTTGGGACTCGCCGTTTCGGGATCCAGCTTTTTACGTAAGTATTGTTTGATAATAGTAACAGGTCAATTGAAAAGTGACACATAGATGACGCTACTAGAATTAAATCCATATATATTTTAATTAGCCGTAACCCTCAAAAGATGCGTGTATAAATTTGGCAGCTATCGGACCATTAGTTTGTGAATTATAGCATTTTGAGTGAAGCAACTTTTATTATTGTGCAAAAAACTGGATAAAAAGGAATTTCGCGTGTTGATAAAATATTGCTTTTTGGAGGGAAAAATACAGTTGAAGCAAAAACTTGGCTTGATGCCGAGTTTCCGGACACTGCCCCAGGAAAATTAACCATCAAGGATTGGTATGCTATGTTTAGACGTGGTGAAATGAGCACCGAAGACGGTGAACGCAGTGGACGGCCAAAAGAGGTTGTTACCGACGAAATGATTTTGAATTACCGTAAATTGAAATTGATTGAAGATCAGACACTAAAAAGATATCAACTGAACGTGCACATTATATCATTCACGAATATTTGGGTATGAGAGAGCTCTGTGAAACGTGGGTGCCGCGCGAGCTCAGTTTTGACCAAAAATAACGATGAGTTGATAATTCGGAGC
Organism: Rhynchophorus ferrugineus; assembly: GCF_030347505.1. Lineage (NCBI taxonomy): Eukaryota > Metazoa > Arthropoda > Insecta > Coleoptera > Curculionidae > Rhynchophorus > Rhynchophorus ferrugineus. Next base: position 32,789,897 of record NW_027472590.1, read on the forward strand.
AGTGTTTGAAGATGATCAAGCGTAATAATCCCGAGTTTTTGCGTCGATATGTGACAATGAATGAAACATGGCTCCATCATTTCACTCCGAAGTCCAATCGACAGTCATCCAAGTGGACTGCATACACCCCGATAAACCCGCTCCAAAGCGTTGGAAAACGCAACAGTCGGCTGGCAAGTGTATGGCGTCTGTATTCTGGGATACGCATGGAATAATTTTCATTGACTACCTTGAAAAAGGAAAAACCATCAACAGCGACTATTACATATCGTTATTGGAGCGTTTGAATGACGAAATTGCCGAGAAACGGCCGCATTTGAAGAGAAAGAAAGTGCTGCTTCACCAAGACAATGCACCGTGTCACAAGTCGGTGAAAACGATGGCAAAAATCCATGAATTGGGCTTGGAATTGCTTCCTCATCCACAGTGTTAATCAGTGATACGCCCTTTCGATCAATTATCTTTCTTATAAAACCACAATTTCGTCACTGTAAAACTGTGCAAAGTCTGGGCTAGACGGCGGATATTTGCCGAGTCACCAAAGCTGCTTCAACCCGCATGGGCTGTTGACAGTACAGCGTCAACGCAATGTTTTTACAAGATTCACGCTGCTCATAATGAACAATCCTTTCCCATCGCCACTAAATATTTAACAACATATTCGTCTTGGCGCACTCATCATCATAATAATTGCGCTGCATGCTTTCGATGAACCTGAACTGAATTTTTCCCTTTTTCAGAGCTTAACAAGCAAGGAATCTCCATTTTCAAAATGCAATAGCTTTCGACTATGTAAATAACGACTGCTATAACGCTACCTCTATATCTAGAATATTCTATTAACTGTTACATTTCAAAAACGCTATAATATGTGATGAAGTGTCACTCACTTAATAATATTGTTAGATGCACTGTCACCCACTTTAGGTATGCACCCCCCTCCAATATCCATCTGTTGTAATAAGAACTTTTTAGGAACCAACGAATTTTGTAATATGACTCCATTTATTCGAAGGGGTAGTTTAAAAACCTTATCACAACTTCTTTCTATCCTCACTCAATTGTGAAACATTACTCTAGTTCTTAGAGCGACTAAAAGAACCAACATATAATCTAAAGCTGTAATAATTGGTTTCACTACTTTAACGACTTCCTCCAACTATTTTAGTTCTAATTTTATTTACTACCCAAAAGTTGCATTATGGAATTGTAAGTTATATGGTAAGCTGTTCACTGCGAGAGATACCATCTAGCGGGGCAGGGAAATACTAACTAACTATGTCCAAGACATTTTGTTATGATTTTAGCTAAATGATACATGTATTTATATGCATTTATACATATATTCATATGTATTTTGAAACCATACATATCTGAAATACTAACTACAAAATACATCAGCCCATGTAATTGAAATACCAATTACAAATTATATTTTGACTGTAATAATATAACATAACACCAAAAATGTATTTGTATTTCAATTAGGTATTTTAATCACAAGTAATTCAAATATAGCCCGTCCAATAAAACATCCAATGCGCGTGATCGAAACGTATGACGTCAGTAGGTCGCAATGTTGCCGCATCGACTTAGAATTTTGGTTTACAACTTTTACGGGTTAAAGTTTTTTTAAAGAATTTTGAAGACATTTGACAAGATGGTCCAGTGGTATCAGCTGAAACAGCAGCAGACAACATTTTAACTAGAATAAAGTGCGAAGGAAATATCCGCTCCGGGTTTGAGCTAGTTTAAACTGAATTGGCAATATATTCGACGTCATCTATGACGTGCATTGGCTGTTCCATTGGACGTGCTATAGTACTCACCCATGATTATTACTAAATTGATTTATCATTAAGCTCAATGACGTTATTCCTTTCAGTGCTCTCTGTCAAATGGACAAACGATGTGATAACCCTCAGCAGTTTACTGTTCGGTTTCGGATATGGCCTGACAAGATACTCGGAGAAGATAGTTTACAGATCTTCCGTGGGCATGAGACCTTGGTATTTTATACAGGGTCCGTTAGAAGTACTATCAGCGATATTCATACTTGTTATTTATTACGTACTATATATGTATCACTTAAATTGTAGAATATTGTTAGCTATCGCCGCCATATCATATTTTACCAATGCCTTTTTATGGTTGTGTCTACCGTTAATGAATGGTGTCGCTAGTTTATTGAAAAGACTAGTATTCGACCAGAGAAGCCAACAAGAGGACCTCTTTCAATAATAATTAATTATATAATTCAAATAAAGACTAATATTGATTTTTAGTACAGAAGGATTTTTGTAACATACACAAATATTTGTACTATTCTGATGTAATAAAAGAATTATAAAATATTTAATATATTCGAGATAACTATATAAATAATGGTATAGAATTTTTTTAATACCCTTTATAAAAGCATAAGTACGGAATTTCAACGAATTCTAAACAGTAACTGTAGTAATGTTGGTAAAAATGATTTTAAAATAAATATACTGAAAATAAATTTTACTTCCAACTAAATTAAACTAATGTAAGAAATATTAGGTATTTGCGTGATTTTGCTCAGTGACACCTATTGGTGAAAATACGAATAACAATTCGATAATATGAAAAATCCATATAAAATAAACAATTTCTAATATTTACACAATCTTGAATTACATGGCAAGTTGACAAATGATGTTATAATCATTAGCCACTGCTTGATATAATATTTATAGACCAATAGCTTACAAGCCTTTCTTATGTTAATTATAAGACAATGATTATTTTATGATTGTATTACCCAAAGTATTCAAGATATTAATACTTTTTTATTTTACACAATACATTTGTAATATACAAATTACAACTCAATTGAACACAATAAAAGTATCATAAAATATATAATAAATTCGAGATAATTAAATGATGTTCCAAAAATACTTTATTACCTCATAAAAAATGTAAATACACAACAATTTTTGTTATCATCAGCAGTAATAACATGTCTGCATTTATTTTTAATTAAGATTTTGTAATAAAATTTTAAATTAATCGTAAGTGCTTAATAATGATATAATTTTACATATTTAAATAGTATAAAATTTTAAGCCTCGTTTATTTAATAAATTAATTAATAATTTTAAAATGAATTTTGTAACGTGTCATTTCAACATATTAGAAACGAGATAACCTAACCTCTAAATGGTCCAGAATATATTAAAAGTTAAACAAATGCATATATATAAAATAAAATTGAAATGTGAAGGACATTTTCTTAATAATATAAGACTAATAACCTCGCGTAATATTTTTGTCTTTAATATATTCATGTAATAGAAATAAATTATAATAATTTAAAACTAATATATTAGTTGCCCCTTGTGTGTGTATTTAGTAGATAATAATCGCCGTACAACTGTTCAAAATTCGAAATAATATTGATTAATAATAACGGGTATTTCACTAGCGGTTTTTCATTAAAAAAATTTCATTTCCACACCAAACGGCCAAGAAAATAAAGGAACTCGCGCATGATCAGCTCGAAAAGAGAAAGCCGCACCGTTAAGAAAGTGTGCTGAATGTATTTACGAGAAAATAATCGCGTTTTGTAAATTATAAAGCTGTTTTATATTAAATAAGAAATAAACAAACGAGAAACCGTGTCTTCCGTGTCACCGTGCCACCTGTGATTGTGCAAAAATTCGTCAGATAAGATGATAGTAGCTATAGGGTGTTTAGTGATAATATGTGCAACAACGGTGGCGATAATCAGGTCGAAAAAGCCGTTCAAATTAATAGTCGCTGAAGCTAAATATGAAATAATGTACAATATAATCGGATCAAAATACATGATGAATGACATTATCATGAGGAAGAAAAACAAAACAGGTCAGTGTAACGCTTCGCTTATCGCTATGGCAACGAAAACATCAACAATGCAAATATAATTCCAGATTTACCATCTAATTTGGAAAAAACCGCCATAATAACGGGCGGAACCAGAGGAATTGGTTCAGAGGTCATCAGGTTATTACTCACCTGTGATATTAATGTGATAATAGGTAAATATTTGCAATAACGTCCAAGCGCGAGTGTATAATTACAGACTGTGTTATTCAAGGTTGCCGGAACGTCCAACAAGGCGAGGCTTTATTGAAAAACATACGAGATATGGGAATTACTACCGGCAATATCACGGTGTACCAACTCAATATAAGCGTGATCGAATCGGTGAAGAAATTCGCCAACCAAGTCAAAGAGGATTACCAAAAAATAGACTACTTGATTAATAACGGTAATAATCAAAGGCGCCGTCAGAAACGAGAAGTTAAAATTCTATATTTTAGCTGGTATAATGTTTGGGCCATATGTAGAGTCCCTGGATGGGTATGAGTCGCAGTTTTCCACGAATTATTTGGGACATTTCTTGTTAACACACCTTCTGTTGCCCGAATTAAAGCGAGCTGGCTCGGAGAAAAGTTATTCCAGGGTGGTCAACGTCTCATCTTGTGCTCACGTATTGGGAAGGATCAATTTTGACGACATAAATTGCAGGTATCGACAGAGAAAACGCAGATAGATGGATGAATCAGTTTAATTAACTGTACTTTTATTCTAGGAATCGATACATCGCCTCCGAGGCGTATGCCCAATCTAAATTAGCTCAGGTCATGTTTTCGGTTTACCTAAACGATTTGTTGAAGAAGGAAAATGAATGCGTCCAAATACACTCTGTCCATCCGGGTATCGTTAATACGGAACTGTTCAACGGTACCTCGTTAAAGAAGCTAGCACCGTGGGTACCAAACTTATTTTTCAAGGTATGTTGTAGTGTTGAATTTGATTAGATAATACATATAACAATATGTTATGTTATAGACGCCAGAACAAGGCGCTATGCCTATTCTGTACGCCTGTCTTTCTCCAGATCTAGAGGGCAAAGGAGGAACCTATATAGACAATTGCCAGGTGATATCACCCAGTAATAGTGCTTTAGACAAGGATGTTCAGGAAAAATTGTTTTCATTCACCAAAAACTTGCTTAACATAGAAAAATACAGTACCCTATTGTGATAATCGATGACTACTCGATTTTTTATTACGTTATTAATACTCAATGAACTTACGCATCAGATAATATTCGATAATCTTTACCACACCATTAAAACAAATAAATGTATTTACTTTTAAATTATCTATGAGAAAAATTTAAATGTTTTTTTTTAATTAAATATCCATGAAACTCTTGACCGGTATTAATTCTTCTTTACAAAAATTTTTTACATAATCAATATTTAAATCACAATATTTTTGATAAACATATTAATACTTAATGGATGCAATGTATTAGAAGAAAAAAATTAAGACAATATTTAAACTACTTGATTTTTTCCTTTATAATTAATTATAATTTATAATAATAAAAAACCACAAACTATCCTTGCAATAATTTATTACCTAAATCGTTCTTAATTGTAACCAGAAAGAAAAAAAACAGGTTTTTGTTAGTTTTAATATTTACTCTTTGGCTTCAATTGTAAATATATATATATAAATACAAAAAGAATTGTATAACACCTACACCACTAATACAAAATAAATATAAAAACAAAATACTGGTGATTTAAGTACATTTCAAAAATGAATACATTCCTATTAATAAACTCTATATATAACGAAACCAGAACATAATAGAGTCATTAACGATGATATAAGGAAAGACAACACCTACATGCTGGAATTTATTAAGGAAAAACAGTGAGTGCTGTTACCAAACAAGGAAGAACCGCTTCATTGTATGAAGGCAATTTTGCTAACACCATAAAGAAGAGAGTATAAAAGCACCACATTATATATAGTTAAAAAAATATAGGAAGATTTAAACAAAATGCTGCGCTGGCAATGTATTATTTAAAAAATATAAAATCTTAACAAGGCATCTCAATAAACAATATTATAATCCTAGTATTTTTGTCTTCTCTTGTAATGCTACAAATATATATAACGATCAATATATAAAAGAATAAAATTAAAGCTTTAGTAAAAAAAAAAACAACCTCGGCGAAATCCTGGGTGGGAAAATGTTTCACAAACATTTCCTCTATATAAAAATACTCCATAAAGTCATTATTGCACATTAGTAGTAGAAAATATGATTGGCCCAATAAATTACCAGGAATTATAAAATTTAAGCCATAGCCAATTAACCAAGATATCAGTCAAAGGAACAATGGGAATTATGAAGAAAACACATCTAGGTTAATCTGTTGCAACAGCTTGACTCTTGACCAGATGAATCATTTATGTTCTGACTATTGGAGTCATATCTGGGTACATTGGTCATTCTTGCTTGCTGAAATCAAAATTTTAATACAAAACAGTTTATTAATAAGCTGTAATGCTACCTTCATAAGATCCTCTGCTATTTGCATAAACAATCTCTCCACATTATCAGATTCCTTTGCTGATGTCTCCAGAAAGTACATATTATGCCTTTCTGCAAATTCTTCACCTACATGAGTAGGTATCTCTCTGTCTTCTCTGTCAATTTTATTACCTAAAAGCAGGTGTTAAACATATTTCAATTCTTGAAATAAATTAACCTATTTACCAACTAAAACTCTCAACACTTTACTACTAGCATATTCCTCAATTTCTCTAAGCCAATCTGGCAGACAATCAAAAGTAGGTTGACAAGAGATGTCATAAACTAATATAAGAGCATGAGCTGATCTATAATAGCTCTGTGTAATTGAC